>NC_134406.1:254766906-255113572 GCF_038048845.1 Mixophyes fleayi
GCACAGTGAGAAGGGGGGTAAAAGCAGCATGGCACAGTGTGATGAAGATGGGCATTACTGTGGCATAATATGAATGGAGGCACTACTGTGTGGCATAACATGACTCATTACTATTATTATCTTGACATTAGCAGCATAAAATAAGATATATTATACACACACGCACACCTGGGTTTGACTAGATAACTACCTCTTGATATTGATATAAATAATATATCATTATGCAACTTTTATAATATTTGTTGTTTATTACTTTGCTATTGTCTGTGTAATGTCTTAATAATTTGTACTCTTTTATTGCCTATATTTAAATATAATTCCTATTGTGATGTAATGTATGTGTTGCCATGTAACTTCCATTGTTGGTACTTTATATTTTTTTTTATTAAAAACTTTTTCATTAATATTTAAAAACTCTTTTTTAAAACATAATCTAGTTGTGTGTACCTCTTTTATTGTTCTTATTTGAGTATTAAATGCATGAAATATTAAATTACCTTTCGGTATATCTTTTTGTATACTTAAAACAGTCATTAGGGCAGAGAACCGGTTGTTAATTTATTGGAGTCCCACCACTGATCTGGAGTATGTTTTTCCCTTCAGCTCTGACACTGCTTAGCAGACGCTTTGATTTCTACAATATTCATTGGAAATTTATTTGGATATGTATTTTTTCTATTGAAAAGTTACATAGAGTTTTTGGTACTTATTTTTATTGCGTGATTGCATTTTGGATTATACAAAACTGTAATTTCATTTACCAACTCTCTGTGGGATATTTTGGATAATTTTTATTAACACATCTTTCAATTATTGCAAATTGGTTGATTTTGTTTGCAGTAAGCGATCGTTATAACTGATAATCACACCAACATTTACAAGCCCTACACTTAATTTGTCTCTAAAAATTACTACACCTCTTACCTACACATTATTCTTTGAACACTATATTACACCCTAGGAAACTCTTTGTGATTTGTCTGAATTTTCGGAGGGTGTGAGATCCCCAATCCGTTTTTTACCTGAGTGGAAGCAATTTATCAGTACATAGAGGGCCTGAGTCATTAAGGAACGTATCTCTGTTTTTTGTGGGTATCGTCCGTAATTCCCTTCTGCACATGCCCAGAACCAGGACACTCGTCAGTCAACGAAAGCAAGTCCGCTGTGTATGCCAACGCAAATGACGGTCTCGGCGGTCTATGATTTCGGGGACTGAACGGAGTGGGAAGGGGCGTGTGCCTGTACTCAATGCACAATGTGGGCGTGCCAAACTCAAACTAGTCTAAGTCCTGGGTCAGTATCGTATGCATGCTGTAACATGTGTTTGCAGTCAGGAGCACCTGTAAAAGTGTATTTTTTTTTATACAATTTCCATTTCTAATCATTAATGACTATATTATTGACAGGTAACATTAATTATTAATATTTTATTTTTTAATATTTAATATTTAATATTTATTTTTTCTGTGCGTTCTTTTGAGATTTCATATTCCACATATTGTACACATTCTGCCTACAGCAGAGTGAACCTACACCCATAGTCAACACCACACGTATTTTGAGATCCGTTCCTTGCTGACTCCGGGAGTACGCAGAGCCAATTTACGAGCCATTAAGAGCAGCTGCACGATGCGCTCAGTATGTGTGCCTTAATGACTCAGGCCCAAAGAGTGCAGATAACCCTTTATTACTAGCCCAGAGCAAGCCAAGAATTTTAGCTTGGGCCAGCGTTTGTGCCCTGCGCCTAGTTATGTAGCCCAAGATGGCATCCTTTGCAAGTGCGCAGAATTTTTCTATTTCATGGGCATTTGTGGGTGATCTGTAGACATACTAAGCAGTGTGCAAAACAGAAAGCAGAGACTGTGCCGCCATTATATTTAAATGGTTAAAAATGTGAAGGAAAAACTGGACAATGTGGATATTTGCTCTTTACAGTATGTAACACTGGTGCTCGGAGGTTGTCATAGGCTGGGTATATATATGGATTGTGCGTTGCTAGTGTTAGTTTTCACTTTGGATCCATTTGCAGACTGAGCCACAGACATAGCGCTAAGTGTACCCATGTATACATTATAAAATGAATGAATTTGAATATACCTTCAGAGAACCATTCCTACCATGAAAACTGGCCTCATGTGACACAATGAGTAGAGGCAGTGAAGAGCAGAGGAGAGTAGAGAAGAGGAGGCTGCTCATGCAGTTCCCTTAAAGAATTTTGCTCTACCTGTGTATGCTAATATAGATAAGTATATTTGAAAAAAAGGAAATACAAATAATTGTGACATTGAATGAAGACACCCCTGCCATCCCCTTACTTTCAGGAGTTAGGTGGTAGGATATTAGGCCATGCTTAGTAGTGTTGTGTCAACTTGTGTAAATAATTATACTGTGGCGTTTCCACCATTCAAACCACAATGATTGTGTATGATGGTTGTGCAGATGGAACATGAATGACCTTCTATGAAGTGGAAAGTGAAGATACATGTCCTATAAAAGTTGCAGCAATTGGGTTTATATATAGATGACCCGCTCCATATCACATATGTCAGTGCGAATTTCCTCTATCTTACATAACAGGAACAGTAATGGACAGAAGGTACCCTGGACAGACCTCTGAAGCTTTATATATCTGAGTTATTGGCTTATAACCTCAAAGGTACCAGAAATGGTCTGTACATATAAGTGAATTCGGACACAGTCAGTAAATTAATGGCAAAGCATCATCATTCGTTTTGCAAAGTTAAGGGTAAATTATGGTATAGAAAACTGTATTTTAATTAAGAGTTGGCTACCATTTCAAGTCAGTGTTCCGACTGACTCTCTACTCCAGGGTAAAGACAAGGTTGACCAGAAGAAATCCAGCTGATCGTGAGGACTGGAACCCTACTGAGAGAGCGAATGGAAGGAGGAACCCCATGTCAGGCACTAGCATAGGAAAAGGGGTGATATAAAAACGTAACATTCAGGTGGAAAACCCCTTTAGCAAAAATAATCATCTCCCCATGTTCAATAAAGTGACATCATTAATATAAAAGTGTTCCACACTGTAATCATTATCAATGAATGGCCACCTCTTATTGTTATGTCTAAAGAGGAAAACACACTACAATACATTAGCCTCACTGGTTGGAACACTTCATGAGCCACAATCATGGATTAAATCTACCATGATAAGTCTAAGACTGTGGGATAGGGACATTTCATGTACATTTCATACCACATTTCCGATATATAAACAATATTTTAAAATGCTGCTTGTGAATTATACTAATATTTTTCTTTTCAGCTCTGTTGTACATAATGAAAGAGTTTTATTTAATTTAAACCATACTGATCATGTAAAGCAGTTAATGTTTAAGAACAGAATATTATTGCAAATAATATTTTTGATTTTCTGATATGTTTGACAAGATTCCTACTGTTTCAATTCATGTATTGTTAACAGAGAGGATGATTTATACCATCCATAGTGGAAAGAAACGTGGTAAACAGTGACTCATAGATACTAGTGGGATAAGCTACAGACAAGATAATTAATGGCTGTGTTTATTAAGTTGAGATGTTATTCTTTGTCCATCTAAAGTACAGTCTTATATTACAGCTATGTACTTAGTAGGAAATAAAATAAAGCCCAATAAGTTTAACCTACTATAAAGTCTAGCTATAGTAATCAGACTTGCCTACTTTTAAGATGGTTCATCCGGGATTTCCCGGAGGAGGAGGCATGGTGGGAGAGTGATAGGGAGTATGGCGGTCGGATCGTGTCATTTTGGCCCCACCACCGCGACAAAATTGTCACTTTGTCGTGGGGATGGGGCCAGAATCCCTTAGGCCCCATCCCCATTATTAAAGTAAGTCTATCGTTTTCAAATAAGCATTGCCCAAGCGATTGTATTGTGTTTCCAAAGCACAAAGTAATTTATTTTTAGCAGATGTAAAATTTAGCAGTTCAATACATAATTATAATACAGTAAAGCCAATACCAAAAGATACATAAATACCGCTGCGCTCGCTTGTGCTAGTTGCGCTCCCACTGGTACCAGCGAACAGTACTTCACTCCAGAATACTGTGGTCAGAGGATTAGGATGTAAGCTCACATGAGCAGGGCCATCTTCCCTCCTGTCTCCTCACCTGTTCTTCTACTCCATGCTTATTGTGTTAGCCTGCGTGGAGTTTCTGAAGTATTGGTATTTTTGTTCATTGTTCTGCACTGTTTCACCCTGTATAGTCTACTGTTTGTACTGTGTACGGCGCTGCGGACACCTTGTGGCGCCTAACACATAAATCATAATAATAATAATAATAATAATAATAATAATAATAATAATGACACAATTCCCCGTGAATCGCATCATTGAGGCTCAAAATGGGCAGGATGCGGAAGAATTTCCTGCCTGGAATTTGGGAGTCCCCAGACATTCCCGGAGAGTAGGCAAATATGATATTGATATTAATATTGATTTGTCCTCATGACAAAAAAGTCTTTCTTTACCGAATATATGGCAATTTAATAATTAAAACTGGAGATACCATTTCTTATAAGAAATACGTTACATTCATGTTAAATCTATTTAAAAAATGGATGACCTGGCATGTTTGGATCTTCCCGTTTCATTTTTTTCCTTTCTCTTCCCTTCCGTCATTTCTTCCTTTCCATCTCTCTCACTATCTCCTGACGTGGAGCAACCAGCAGGATGACTTTGGGTCTATGTTTATAATGTGGAGCTAAAGGTCATTTTGACAATCAATGTGCTCAAAACTTGAACGCCTAGTGGGAATCAGACAGGTCACACTAGGAGAAGATTAGTCCTCTCTAATGTTTAAAACAATTCTCTGTAATGTTGACTTCCTCTTTTGACAAACAAATATTTTTACCTATACCGTCCTCGATTCTGGAGCAGCTGGATATTTTATTAAATCCAGTCTCATCCAAAATCGTGGGATTTTCACTGTATCTTTAGGAAAGATTTTGGGCTAGATTTACTAAGCTGCGGGTTTGAAGAAGTGGGGATGTTGCCTATAGCAACCAGTCAGATTTTAGCTGTCATTTTGTAGAAGGTACTAAATAAATGAAAGCTAGAATCTGATTGGTTGCTATAGGCAACATCCCCACTTTTTCAAACCCGCAGCTTAGTAAATCTAGCCCTTTGACTTTTAGTAATATTAAAGAGTTTCACCCATGGGGAGTTTATTCAGTTTAGGTCTTTTCCTAATACCCTTTAAATAGATATATTAAATAAAGAACAAATTCCCTATTTTGTAAGTTCTAAGGCTTTTAACCCACTACTTCTTGGCATCCCATGGCTTCAGAGGCACACTCCTGTCTTGGACTGAAACTCTGGACAATTTTTTTTTCCCGGGAATTTGGGGGATTGCTTCACCTCTTGCCTGGAGGAATTTGTCCTCAAATAACCTTTGTCTGTAACTATGGTAGTTTTTTAGCTCTTCCTACGGATTTTCCCACTACTGCAATGTATTTTCTAAATGCAATGCGGAAACTCTGCTATCTACCTATCCCTATAATTATGACATTGACCTTGTGTTTTGTACCATCATCATCATCAACATTTATTTATATAGCGCCAGCTATCATATAGTCACCACAGCTGGGAGAAAACCCGAAAGATACGGTGTTTACTGAAGTGTCAATGTCTAGTAATCGCTAGTAAGACATCAATTTGTATAGTGGATCTGGAACACTCACAGATTTTGGAATCGCACTATTGGAGGTGTTGTGTAATACTTGGCACTTGATTATAGCACAAGGTCATTTTGTTAGAGCAACCTTGTACTGTTCTTTGAAGAGATATGTATGTTTTAAAAGTCTCTCTCTCTCTCTCTCTCTCTCTCTCATTTTTGGAGAATACTTGGGACATTGAGAAAGATTTTTGGACTTGAATAAAATCAAACTGGAGTTTTGTTTGTCACATCTCAGGGTGCGCCAATTGTCTCACTTCTGCTTTGTATATAAGTAGCAACTGTGTTGGATTAGTGGAATCCTTGAACTGAACAGTCTCCATTCAGTTAGGAGATCTATAGTAGTTTTGAACTTTATTATATGGATCTGGAGCAGTGTTGGGATTTAGCCGGTTTGCATCAGTACGCCAGAACGATACCGAATTTTAAGGTGGGTCCGGTTGCTACAGAGTCCAACCTCTTCGTTGGTGGGGGGAGCAGGGTTCTTTAAAAATAAAAAATACAGATGAGTGTTCCATCCACAGTGAATGTCGGGCGTGACGTCTTGAGGAGCGGCGCAGAGAGGAGCCAGCAACCAAGAAGACGGAAGGCAAGAAGAGAAGAAAGAAACCGATAGAAAAGGTAAGTGAAGGAACGGAAGCAAGGGAGAGCAAAAGCAGCATGGCAGAGTGGGAAGGGGGAGAAAAAGCAGCATGGCACAGTGAGAAGGGGGGTAAAAGCAGCATGGCACAGTGTGATGAAGATGGGCATTACTGTGGCATAATATGAATGGGGGCACTACTGTGTGGCATAACATGACTCATTACTATTATTATCTTGACATTAGCAGCATAAAATAAGATATATTATACACACACGCACACCTGGGTTTGACTAGATAACTACCTCTTGATATTGATATAAATAATATATCATTATGCAACTTTTATAATATTTGTTGTTTATTACTTTGCTATTGTCTGTGTAATGTCTTAATAATTTGTACTCTTTTATTGCCTATATTTAAATATAATTCCTATTGTGATGTAATGTATGTGTTGCCATGTAACTTCCATTGTTGGTACTTTATATTTTTTTTTATTAAAAACTTTTTCATTAATATTTAAAAACTCTTTTTTAAAACATAATCTAGTTGTGTGTACCTCTTTTATTGTTCTTATTTGAGTATTAAATGCATGAAATATTAAATTACCTTTCGGTATATCTTTTTGTATACTTAAAACAGTCATTAGGGCAGAGAACCGGTTGTTAATTTATTGGAGTCCCACCACTGATCTGGAGTATGTTTTTCCCTTCAGCTCTGACACTGCTTAGCAGACGCTTTGATTTCTACAATATTCATTGGAAATTTATTTGGATATGTATTTTTTCTATTGAAAAGTTACATAGAGTTTTTGGTACTTATTTTTATTGCGTGATTGCATTTTGGATTATACAAAACTGTAATTTCATTTACCAACTCTCTGTGGGATATTTTGGATAATTTTTATTAACACATCTTTCAATTATTGCAAATTGGTTGATTTTGTTTGCAGTAAGCGATCGTTATAACTGATAATCACACCAACATTTACAAGCCCTACACTTAATTTGTCTCTAAAAATTACTACACCTCTTACCTACACATTATTCTTTGAACACTATATTACACCCTAGGAAACTCTTTGTGATTTGTCTGAATTTTCGGAGGGTGTGAGATCCCCAATCCGTTTTTTACCTGAGTGGAAGCAATTTATCAGTACATAGAGGGCCTGAGTCATTAAGGAACGTATCTCTGTTTTTTGTGGGTATCGTCCGTAATTCCCTTCTGCACATGCCCAGAACCAGGACACTCGTCAGTCAACGAAAGCAAGTCCGCTGTGTATGTCAACGCAAATGACGGTCTCGGCGGTCTATGATTTCGGGGACTGAACGGAGTGGGAAGGGGCGTGTGCCTGTACTCAATGCACAATGTGGGCGTGCCAAACTCAAACTAGTCTAAGTCCTGGGTCAGTATCGTATGCATGCTGTAACATGTGTTTGCAGTCAGGAGCATCTGTAAAAGTGTATTTTTTTTTATACAATTTCCATTTCTAATCATTAATGACTATATTATTGACAGGTAACATTAATTATTAATATTTTATTTTTTAATATTTAATATTTAATATTTATTTTTTCTGTGCGTTCTTTTGAGATTTCATATTCCACATATTGTACACATTCTGCCTACAGCAGAGTGAACCTACACCCATAGTCAACACCACACGTATTTTGAGATCCGTTCCTTGCTGACTCCGGGAGTACGCAGAGCCAATTTACGAGCCATTAAGAGCAGCTGCACGATGCGCTCAGTATGTGTGCCTTAATGACTCAGGCCCAAAGAGTGCAGATAACCCTTTATTACTAGCCCAGAGCAAGCCAAGAATTTTAGCTTGGGCCAGCGTTTGTGCCCTGCGCCTAGTTATGTAGCCCAAGATGGCATTCTTTGCAAGTGCGCAGAATTTTTCTATTTCATGGGCATTTGTGGGTGATCTGTAGACATACTAAGCAGTGTGCAAAACAGAAAGCAGAGACTGTGCCGCCATTATATTTAAATGGTTAAAAATGTGAAGGAAAAACTGGACAATGTGGATATTTGCTCTTTACAGTATGTACACTGGTGCTCGGAGGTTGTCATAGGCTGGGTATATATATGGATTGTGCGTTGCTAGTGTTAGTTTTCACTTTGGATCCATTTGCAGACTGAGCCACAGACATAGCGCTAAGTGTACCCATGTATACATTATAAAATGAATGAATTTGAATATACCTTCAGAGAACCATTCCTACCATGAAAACTGGCCTCATGTGACACAATGATAGAGGCAGTGAAGAGCAGAGGAGAGTAGAGAAGAGGAGGTGCTCATGCAGTTCCCTTAAAGAATTTTGCTCTACCTGTGTATGCTAATATAGATAAGTATATTTGAAAAAAAGGAAATACAAATAATTGTGACATTGAATGAAGACACCCCTGCCATCCCCTTACTTTCAGGAGTTAGGTGGTAGGATATTAGGCCATGCTTAGTAGTGTTGTGTCAACTTGTGTAAATAATATACTGTGGCGTTCCACCATTCAAACCACAATGATTGTGTATGATGGTTGTGCAGATGGAACATGAATGACCTTCTATGAAGTGGAAGTGAAGATACATGTCCTATAAAAGTTGCAGCAATTGGGTTATATATAGATGACCCGCTCCATATCATATGTCAGTGGAATTTCCTCTATCTTACATAACAGGAACAGTAATGGACAGAAGGTACCCTGGACAGACCTCTGAAGCTTTATATATCTGAGTTATTGGCTTATAACCTCAAAGGTACCAGAAATGGTCTGTACATATAAGTGAATTCGGACACAGTCAGTAAATTAATGGCAAAGCATCATCATTCGTTTTGCAAAGTTATGGTAAATTATGGTATAGAAAACTGTATTTTAAATTAAGAGTTGGCTACCATTTCAAGTCAGTGTTCCGACTGACTCTCTACTCCAGGGTAAAGACAAGGTTGACCAGAAGAAATCCCAGCTGATCGTGAGGACTGGAACCCTACTGAGAGAGCGAATGGAAGGAGGAACCCCATTCAGCACTAGCATAGGAAAAGGGGTGATATAAAAACGTAACATTCAGGTGGAAAACCCCTTTAGCAAAAATAATCATCTCCCCATGTTCAATAAAGTGACATCATTAATATAAAAGTGTTCCACACTGTAATCATTATCAATGAATGGCCACCTCTTATTGTTATGTCTAAAGGAAAACACACTACAATACATTAGCCTCACTGGTTGGAACACTTCATGAGCCACAATCATGGATTAAATCTACCATGATAAGTCTAAGACTGTGGGGATAGGGACATTTCATGTACATTTCATACCACATTTCCGATATATAAACAATATTTTAAAATGCTGCTGTGAATTATACTAATATTTTTCTTTTCAGCTCTGTTGTACATAATGAAAGAGTTTTATTTAATTTAAACCATACTGATCATGTAAAGCAGTTAATGTTTAAGAACAGAATATTATTGCAAAATATTTTTGATTTTCTGATATGTTTGACAAGATTCCTACTGTTTCAATTCATGTATTGTTAACAGAGAGGATGATTATACCATCCATAGTGGAAAGAAACGTGGTAAACAGTGACTCATAGATACAGTGGGATAAGCTACAGACAAGATAATTAATGGCTGTGTTTATTAAGTTGAGATGTTATTCTTTGTCCATCTAAAGTACATCTTATATTACAGCTATGTACTTAGTAGGAAATAAAATAAAGCCCAATAAGTTTAACCTACTATAAAGTCTAGCTATAGTAATCATACTTGCCTACTTTTAAGATGGTTCATCCGGGATTTCCCGGAGGAGGAGGCATGGTGGGAGAGTGATAGGGAGTATGGCGGTCGGATCGTGTCATTTTGGCCCCACCACCGCGACAAAATTGTCACTTTGTCGTGGGGATGGGGCCAGAATCCCTTAGGCCCCATCCCCATTATTAAAGTAAGTCTATCGTTTTCAAATAAGCATTGCCCAAGCGATTGTATTGTGTTTCCAAAGCACAAAGTAATTTATTTTTAGCAGATGTAAAATTTAGCAGTTCAATACATAATTATAATACAGTAAAGCCAATACCAAAAGATACATAAATACCGCTGCGCTCGCTTGTGCTAGTTGCGCTCCCACTGGTACCAGCGAACAGTACTTCACTCCAGAATACTGTGGTCAGAGGATTAGGATGTAAGCTCACATGAGCAGGGCCATCTTCCCTCCTGTCTCCTCACCTGTTCTTCTACTCCATGCTTATTGTGTTAGCCTGCGTGGAGTTTCTGAAGTATTGGTATTTTTGTTCATTGTTCTGCACTGTTTCACCCTGTATAGTCTACTGTTTGTACTGTGTACGGCGCTGCGGACACCTTGTGGCGCCTAACACATAAATCATAATAATAATAATAATAATAATAATAATAATAATAATAATGACACAATTCCCCGTGAATCGCATCATTGAGGCTCAAAATGGGCAGGATGCGGAAGAATTTCCTGCCTGGAATTTGGGAGTCCCCAGACATTCCCGGAGAGTAGGCAAATATGATATTGATATTAATATTGATTTGTCCTCATGACAAAAAAGTCTTTCTTTACCGAATATATGGCAATTTAATAATTAAAACTGGAGATACCATTTCTTATAAGAAATACGTTACATTCATGTTAAATCTATTTAAAAAATGGATGACCTGGCATGTTTGGATCTTCCCGTTTCATTTTTTTCCTTTCTCTTCCCTTCCGTCATTTCTTCCTTTCCATCTCTCTCACTATCTCCTGACGTGGAGCAACCAGCAGGATGACTTTGGGTCTATGTTTATAATGTGGAGCTAAAGGTCATTTTGACAATCAATGTGCTCAAAACTTGAACGCCTAGTGGGAATCAGACAGGTCACACTAGGAGAAGATTAGTCCTCTCTAATGTTTAAAACAATTCTCTGTAATGTTGACTTCCTCTTTTGACAAACAAATATTTTTACCTATACCGTCCTCGATTCTGGAGCAGCTGGATATTTTATTAAATCCAGTCTCATCCAAAATCGTGGGATTTTCACTGTATCTTTAGGAAAGATTTTGGGCTAGATTTACTAAGCTGCGGGTTTGAAGAAGTGGGGATGTTGCCTATAGCAACCAGTCAGATTTTAGCTGTCATTTTGTAGAAGGTACTAAATAAATGAAAGCTAGAATCTGATTGGTTGCTATAGGCAACATCCCCACTTTTTCAAACCCGCAGCTTAGTAAATCTAGCCCTTTGACTTTTAGTAATATTAAAGAGTTTCACCCATGGGGAGTTTATTCAGTTTAGGTCTTTTCCTAATACCCTTTAAATAGATATATTAAATAAAGAACAAATTCCCTATTTTGTAAGTTCTAAGGCTTTTAACCCACTACTTCTTGGCATCCCATGGCTTCAGAGGCACACTCCTGTCTTGGACTGAAACTCTGGACAATTTTTTTTTCCCGGGAATTTGGGGGATTGCTTCACCTCTTGCCTGGAGGAATTTGTCCTCAAATAACCTTTGTCTGTAACTATGGTAGTTTTTTAGCTCTTCCTACGGATTTTCCCACTACTGCAATGTATTTTCTAAATGCAATGCGGAAACTCTGCTATCTACCTATCCCTATAATTATGACATTGACCTTGTGTTTTGTACCATCATCATCATCAACATTTATTTATATAGCGCCAGCAGATTCCGTAGCACTTTACAATTGGGAACAAACAGTAATAAAACAATACTGGGTAATACATACATACGTAGAGGTGAGAAGACCTTGCGCCCATTACTGTTCTAATAAAGAAAGGACTTAACATGAACCGTTTGCCAAGTTCATTTCTGATTTTCTTTCCATAAAATTGACTTTTACTTCAGATCTGGTACTATAGCACCAAAATCCCTCTCAACCTTTTTTCTTACAAGTAGACACTACCTCAGTTGGAGTAAGATCACTATTATATTAATGTAACAATATTAAAAAAAATCTTCCTGCAGAAAACAATTATGCATTGGAGACCAGGAACTTCTAGTGGTCAACTTCTCATTAGAAGAGTGGAAGCATCTGTTGAAAAGAACAATATTTCATGCCAATATACAGTATATATGGACAACATGAATCTATAGTACCTCAAAACAATACAACATCTGAATCCAAGACAAGCAAGCTGGGCACGTTTCTTGTTTTGATTTTGGGCTGATTCTCCATCCGGTACAATAATTGTTAAAGCCAATACCCTTTGTTGTTAATTTAACAGTAACTATTTCGAATCACATGAAGAACTTTCCCACATTCTTGACCCATCTCAGATCCTTGCCTATACCTCATCTCCTCTTTAAAGATTTCCCTGGCAAACCCTGTGAAGCTGAGGTATAAGACTACTCTCAGTTGCCCACAACTACAAGTTTGCTGGACATCTTGGGATAGAGAAAAATTTGAAAATTATTAATTATAGCTGTTGATGGCCCTGTTGATGGAAGGACATTATCTTACAGCCTGTTAAACCAATGCACAAAAGAAGGTCATCTCCAGGGTCTCTCATACCGTTTTCTTGGACACATATCTCTATGAACTTTATAAGTGATACATTCATTTCTGAAGGCTTTTTGTTTATTTGAGACATAGAAGATAGTTTTTCTTACAAAAAAAGTCCTATTTTGTCAGATTTCCCCTTCTCGACTGTCCTTGCTAACATCTTCATCAATAACATTTTACTTTCGTACAGGCTCCAGAGGTGGTAAAATAAGGTTGCCACCACCTCTGAACCCTCTCAACTTTTCCTATGTGTTTTTCTATAGACAGGTGTCCAAAACTGTCCCCTATATTCCAGATGTGTTATGTGTAGTGACTTATACGGTGGTAAACTTATGGTTACATAACGGCCCCTCTGTATGCATCACATGAATCTTGCCTTTCTAGCAGCTGCCTGGCACAGGGTATCACTATTCAACTTAATGTCTACTCAGGTTCGGCAGAACACCATAAGCCCAGTAGGTGGTGGCAAACTCCAGCATGGGGGGCGCTGGTAGTGCCAGAACTGGCACTGTGTCTACTAGTATTCTTCAATCTTTGTCCATTTCAGATTTTCCCTGTTATATACCATTCAATGTGTATCTACTACAGCTCAATAGATTTATAGTACTTACTCCATTATTATAATTGTTATATAGCCATTATATTACTATTATTTACACAGCTAATACATATAAAATATACACCGCAGGGTCAGTGGATAGTACAATCACACTAGTTATTTTATTGACTTTCTCAGATATGACAGTGTAATAGATCGTTAAAGACAACACCCAATTTCTAAACTTGTCGTAATTGTATAGCAAGCTCATTTTTCCATTTCAAGTTTTTGCCCAAGGACAGTAAGTTTAAATGTGAATTTGTTTCTATGTTTTCATGAGCTCATTAGTGTTGAAATATAAAAGTTATTTCTACATATCGGGTTATAACTGAGAAATCAGCTGGATTCAGTATTTTTTCTTGAAGGAATGACTTGTATAGAAGCGACTCAATGTCTTGTTAATCAGTTTATTCTCTGTGCAGTGGCTGTAAATGCATCTTGGTTTAGACTATGCAGTTCAAAAGTTCAGGTTTGAATAGATTTCAGCAATTTCAAAGACTTGAATTAGGTGCAAATAAAGGAGATAATTCTATACTGGCATATATCTGAACACCTGTTCCAATCACAACATAAAATACCTTCTTCTTAAAATATATGTAGGGATCACCCCATCCAGCATACTACATAGGAATTGTATTTATGTTTCTTTTTCTTTCACAACACAATAATCCACGTTAAAATTTAATTAATTATTTCTGAACGTTTGTTTTCTTATATTTTTTAAGATGTGTTTGATTAGGATCAGGTCGCATCATTGTTAACAGTCCTTCATCTCCTGCATGACTACAGTTTTGAAGTGGGCGGGGATAGAACAATATGAAGCCAATCAGATCATCAGAATGCTCACAGCAGCACAGATTATTTTTGGACATGAGTGTGCTAATCCTGTGGGAGTTATTGACCTGTCCACTAGTTATGTTAGTGAGTAGAGGGCTGCATGCCATAGGGCCAGTGTCATAGGGTAATGAGGGGAATGGAGGAATGAGGGATGTTACAGACTGAGAATTAGATGCAATGAGCACTATACAACGTATGTCTATTAAAGAACGAGACTGATTAAATAACTCACCTTTATTTATTGGTATTACAAATGTAATGTTTGTCCCCTTCAATATACTCCCCATTTGCACTAATACATCGCTGTAGTCTTGTTTTCCACCGGTTGAAGGCGTGGAGCAAATCAATTTCTGTCACTTGTTTCAACATATCTGCCGTTTTCTTCTTTACAGCATCAACTGACTCAAAATGTGCCCTTTAAGCACTGATTTAACTTTTGGGAAAGGATAAGAATTGCAAGGTGCTAAATCGGGCAAATATGAAGGATGTTCAAATGTAGTAATGTGTTTGTAATAATGTCGGCCAAAAACTGCTTCACAGAAAGTGCTGTGTGAGCAGCGCATTGTCCTGGTGAAGAGAGAAACCATTTTTCCACAGTTGCGGCCGTTTCTTTCTGACTCTTTCTCTCAGCTTTTTCATAACTTCCTTATAATAATGCTGATTAACTGTTGTGCCTCCTGGAACCCATTCTTCCAAAATTACACCCTAGATATTGAAAAAAACAATGAGCATTGCTTTGAATTTTGACTTGCTTTGACAAGCTTTTTTCATTCTTGGTAATAACGGTGTTTTCCAGTGCATTGACTGTCTTTTGGTTTCAGGATCGTACTGGAAGATCCAGGTCTCATCGCAAGTGATTACTTTATGAAACAGGTTTGGATCTGTGTCAAGTTGCTGCAGAATATCAACACAACATTCCTTGCGACGTTCTCTTTGCTCTGGTGTGAGAACCCTTGGGACCATCTTTGCACAAACTTTCGTCATGTTAAGATTCTCACGCAAATTTTTCCATACAGTGTCTTTGTTAATGTTCACGGATTCATCTATCATTCGAACACTGAGTCGCCGGTCTTTTTGAACAATCTGATTTTTCTACATTTTCTTCGGTTCTTGAAGTGCAAGGTCGTCCAGGGCGTTCATCATCTTCGACATTCTCACGTCCCTCGCTAAATCTTTTGTGCCACTCAAACACACGCGCACAAGACAGGCAGTCATTCCCATAGGCCGTAGTAAGCATTTGAAAACATTCTGTTGGTGTTTTGTGCAATTTTACTAAAAATTTCAAATTGACACGTTCTTCAACTTTTAAACTTAGCATTTTTTCAGCACTAAATGACAACTCACAATAAACGGAACGTCATAGAGTGTTACAGCTTGTCATGCAGGTTCAGACCTGTTCAAGGTTACTATGTATGCAGTTATAACCAATTCTGACTGCTTTGTTTACTAGGTGGAATAACAGTCTCCTTATTTAATAGACATACCTCGTAGTTCTACAGCACAGAATTGTGATGTTGGGCTCCTGTCAAACTAATGCAGAAAGATTGTGTTTAGTCATTTCACACTAGTTTTAATCATTTTATACTAGTTTCCTAGTTAACTTTTAACTTCAACATGAGCATTATGCTGATTAGCCCATTGTGATTAGAATATTGTTCTAATGCACATTAATCCTCCTTTACAGAGGCTACTGATAATAAGGTTATATGCATTATCAATCATTGAAGCATTCACTTTCATATGTGCGGATGCTTTAAGATGTCTTTTAGAGTATGGCAATGAGTCATGTTTTTTACCTGTAGACCTGTGCTTGCTTTGTGTATAGTGTAGGTGCATTTCTCATCATCACCTATCTTTAAAGTGCACTTGGGTCCCTCACCTGAAAACAGTCTCTTCTGTCAGTCTCCTCATGGGCAACTGAGCTAACAGGGGTCCCAGCAAGTACAGGTTTGATAACAGAAAGATTTATGTACTGCTCAGCACCGGTGCTAGGGTTCACGGCGCCATAGGCAAAATAACGCCGACGCTGCTCGCTCACCGCCCGCCATCCCGCTCACCGCTCACCGCACACACACCCCCCCGCACACCAGATAAAAGAATAATTAATTAAATGTTACTTACCTTTTCTTCCTCTAGCTGCTCCTCGCGATGCATGCTGAGAGGGGAGGGGAGAACTCAGAGGCGCCGCCGGACAGACTATCACATGATCACTGACGTCAGTGTGTGACTAGTGTGAGATGGAAAAACAGCGGCGGCGGGGCCCTTCTCTCCTGAACCGCTGACTAGATTAGAAAATCTAGTCAGCGGCGCCCTGCAGGTCCCGGTGCCCTAGGCAACTGCCTAAGGTTGCCTAATGGGAGCGCCGGGCCTGGTACTGCTGCCGCAGCAGGTAGGAGTGTGCAGGTACCTCTTGCTGTCAGGATGAGTGTAAGATCATCTCTCTCATTGAGGAAAATAAACAAGGTCAATTTATTAATATCTTCAACACTTTACACTCCAATATATTCATTACTTATGTGGCATTATTAAAATGTTGCAACACTGGACTCAGGAGCTGACAGTCTTCCCAGATGGATCTGCCATCCAGTCTTGTGCTTCTGCCTCTAACACAGTTGCAATCACAGCGGCTTTTGCTCTCACACTCCTCCTTGTCCCTGTCTCTGGACACACTCGATAAGTGCAGTCTCACTACTCACTGGTGCACCTCAGAGCGATCACTCATACTTACACTACTCGGCTCTCTGACAGGTCAGGTCACCATTAAGCCACCCTGTAATCTTTCCAACGTTTACTCCCCTACTCTCCTCTGTCTCTCATCACTGGGCTCTGCAGCCCCACCCAGTGGCGGATCCAGAGGGGGGCGATCACTCCTAGCAGGGACTTGCTGCCGACAGCTGCACTCTGTGCAGGTCCGTTCAGCAGTGACAGTGTGCTGCCCGGCTGCTCTGATTGTGTTTTAAACACAATCAGAGCAGCGGGGCAGCACACTGTCACTGCCGAGCGGACCTGCACATACTGTGCAGCCGCCGGCAGCCTTAGAAATCAGAAAGGGGGCGGGGCCTAAATCGCCCCCCCTAAAATCGCCCCAGGTAAAGTTATTGTCTAGATCCGCCCCTGGCCCCACCTCATAACCCAGACATGGTCGGTCACACACCGGCTGGGTAACTGGAACATAGAGTGGAAGAGGTTCAGACTCAATTAGGTTTTCCACCAAAATACTTGCACACAGGGGCGTAGGAACGTAAATTTTTATGGTGGGGCAAAAGGCCAAGGACTACTATAGGGCTTGGAGCCCCCTTTGCTCTCTCGATTTACAACAGTTGTAACAGGGACTGTAGATATACAAAGACTCCCAATCATCACCATCATCATTACCATTTATTTATATAGCGCCACTGATTCCGCAGCGCTGTACAGAGAACTCACTCACATCAGTCCCTGCCCCATTGTAGCTTACAGTCTAAATTCCCTAACACAGACACACACACACACAGACTTAGTTCAATTTGATAGCAGCCAATTAATCTACCAGTATGTTTCTGGAGTGTGGGAGGAAACCGGAGCACCTGGAGTAAACCCACGCAAACACAGGGAGAACATACAAACTCCACACAGATATGGCAAAGGGTCCTATGCTAATTTCTCTCAGTGTTCCATAATTAATATCAACTACCAATTAGTACAATAGCTGTTAGAAAGATAGATAAATTCAATTGTTCATCTTAAAAATTTTCATTTGTCATGGTCATTAACCTAGTTTTTATTAAAATTTAATTGACAGCCTAATCGTCTTTGATTGGGAGTATTTTTAAATCTATAGTCACTGCCTCACTGGTTATGGGATGTGCTATAAATTCAAATTGCTGTATCTCGTGTTTGTTACTGGACGCACCGCACGAAATTCAGGATAAAAGTAAAGTGAAAGGTTGTTCATCATTAATACAGGTTATTTATTAAATGTTTATGAATGGAACACTTAGAGTTTTTTAAATAAACAAATCAATCTGTATTACATCTATACTGAGGCAATCTATACTAAAGAACGTTTAGTAGTTATACTAAGACAATCTAACATTTTAAAAAAGTTTCACAAGTTTAGAACAGACACCATGACATCAGAAAGTAGCATGAAGGCTTTTGTGTAGAAGTTCATGGGGAGGGGGCAAATCACAGTCTTTGCCCACCCAACAGAAATCATGGGGGTACAACTGCCTCTTCTATCCCCCTGGATCCTACACCCCTGCTTGCACAGGGGAAGTTCTCATTGTCCATTGCACTCATAGAGGTGTTACATACCGTACTTCTACTTCCCGACTCCCTCAATAGAAGATACTGGCCAGTTAGGACGGAAGCTCTAATAATGTATTAAAAGGGCATTAATATAATATTTTTCTTTTACTCATTTTCCTAGACTAACAAATAGTTCTATTTGTTACAGTATCCCTATTTATAACTATCTTGGAATAATTGATAAATATAACACTTAAAACAATGTTGTATATAGCATAATAGTTTACAAATAATATTGAAAATCCATAGGTAAACATTTCACCTCACCTCAATTGTCTGCGAGGTTTTTCTTTTGGACCGTGTTAAGTCATTTTAACGCTATTTTTTTATAATTTTTTAGTGGGTTAACTTTACCCGCGATTCAATTCCATTTTTAACGATCGGGTTTTTTTCATCAAGCGGTCCTCTCGCGCTCCAGTAGACGGTCGATTGAAAGTATAGGGTGTGCGAGAGGCAGCCGCGTTATAAGCTATTCAATTGTATTTTAACGCGGCACGTTAAACAGGCAAATATGCTGTTTTATCTCGCACCTCTCTGGGGTGTGTTAAAAATAGAAAACCTCTATTTGAAATCATGTAATAATGTGAAAAAAAAGTTAAACTTTTGTTTATCACTAATGCCTAACATGTAAAAGTTGAAAAAATAATGAAATAAAATAAACATAAGAAAAATTAAAAAAAAATCTCAAATTAATTATATTTATATATGTTCTTTTCTACAAATATGAATGTAGTAATGTGTTTTGACATGGTATAGATTATTCTATGGTAAAAATAGTTAAATTAAAAAATATGCTAATGAAAGTACTGTAATGTAGATATTATCTAATGTATAAAAATGTATGCAAAACTTTTTTTTTGTGTTATACATGACCACGTTAAAACTCCCCTAAAAACTTGCAAACACGGGGCCTGATTCATTGAGGATCTTAACTTGAGATGCAATGCAAGGGGTGCAAATTAGCATTCTGTTTTGAACATAAGTTAAATACTGACTGTTTTTTCATGTAGCACACAAATACTTGATAACTTATTTGTACACTGAAATTTAAAGTTGATATTTGTGTGCTACATGAAAAAACAGTCAGTATTTAACTTATGTGCAAAACAGAATGCTAATTTGCACCTCTTGCATTGTAACATGGTTTAGTCCAGGAGACTGAAGTAAGAAGTTTCTTAAGTTAAGATCCTTAATGAATCAGGCCCACAATGTGCGGAGACAGCGTTCCCTCTTTTTCAATTAAATTGCACGAGTTTACCCGCTCCGCTAATTAAAAAGGGGTCCCTATTGCAGTTAAAAACCCGCGGGAGATTTTTTTTTGTTTAATACTGAAAGTGTATTAGTGCCAAATATGTAGCCTGGTGCGTGTGATATATAGTATGTGCCTAAAGCGTAGGATTTATTGGACTAACAAGGAGCATTCCAATTAGGTGAATGGAGAGAATATCCTAGACCTCATACAAGCTGGATTTTTATATCCGTTTATGAACATGTTTTTTTTATGTTGCACGAAATTTGATTGGAAGAAACTTTCCTAATCATAAACAGAAATGAAAGTGTTGGTTCTTTGAGCAACTCTTTGAGCAACTATTTCTACAGAACAAGTTACGTTGTGCTTAAATCTTTTGCTATTCCATGGAAACATATTCACACATTGTATTCATTGTATATTTCAGTATCTTTTAAGAAGACTTTTCTTGTATGACCCTTAAACTCTTGCGATACATCCAGCAGGAATGCATAATAAACTTTTTTCCCAGCTCCAATATTTAAAACACATTTAAACTACTGCGCACGGAATTCAAGAGAATTTTGCTTAACAATTCACTAGAAATCAGAAACATCATTGAGCCACAGTGGAGGCAGCCATTATTTTCAGCTGAAACCATATTCATGATTCCAAAAATGCTTTAAAAATGAAGCCAATGATATTACTATGCCACTTTGTACCTCATTGATGTCAGTGGTTCCTAGTGGTGAAGTTACAGTCTTGTGAATACGTGTTCAACCTACAAAATATCTGCTAGTCTCTCTAGGTTACCCTATTACCACCCTCTACACAGCTAACACAAGACAACAACCCTCTGACCAACATTGCTACACACACACAGCCCACTCAATACTTTTACCTTTGCATTCTAGCTGGTCCATTGTGCAATATAATGTAGCACATGCCCTTGTGTTTCAAACTCCCATTGTCCCATAGATTGTAAGCTTGCGAGCAGGGTTCTCTTACCTCTCTGTCTGTATGTATTACCCAGTATCTTCTTATTAATGTTTGTTCCCAATTGTAAAGTGCTAAGGAATTTGCTGACGCTATATAAATAAATGTTGATGATGATGATGATGTTTCCCTCTGTGGCCTTTGAAAATGCTACTTCTGTTCGGTCTCATTTAGAATACTGTGTTCAGTTCTGCAGGCCATATCTCCAGAAGGATATAAATACATTAGAGACTGTACAAAGAAGGGCAACTATAATGGTGCATGGCTTACAGCACAAAACTTACCCAGAAAAATTAAAATATCTTAATATGTATAGTTTGGAGCGGAGAAGGGAAAGGGGGAACATGATGGAAACTTTCATAAATATCAAGGGTTTTTACAAGGTGTAGGAGGGAAACATTCTACAAAGGAAGAGAAGTATTAGAACACGAGGACATGCACTGACACTGGGGGGAAGTAAGTTAAGTGGAAGGAAATTTGAGGAAAAACTACTCCACAGAAAGGGTAGTGGATAAGTGGAATAGCCTCCCATCTGATGTGGTAGAGGCTAATACAGTAGAGCAAATGAAACATGCTTGGCATAGACATAAGGATATCGTCCTAAAGAACTAAGGATCAAATAGGGTTGGAGGTTACCATAGATTAAAAGTTGGGCAGACTAGATGGGCCAAGAGGTTCTTATCTGCCGTCAAATTCTATGTGTCTAGGTTTCCATTGATGCTGAATGTTAATGCAAGTCTAGAATATGTTGCACAGTACAATTTTATTGGAGGATAAACTGGTGTCATATGGTGAAGATGAGCTGTAATCCTTTATGACTTTAAGATATTGATTTTCCTGCTTTATGTGTGATACATATTTATGGTCTAGGACCACACACCAGAGTTAAGATAAGAGTGGGAATCTGGGAAGTTTCCATCCAGCAAGATGGCGTCAGATGCAATTCCTTTAGATGGAAATCTTTTGTTTGTATTCATTTAAATCCTTCCCAAACTGTAAGGTTTATACGTTTCAATCTATTGTGATGTGGTGTCTCTATTTTAACTGTTCTGGTATTAAAGGATTTGCACATATCCTATGCTGCAAGAAGCATCCTATCACAAGATATTGGTCCATGCTCGTTTATTTCCTAAAATTAGAGTAAGCCGAGTAAATGACAAGTAATTACTGCTTTCGGCAAAACACATTTTACATTTCCTTTTATTGCCTTAATATTTATTATTCTCAGATCCTGACTTCCTATATTTAGCCGCTGTTTGGTTTGTGTATATTCCAGCTGTCCCTTGTTGCCAGGCAACAGATTATGTTGGCACATGATGTTCCTTCATATCTGATTATTTTTGTACTGTATTTGGTGTTTTCAATGTTGATTAAGACTTGGACTCGGCATGTTGGGTTAATTAATCATTATAAAATGAACTACTGGGGATACCATAGACATAGATGTCACAACAGGAGGGGTGGGGGGGAGGTTGACCATGGAAATGATAATTCTAACTTTAATTATTTAGAACAATATGTATCTATATTATACAGTGCCTTAGAGCCCCTAACCCAAAACAGGGTTGGAAACCCACAGTGCAAACTCTCATAACCGCAAGTACAATTGCTTGTCAATATTAGATCAATGGGTTCAAATCCTTATCCAGTTACAAGCTTTTAATAGTGTTCATCCACTCTACAAAACCTTGGACAGGGTAGACAGTAAGTAAGGAGAAGTGGAGATGTTGCCCATAGCAACCAATCATATTTGTGTTATCATTTATCTCGTACATTCTAGAAAATGGTAGCTAGAATCTGATTGGTTGCTGCGGGCAACATCTCCACTTCTCCTTTTTAGATTACCCCTAAGTGTAATCTTCTATTTTACAGAACAGTTTCCATGACAATAACAGTGAGGCTTATTTACGAAACAGTATATGCAGGCCTCCACTATTTTGTTTACATCTTTGTGCAAATGCTCCTAATTGTCTGACTAGCTCATTTGAAGGCATACATCCAATTCTCAGTATTTGGAAGCACCATGTATAAAGGTTATCCACCTACATCAGCAGGCTTAAAAAATAGCCTGCAAAATGCACATCATTCCATTAAAACAAATATTTCATATTTACATTTTTCACCTAAACACTGCTCAGTAAATCCTCATTTATTCTTAAATAAATCGTGGTAGTAGGGGGACGTCAGCTCTGTCTTTATTCCATTTTTTACTTTTGTGTGTTTTGTGTGAAAGTTTTATTGGTTGGTTGAACTCCACCTACAACTGCCCTTCCTACACAAGTGCAGTCAGAAGATGCATATTATTAAAAGCAGGGATGGAAATCTGCATCGTCGGGCTCCATAGTAAAGTTTGGGTAGGGGCCCGTGATGCAGCTATAACCCCCTGCGCCTCTCGCTCTCCTCTAAGAAGAGCAAAGAGGGGGCTTATTCTGAGCACATGTCAGGGTCGCACGCAGGGGGGGTTTCTGGGTCTCCAGAAACCCCTCCTCTCCGCTAAAGAAGTGCCCTACTTAGAGGCACTGTACTATACAGCAGCCGCGACGCTGTCAAAGAAGCATCTGCGGCGGTGCTGTATTGTATACAGCACCGCCGCAGATGCTTCTTTGACAGCGCCACGGCTGCTGTATAGTACAGTGCTGCCGAAATGGCTCTCTCTATGTTTTTTAAAAATCCTGCGTGCGCCTCTGCATGTATCTAGTGCATGGGCCCACTCAGGGGCGGATCTAGACTTTATGTTTAGGGGGGGCGATTTTGCATAATCACGCCCCTCCTTTACTGTGATTGGCTGGCTCGCGTTTAGCCCCGCCTCCCCCTTCCGATTGGCCCGGCCCCCTCCCATTTTGGTCGGCAGCTGGGACCTATTTTAAAGATAGACTTTCTGCTGCTAGGGGGGGGCGAATGCCCCGATCGCCCACCCCTGGATCCGCCACTGGGCCCACTGCACATTGCCCTCTCTGAAGAGGACTCTGCTATGTCATGGTCTGCTGGAGGTCCAAATCTTCTGAACAGCTAGACGATTAGGATGTTCCTTGCTGAATGTACCTCTTTATGATATTTCATTTTGCGTGAAATGATTACTGAAATAAGGTTGAAGAGGTAGAGAAAACTCAATTACAAGGTGATCCCTGTTTAGCGGGAGAAGGAAAAGGGACAGAGTATACCAGCAAAAGGTCTTTTTTTTCATGTCCTCAGAAATAACCCATGGCTTATGCTTTCAATGGATTGCCTTTTATACCGTCCAGGTTCTTTTTATATGGGAAAGCTTTTTCCAGTGTTCTTTTTAATATAACTGACATGCCAATAGACAGCTGTAGCTAGTCATAGGTCTTTTCATAGTAATACAACAACGTTTGCCATCAAGGGAATTAGTGTTTCATTTGTTAAACATGATTATGAATTAGTTATAAAGGGTTCTTTTTTTTCCAATGATGATGTTAGTAATGTTGACTTAGGAAATAAATTTGACACAGCTATTAGAGATAATAGTTTAATGACCATGAAGGGTTTATGAGCCTAAAGATCTTGTGCCCCACCCTTAAGGCTTGTGGTTGCACATAATCATCACTGGAGATAATTAATGTTATGAATGAAAGGGCTTATGGAAACTCTATAACAGTCAGATAAGCAGAACCAAATGTTCTAGTAATATCCTGATTGTTCCTCTATAGAGTGTTCCAAAAGATACTAAAAATACTAGAAGCAGAGAACGACAGGAGATAAGAACCACTTGGTCATGAAAATAGAACTATGTTTTGGCAATTATTGGTCATTTAATAGTTATTTACTGACTGAGAAACAACTACACTAAAAGCAGATACTATAAGGGGGTCAAGACTTTACTTCAAATCTTTGATAAAAGAATATGTTTGGGTTAACCTTCTTAATTATCCATGTTCTGCTCATGTTTCCACCAAAATTTTATATTATCCAATCTGTCCAATTAGCTATTTTTACTGTCAGCAAGGTGGCATGGTCTTCTCAAGAACATTATAGGTCCCCGGGCAACTGCCCAGCGTGCCCATGTGGTAAGACAGCCTTGCAACGAGGATGTAAGTCAAGTTGAACCACCTACTTTAATTGAGTGTAAAATGAATCATGATTGGGTTTTCCACAGCATAATTAAACTTATCCATTATGTACAGTTGATATCACTTGATAAACTATACTTGCCTGCTTTTTGGAACTCCCCTCCCAGAGATCTTGGAGGGTAGGTTCATAGGGCAAATGAGGGGGGCTTGAAACTTTGATTAGCATCATCAGGACCTGGTGAGGCTTGATGACGTGAATCATCTCATAAAGGCTTGCTTTATTCAGGGAATCTCACGGTCATACCAGGAGGGTAGGCAAGTATGTGATAAACCAGTGGATTCCAAACTTTTTCAGTTCAAGGCACGCTTAGGACCTCCATAATTTTTTCAAGGCAAAATAATTATCAAGTAGTCCCCCGCCTTGCTTACCACTGGCCCTGGCCGAGGCACCCTTGTGAGATCGCCGAGGCATCCCAGGGACCCTAGGCACATAGTTTAGGAACCACTGTGATAATTTATTAAAGTACAAAAGCGTAGTTATGCCCAGTATAAAACCCCATTGTTGTCTATGGAGCAGTGTTTCTCAAATTCAGTCCTCAGGACCCCCTAGCAGTACATGTTTTCCATATCTCCTTGCTGAAGCACAGGTGTATTCATTACTGACTGACACAGTGTAACAGGTGGTATAATTATTTCACTGGTCACCTGGCAATCCTCCACTATTAGTGGGTCCTGAGGACTGGAGTTGAGAAACACTGCTATAGAGCGTTGTACGAGCTTTGTCTAACTTGTTGTGTGCTATCCATTGTCAGTTGGATTTTTGCAAAGATGCCACTGTTTTTAACACAGAGGTATTGTATTATTGGAGTCTTGTATGGGGAAATAGTAAATCATAGTGTTGGGTACACTTTAAGTTTAGAAACAGGAATTTTCAGGAACAGTTTAGTAACTGTATAATCTTTAAAGAGTAAGAAACATTTTATTAAACCTCCTAACTAAAGAAAAGCTGGTTCAAAGAGAGGTGGATCAGTTTCTAAAACAAACACTGACTGTTCCGAACTGACTGGACTTCACAACAGCTTCGTCCTATCAGCAGCTGTGTTAGGAGCTGATAGAGCGATTTAAATTTTAACTGCTCGACCTAATCAACTCCAAGAAAAGAAGTGTTGCAGGAGCGGAAGGGTGAGTACTTCCTATCTATGGGGTTCCCATGCAGTTCCCTATAGTTCTGTTTGTTGGAGGGATGGGGATGTTGAGTAGAAATTAAATTTTAGCTGGAGTTATACTTCTAAATGTTGCTATAAATGCTGTCATTTTCAGAATATCCTGAATTATAAACATTTGGCTATTCATAGTAATACAACAGCTTTTTCCATCAAGTAAATTAGTGTTTCATTTGTTAAACATGATTATGAGTTACTTATGAAGAGTTATTTTATTTCCAATGATGATGTTAGTAATATGGACTATGGAAATACATTTGACACAGCTATTAGAGATAATATTTTAATGGCCATGATGGGTGTATAAGCCAAAAGATTTTGGACCACACCCTTAAGACTTGTGGTTACAAATAATCATCACTGGAGATACTTAATGTGATGAATGAAAGGGCTTATGGAAACTCTATAAAAGTCAGATAAGTTGAACCAAACGTTCTAGTAAAATCCTGATTGAGCTTCTATGGAGAGTTCCAAAAGATACTAATGTACTAGAAACAGAGAATGACAGTGGATAAGAACCCATCTATTCTGACCTTTTTTTTTATATCTAAGAACCTCACATTCTCTCTGGTCCTTTTTTTATTATTACTATTTATTTATTTATTTACACCACAGATTCTGTAACACCGGATACAGAAGCAAGTAACAAATAGATGAGGTTATACACATATGTAGCACAGATGGGTGTTTGTAATGCTATAGAGACTCACACAGAGTGCAGCAAAATGCATTACAGGATGTACGAGGGAGTCAGACAGTAGACAGATATGAGACAATAGGTAGAGAGGACCCTGCCTGCAAGAGTTTATAATCTAGAGGGGGAGAGGAGGGTGGTGAGAGAAAGTAAGACCAACTGGGAAAAAATGGAGATGGCAGGCGAAGGAAGAGGAGGTGATGGATAAGATGGTCAGGAGGTGGTAGGGTAGGCAAGCATGAAAAGGTGAGTCTTGAGTGAGTGAAGTTCTGAAGGTTGTAGGAGAGTCAAGTGAGGAGGGGTAGGGCATTCCAAAGTTTGCGGGCAGCACTACAGAAGTCTTGGAGGCGAGCATGGGAGGAAGTAATGAGAGGTGAGTGGAGGCGAAGGTTAGAAGCAGAGTGAAGCAGCTGTGTGGGTATGTACCTCGAGATAAGGTCAGAGATGTAAGGGGGAGATGTGTTGGTAAGGTCTTTGTAAGTGAGGGTAAGGAGCTGGAACTCAATTCTGAAAAGCATAGGGAGTCAATGAAAGGATTTACACAGAAGAGTAACAGAAGACGAGTAACGGGAAAGAAAGATGAAGCAGGAAAGCCAATGAGAAGGAGGTTGCAATAGTCGAGCCAAGAAATAATGAGTGAATGGACCAGGATTTTGGATGGTTCCTGAGAGAGGAAGGGACGGATTTTCATGGTGTTACTGAGGAGGAAGTGGCAGCATATTGGAGGCACTGGATATGATAGTTAAAGCTGATGGCAGAGTCAAGGGTGACTCCAAGGCTGCGGGCTTGGCTGACAGAAGAGAGAGTCATGTTGTCAGCCAAGAGGGAATATTGGGAGGGATAGCAACATTGGCCAAAGGAAAGATGGTGAGCTCAGATATGGAGATGATGAGTTTAAGGAAGTGCTGTGACATCCAGGTAGTTACAGCAGAGAGACCGCTAGATACTTGAGATAGGAAGGAGGGGGAGAGGTCAGGGAATGAAAGATAGATTTACCTGTCATCAGCATAAAGATGATATTGAAGGACAAATGATTGAATGAGTTTGCCAAGAGAGGTGGTTTAGAGAGAGAAGAGCAGAGCCTTGGAGGACTCCAATAAAATGAGGAAGAGGGCGGGGGGGGAGTAGGTAACAGAGATGTTTATATTGTGTGTGTTTATATATTAAATTTCACTACTCTATGGGGCATATTCAATTGACGGCGGGATCGCCGAAAATCCTGCGCTCAAAAAATATTACCGTTATTACGGTAATCCTGCGCGGGAAAACCTGAGTTGCGAGCTGAAATCCAGCGAGATATTACCGTATTAATATTTTTTGAGTGCGGGATTTTCGGCGATCCCGCCGTCAATTGAATATGCCCCTATTAGTCTCTACCACCGCTTTAGGGAAACTATTCCACCTATCCACTACCCATTTGGTGCAGTAATTGTTCCTCACATTTCACCTAAACTTTCAGTTTCAGTGCATGTCCTTTGTCCTTTGTTCTAATGCTTCTATTTTGCTGAAAACTTCCCTCCTTTACCTTATTAAAGCCCTTGATATACTTAAAAGCTTCTATCATATCCTTGCTTTCCCATCTCTGCTGCAAGCTATTCATGTCTTTACTGGTATGCTTTGTAATTCACACTATGCACAATTTTAGTTGCCCTTCTTTTTACAATCTATAATTTACTTATGTTAATATGAAAATGTGGTCTCTAGAACTGGATGCATTATTCTAGGTGGGGTCGCATTAATGTCCTATATGGTGGTATTATTACCTCTCTCTACTACTAATACCTATTCCACTGGTTGCTGCACAGTAGTGCAAGGAGGAAAATCATATTCATTAATAGCCATCCAGCTACCTGCCTATAGTATCTGCCTATGTTGTGATCTCTTCTGCAAAATCAGACTTATTACTTGTCACCCTAGCTAACGCGTTGGAGATCATCATGACATAATGAACTAACCAAACACAAAGTCTGTGGCACCCCTTGCAGACTTAAGATAATTATGTTTTTTAAAATATATTCATCCCTCTGGCAAATTACTGGGCTGTACTACTACTACTGCTGGCATATTATTGGGTATTACTACTATTGCTGTTTATTTTACTCGGCATCACTGCTACTGCTGGCATACATGACACTGCTGTCTGTTGGTTCTCAAATGCCCTAGTGAAGACACTCAGTACTGATCATAGTAACATTATTAGTGACCCATTACACATCTAACAGGCTGCCCACCTTTGGTGTTAAACACATGACATTATAGTCTATGAATTCAGTAGGAGCTAGTGATATTGTGTGACATTGATGAGTGTGACTGGATCACTGAATAGCTTCTGGCATAAATTTAGGAAATAGCACAGGGCGCTTATTTATATAATTTCACATGCACTTATTTTTGATATTGTGTATATTTTGAGATAGGAGCTCGTTATTTCTGTGACCAGGGTAGAAAATTAGTTTTTCTGTTTTAACCTTTCTAAAGGAAATGCCTTATTTCTGATATATATATATATATATATATATATATATATATATATATATATATATATCTAAATTCAATGAGCCTTTGTGGATGGAGGTCTTTTGTGTATCGGGATGTGTTTTGTATTGAAGTGTCATTGTTTGGGGTTTGTAAGGTTGCTAGTCGAAACCTCCAATTAGGCATAAGGGGAGCAGGGGGTCGCTACGGTGTGGCCTTTTGTCAGAGTGTCAAACCTTTCTGAACATTGTAAACAGCATGTGATGCAGGACATCACACCGTCTCTACAATTTCACAGAGAAGTGTAAATATTGTAGGCTTTGCAATGCATGTAAATCCATGTTTGTGTCATTGCTTCCTGATTCTAAAAATAGCCTGTGTCCAAACTGTATATAAGGCACTGGCTTGTATTGAAAAGTTGTTCTTCTGATTTCATCTGACCTTAGCACTGGTATCTTCAACCAGTGTGAGAGCAAATAAACATTGCTTGCTTCAAAGACCTGCTTGAAAACACCTTCAATATTGCTGTATTCCTGTGACCTGCAGATTAGACCCTAAATCTAATCCGTTCTTCAGCTGTTTCTGAAGTTTGGACCCAGATTTTCCGGTACCACCACTCTGTCTGCTACCCTGCAGCCCTGGTCAGTATAATAGGCCAGAGGGGATACATCCACAGCAACCCTGATCCATAGTAAGAGGTCAGGAGTACCAGCCCAGGTGCATCAGTAACGGGGTACACTCGCAGCGTCAGTTACCCAGAAGAAACCCGGTACTGGATGTCGGTAAGGAGGCCAGTGGTGGCAGCACGTGTAAGCCCCTCCTACTGCGGCAAGAGGGTGCATTTGGGATAATGAAAGGGAACGGTGGCAAAGTAAGCCCAGTCGGTTCCCACCAGCAACAAACGGGGTGGCATAGGCGGCCCACCCTGTCACAATGAGTATCAACACACTAGAAAGTTAGTAATTTCATTGGTTCCTGTTTAATTAATAGGCTGCATTCTCATGCTCAGTTCACAAACTAGTTCCCTCCACTGGGATAAGGTGGCAGGTGTAAATAAAACTATGTTGTTAGCATTTGAAATAAATATATAAAGTAGCTTAGAGCTTTTGTTGTCAATAAAGGTAGACATTAAAGCACCCTGCCCACATCCCCTCAAGTCTATGTAGGTCTATGCAAAATTGTATAAAAACTTGAAAAATGACAGTCAGCTAAGTGCACTAGAAATGAGCGAAGTTGCCTAAAACTCAGCATGAAGTGAGTTTATGCTGCAGAACAGGTGTGCGCAGATCATCATCATCATTTATTTATATAGCGCCAGCAAATTCCGTAGCGCTTTACACAGATGTGACGTTCCGCTGATACAATCTTCCAGATCTGCTTTTGCTTCTCCTTTTCACATAATGGCATTTTGCACTGTAATGCAATGTTTTAGCGTATTTCAGCCCATATCTAAAGATGAGTCCACTTCTGCATCTGTAACACATAGGTGGACACACACAGACATACTAACACCCACATACCCAGAGCCAGGTCATAAGCACAATATAACTTTATAAACATTTGTTTACATCAGGAAAATTGCATTTGCTATTAGGCATCGTATAATACAGCAAATATAATCTTCTTGAATACGCATTAAAATAACAAAAAATGTTTTTTGTAAATACGCACACATAAACTTCATACCACAGATTCATTCTTCCACGCACAAACCTCTCCTCAGGTATAATCATATCTCTTAGCAACTAATAAATAAAGACACCGACAACTTCAGCTTTGGCTAAATAGGTCACAGTTTATTAATGTGTATAAACCTGGGGGGGCGAGAGCACTTGCCTTCAGCTAACCACTAAAAGCTAAACCAAACAGTGTACGGCCAGCCGGCCTACCACTGGTACCGAGACCTAGTCCCTTACGATTGGCCGGTGCTAAATCTGGCGTAATAGTGACCACATCACTTCAGGGCTCACGAATGAATTGCCGTACAATGCAGATCAACGGGTCCCCGTACCGGGTAACCACGAACCAGGGTGCTTTGAAGTATGTGGTGGCATTAGCCAATCAGCGATAACACCGTACGCCCTAGTTGCCAACTGCAAGGGCTCTCCCACCTAACCTTACTTACTCTGTGACTACACAAATATTATCAACAATAGCATAACAGGGAAGGTGGGAGGGGATTTTTGCGATGGAAGAGACCCAGCATCCGCATTTTGGAGGCATGAGAATATATGGGCACAAAAACCTAAACACTCCCACAGGATTCTATTGGCTGGAGATATCCAACAACTCAACCCTCAATGGGTAAGTGCTATGCTTCTGAACATGTGTATAAGTTTAAGGGCCTTTGGCTTTTTTCCTCACTTCACAAAATCTTGTAACATATGCACGATTGATGAAGTAAGCACCCAGCAGCTTCAAAGTTTATATTGTAATCAGCCATTCACATTCGCTAGCTGGTGCTGGTCGATTGTCATCATCGGCGTGTATGTGCATCTGCCCCTAGGCTGGTGCAAATAATAGGGCTCTAAAATTCGCATCTGCATCTGCAGTCAGGTCTACTGTACATCTGCTCACAATTCCGCTAACTCTCTGTACTGTACACAGACGGCGTTACAACGCCGCTTCCCTCCATGGTCACGCCTCTTCATGCGCAACTTGTTGCAAGTCTAGATACGTGCAACTCTACTAAGGCTTCGGCATTTGGAATTTTTGTTCTTGTGGGCATGTGCAGAGCAGAATCACACAATTTACACTGCGGCGTATAAGGTAAATATTCTACAAAACAGTTTTGAAAATTCCTTTTGCTACTGCTAACTATCAAATTTAATACATAGAGAAAACCCTTTATTTTATACAGTTCTGGCAAGTCTATAAGGAAAGCCGTCAGCTTTTAGCCTACATTATTTTTGCTGTTATTTTCTGTAATCAGTAGTCTAAGGAATAATTCTGTTTATCTGGCGCTGTCTATTACACTTTATAGATGTGAAAAGTCGGCGTTCCCCAAGACTATACATCAGTTTATTTGGCACGTGTTTATGTACATAGATGTAGCACAATGCTGTCATTTTATAGTACAGGTAAATAGTCTGCCACTTGGAAGAACATGTAAAAGTCAAGTAATTGCCGTTCTGTCCCATAAATCAATATAATGAGCTCCTGTGGGAGAATCTAGTTTGTTACCATTTACTAACTATGTGACTCGTGTACAGTGTCTCCCTGCAGACATAACACATAAGGTTATAGAAACTTTTATCTACAATGAATTCTTACACACAATACTCATTTCAAAGCCATAACACCAGTGCAGCAATATATATATATATATATATATATATATATATATATATATATATGTGTGTGAGTGTGTGTATGCGTGTGTGTGTGTGTGTGTATATATATATATACACACACACATATATATATATATATATATATATATATATATATATATATATATATATATATATACACCAATCAGTCACAACATTAAAATGCCTAATATTGTGTAGGACCCCTTGTGCTACCAAAACAGCTCTGTCCCATTGAGGCATGGATCCCACAAGACGTCTGAAGATGTCCTGTGATATCTGGCAACAAGACGTTAGCAGCAGATCCTTTAAGTCCTCTAAGTTGCAAGATGGGGCCTCCATGGCCCTGACTTATTTTTTCAGAATATCCTACAGATGCTCGATCGGATTGAGATCTGGGTAATTTGGAGCCCAAAGTATTCCAGGGGAGACCTTGAATACGTTGTAATGTTTCTCAAATCATTCTTGAACAAGTTTTGCAGTGTGGCAGGGCGTATTATCCTTCTAAAAGAGGCCACTGCCATCAGGGAATATCGTTGCCATGAGGGGATGTATTTGGTTTGCAACAATGGTTTGGGAGAGGTTCTCTAACAATTGGGACTGGACCGGCAATGCCTTTTCACTGCCATGTGTCCATCGGGCCAGTAAAACCTAAGCAGAACTCATTTCCGTGTTTTATCTTCCTTTTACAAGTCCTCCACAGACATGTGTATGTTCTGCGTTTAACACTAGGGGTACACCTGAGGAACTATTAACTGTTCTACTTTTCTCCCTGTACAATAGCAACTCTATACAGAAATTTATTTTTAACAACAAAATATGGCATACCTTACGCAAGCTGGCAGCTTTCTCTACACCATTCACTTCAGTCACACTTTTAAAGGCATGTTCTAAAGTTCTATTTTTAAGTTGGTCACGAGCAAAGTCTTGCAGAGGAAACAAAGTTGGTAATGTGGACCAGTCTGTATCCTCACTGACATTTGGCTGGGCTCATCAGTGTCATCACCAGCCTATCGTAAGAACAAAGGTTAAAGGGATGCAGATGCCAATATTCAATCAAGGTGGGCAGCACGGTGGCTCAGTGGTTAGCACTTCTGCCTAACAGCACTGGGGTCATGAGTTCAATTCCTGACTATGGCCTTATCTGTGTGGAGTTTGTATGTTCTCCCTGTGTTTGCATGGGTTTCCTCCAGGTGCTCCGGTTTCTTCCCACACTCCAAAAACTTAATAGTAGGTTAATTGGCTGCTATCAAAATTGACCCTAGTCTCTCTCTCTCTCTCTGTGTGTATGTTATGGAATTTAGACTGTAAGCTCCAATTGGGCAGGGACTGATGTGAGTGAGTTCTCTGTACAGCGCTGCGGAATCAGTGGCGCTATATAAATAAATGATGATGATGAAGGTGAATATGGTTTACATTCACTTTCATCTCTGCATATATTAATATGAATAAGTGTTATTGTTTATCCACCTTCAGATTACTTTAATTTACTGTAACTGACCAATTGTGTCTTTTACTAAATACATCGCTTTTTTCTTTCTAGTTTTAGTTACTTTCCATGTTTTTATGTGAACCAACACTGTCAAAAATCAATACACTTAGTTAAAGTTGCAGAGGGTCATACCCCACCCAATAAAGTAAAGCAATCTGAAAATGGAAAACTCATTTAAGTGTCAGTGCCACAAAACAGACAATTAATAAAGTTGTGCAGCTATTTTTAACTTATTCACTTTACAATTGTTTAAAGGGTATTGTCCCATTTCCCCATACATGTGATTGTGACTCAACAAAACCCTAAATGTGAATGCATACCAGGAGCAGATTTTTGGAAAGGACACATAGGTTGGAGTCTAGGGGGGGCCAGGAAAGCGGGAAGGTATACTGCTCAATTTGAATGTCATTGACTTTTATATTGTATATTAATTACATACATTTGGTGGTGTTGTGGGGGGAGCTGTGGGGATCTACTGCATTGATAGCAGGGAATTCTGTTGGGGGCACAAAGGTTTGGGGGGGCAGTTTCACAGTGAACTAGAAATTGCTCGGCACTGAACGGCAGGGCCATCTTAACAACATTATGGGCCCCTGGGCAAAGCAGTGCACCGGGGCCCCTAGATATAGATATAGATATATAGATGTATACAGATACAGATATAGATATATAGAGATAGAGATAGATAGATGTACTTGCTCAGTGACCCTTGTAGGTTTTTTTTGCAGGTTTTTTTCTTTTGCAGGATTATTTATTCTCATTAAGAGCCGTGCCTATGGGGCCCCCTTGCCCGTGGGGCCCCCGGGCAGCTGCCCATCGTTCCCAATGGAAAAGATGGCCCTGCTGAACGGGTTAATCATGTTCTGTCTTTCAGAACCAATCGTGTCACAGATTTCTGCCTGAAGTGCATTCAGAAGTCTATGACATTGGAAAACCCTTTAGAAGGACACTTTACAGCTAACGACCTATGATATGTAAAGTAAAATTGCATTTGCAGTTCGTTTATTTTGCTCTGAAATTTTTCAATGAAATATATCAAAGGAATTGCATCAGGAGACACTGCTTTTATTTAAAAAATAAAAGGTATTTAAGCTTAACATAATTTTACGCCTGTTATTCCCCTATAGGATTCCTCAGTGTTCCATTTAACTGGCTACATAAACATCGAAAGGAGCATGAAATCATCATTGACCAAAACAAGAGGGATGGCGGAGAGATCCAAGCTTGCAATCTACAGGCGCATACAGACCTCCATAGCACACAACCCTATTTGTTCTAAGGATTACAATGTTTGCTTTAACTAAACTGATCTAAACTTTAATTTATTTTTAGCCTACAAAAGTCAGGCACATTAACCCAGATTAGAGCAGCCAACACAATTCTTTATTTTATTGCTGCATTCTGCTTTATATGGTTTATTTTTACAGCTTATTTAAGATAAATAAAATTGGAACACGCTGTAATTCAGCAGCGAGAGCACTTGCGTTAACAATTAGCAATGTTTGGAGTTCCGAACAACATATCCCAATAGACTTGTATTATTGGCCAAATAAATGAGGATGGTAATTTATAAGCATGGATACTGGAAAACAGTATAATTTATCCTCTGTTTTGCTACATAAAAGATACATTCTTTCAGTCTGAAATGTAACTAATACTTTCCTTTCTTGGTTCTTCATCCTTTGTTATGGAAAATGTGAATCTATATTCCCCTTTACTATTATAATTTGCAATGATCTGTGCATACTGTAAATGCATTGGGTATATGTGTTATAAGCACTTTAATGCATTATACAGTATACAGGGCCGGATTAACCATAGGGCTAACTGGGCTACAGCCCAGGGGCCTATGGCATCCAGGGGGCCCTTGAAAGTGCTCAGCAGCAGTATTGATCGGTCGGGGGCGGGGGCGCCCCTGGCGCGATCAGTGCTGCTGAGCACTTTCACTGCGGTCCTTCTCCGGCACGCTGTAGTCTCCTTACTGAGGAGATCTTGTGAGTCTCACTCTCACGAGACCTCCTCAGTAAAGAGCGTACAGCGCGCCGGGGAAGGAGGTAAGTGCCGGGGGGGGGGGGGGCGGGGTGTTCAGCTCGGATCACGGGGGGGGGGGCCCTCTCGGGGGAATGGAGGCCCCCTTAGCCCAGGGGCCTCCATTCCCTTTTTCTGCTCTTTGTCAAATTACTAACACAGATAAACCAGATGTTACAGTGAAGCCTCATCTCTCTCTACATACCCAGCCCCGGACAGTGACGGATCCAGGGGGGTGGGGGGGGGGCGATCTGGGCAATTGCCCCCCCTAGCAGAGACTTGCAGGGACAGTGTGCTGCCCGGCTGCTCTGATTATGTTTTAAACACAATCAGAGCAGCCAGACAGCACACTGTCCCTGACTGTCACTGCTGAGCGGACCTGCACATAGTGTGCAGCTGCCGGCAGCCTTAGGTGTCAGAAAGAGGGCGGGTCCTAAATCACCCCCCCTTAATCGCATGGGGTACAGCAGTTTTCTAGATCCGCCCCTGGCCCCGGAGTTCATAATCATGACATTCACTAAATGCGACTGGTGATTGCCAGAATACATTTCGGTTTAATGCCTACTCCAATAGTACAGTCCTCTACAAAAACAAAGCTGCATTATTTGGCAAACCCTGTTTTGCATGACAAAAAGTACACATAGCCCTGCAAACAGTCAGCTCGTTACAAGATAAACAACTTGATTATTATAAATTGCTAGACACTAGGGTATTAACTCATTTAAAGGTATAATACATTAATCTACAGAAATAGTAAGCGAAATAAATCATTAGGAAAGGTTACTGGCCCCACGATTTCCTAGAAATAATTATGCTTTGCTAATGTCATATTTTGTCCTCATAATATTTTAATTAAATTAATCACCATTACTAACTTCTAACTAACTAGGCTTTCTTCAGTCGCTTTAAATATGATACAAAAATAATGGTTTTATTTTTTCAAGACCCGCCATAGATCTTATTTCCATTTTAATAATGGAGAGTTCAGTAGAATGTTTTTATACTGACAAAATCTTTACTCTATCATCATTAATCAGTTCCTGGGCAGCTGTAATATCGTGAGGCTTCATTAATGTATACGCCAAATAGGTAAGGTCATTGCAAATGTTTCCTCTTTCTAGACAAACGCCACTTATCCTTGGAGCATGAGATCACTTTCAATATATACACAGTATAATGATAAAGTGGTGCAGCCTCTGCTTGGACAGGGGTTTATCATACATTATGTATCAGATAACAGTCTTGTAATAACTGCTACATTTCTTACACTTGAAGCTGTAGACGTGGATAACGCACAGCTTGACTGTGGGATACAGCAGAGGAATGAGCAGATGATCTAAAATATTGGATGTAGATGCATTAAGAACTGATTTCAGCTTGAAACAATAATCTGGTTGTCTTTCTGATTTAGGTGGTCCATCGTGAAATAATGAATTATATTAAAGACCCTGACACCAAAGCCTTAACCCTCAGCCACATCTCTCCATTCATTTAGTTAGTACACACAGGGATTGGTGTAGAGTTTGCTGTAAAATGGGAGTAACTTACTGTTAGAAATAGAGTGCGGAAAACTAGCATATTTCTACCCATATGCAGGGCGGTACTCATCTTGAGATTTGTCCGACTTTGCACCAGCAGTATATGTGCCTGGTGTACTATAAGTCTTCATCCTCAAAAAGATATGCATCCAAAGGTGCAGATATGTGTGTTTCTGCAGGTCTGCACGAGCTTCATTTGCATAAACACGCCTTTATTGTACCCGACCAATGATAGAACACCCCTCCCTCCCCTGTCCCGCCAATGCAGGCACAGGCAAGCGTGAACAAGATTCGCACAAGTCTGCAAGGACACATATGTGTGCGCACGTTTTGTGGGCATGAACAGGGTTATTTCGTGCACGATACACTACGCAAACTGGCAAATGTCCCATCATGTAATAGCCTCATGGTGTGGTAATGCATCATATCCACAGTGCTGTGAAAATGAATGTGGCACAGAACCGCATCCATTGGAAACTAAGCATCCATTGGAATCTAAGCACACTCTGCGTTGCATGCTGTCACGGTGCTGGTTGCTCTTAGGTGAGAACCACTTTGGCTGGGGGAGCACTCAGAGACACTCAGAGGCACACCATACCGGGCCCAGCTGCCATCTCCTGGGAGGATGAGTTGTGAAAGTTTCATGAGGAACAAAGCTAAAGTCAAGGCAAACAAACAAGAATCTTTGAAGTGAAGACAAGGAAACGCAAATCTAAACTTTTCTCATGCAAAGTTTGGTCGGAGTGAGGGCTTTATAAAGGCAGCATACAGGAAAAGTCTCTAATCCTTATTGTCTTCACCTTTAGCACAAATGCTGAGTGTGCAGTAAGCGGTATATAAGAGTGCTACATCATCCGTAACACTTTTGTTGTGTAAGGCGATGAAGCGGCAGTTTTGACGGTGTACAGCCTCACCCATACAACGTTCTAGATACCTTACACTTTAACATGGTTAAAGTCTGAGTAGTACATTTACATTGCTATTGGAATAAACTATCCTTAATCCAATTTCAAGTGTTGTGCATGCGCTCCTAATGTTATTACTGTATGAACTATTGAACTGCTGTCTCAATTTATTTTATTTTCCATTAGATGAATTAGTCTCTGTATACTATATAAATTGTATATATTACTTTCCTGTATTAGATGTTAATTTTTGTACCATATTCTCTTAAATTCTGTAGCACTACATACTCAGGGGCACTATATAAGATTATAAATATGTACATATATTAAACATTATGTGCTTCATTAAATCCAGTGTCGCTGATATTATAGTGATTTATGCACTGGCCTACCAAACATGTGGGACGTTTATTTAAGGGCTTTTGAACAGCTGCTTTCTCCATACAATACTTCTCTTCATACTAGATATTGCTATCTAATTCCATAAACTAATTCTATTCTATGGGGCAAGCAAACTTTAAGAGGGAACTTATACGTATAATTCCTAAAGAACTCTTATTAATAAAGGTGCCCAACATGCGCTGAGAACTTACATGTGAAAAATTGCAAGTAGTGCACAATCTGTGGATTGAGATTGCAAGTGAGGTGTCAGAATGTTTTAGGGGTCCTCTGATTGTCTGGTGTGCCATACATTCTATTAATTACCACCTCTTTGGGTTTCAGAGCAATAGCAGATAGACTCTTGGGTTCCCAGCTACAAAATGATTCATCAATACTGGTGTAGAGTATAAGCAGGGCTAGTGCTACTATAAGGCTAACTAGGCAACTGCCTAGAGCACTAAATTTTCAGAGGTGCCTTAAACGCTGAGGTCCTGATTAATTTTGGAACGCAATGTGAACGCAGCTTGCGCTTAATAAAAATGCACGTAACGCCTGTATTCAAATACGAGTGGATGTCAGAAAACGTTTCCATTTGAATCTGGGTATAAGTACACTCTGGCTATACGGTATTTGCAGCATGCAGACAGACAGAACAGACTGCAGTATATGCACATGCATATGTGCACTATAAAGAATGTATGCAAAAGAAAATATTTTATAAAATTAATTTACAACTCTTGATACTATAATCATCAATTAAAATATGTTTAAAAACAATTTTTGTTTATTTTATTTTTTTACATGAAATTCATAAATCAGGATGTGCTTGATGTGTACATAAAATGCATTTTTATAGTTTCTCTTACTTGTAAACACAGGTTCTAGCAGTCATACGTGTAGTCATCACTATCAGTCGGCACTTACACCTGCCCTGGAGCTGGTGAAAATGATACAGCTACTAAACACGTACCTAAGAGATGGCCAGAGCTTAACTGGATGAATGTTGCTGCGCTCCCCATCGGAACATCCTCAGTGTTTATTGCCTACCTTATTCCTTCCTTTTCCACCCCTGTACTGCCCTTCAATTTGCAGCATCAGTTGTGTTCGGAAATGAATTGGATGCAATTGTGTTTACTGGCATAAGTCCTGTTCGGGCATCAGTGCAGAGCTCAAGATAGGCCACAGAATTGGACATACGTCTGAAGATAATTCAGGCCCCTGAATGTGTGACATCATGTCATTCATTTATTGTTGCTATCTTCCCTGCTGTACCTCTGCACTGAGTAACAGCAGCCACAGGGATTTAAATGAAGTACTTTAAATGGCTGACAATGGAAAAGAGAGGGGTGTTGATTTTTTTTTATTTATTTATTTGAGTGTGCATTGGTTTGGCTCTCCCCTTCTGTCCCCCACTGTCCTGGATACATGAAACACAAACTAGTCATTGTAGAAATCTTGAGACAGTCAGCCATCTACAAGATGTAAAAGAAAACGTGATTCATCAGACCAGGCCACCTTCTTCCATTGCTCCATTGTCCAGTTCTGATGCTCACATGCCCATTGTTGGCTATTTCAGCGGTGGACAGTGGTCAGCATGGGCACTCTGAATGGTCAGCGGCTACGCAGCAAGCTGCAATACTCTGTGTGTTCTGACACCTTTCTATCATAGCCAGCAAAAACTTGTTCAGCAATTTGTGCTACTCTAGCTCTTCTGTGGGATTGGACCAGACTGGCTAGCCTTTAATCCCCACACGCATCAATGACCCTTGGGTGCCTCTGACCATGTCTCTGGTTCACCGGTTGTCCTTCCTTGGACTGCTTTTGGTAAGTACTAACCTTTGCATACCGGGAACACCCCACAAGACCTGGCCCAGTTGTCTAGCCATCACAATTTGACCCTTGTGAAAATCGCTCAGATCCCTAAGCCAATTTTCCCTACTTCCAACACATCAACATCAAGAACTGGCTGTCACCCCTTGACTGGTGCCATTGTAATGAGATAATCAATGTTATCGCTACACTTGTCAGTGGTTTTAATTTTGTGGCTGACCATGTGTATGTAGAGTACCAAAAAAATCCATATGAGTAAATGGAAAACATAATGCATGTTTTTTAAACTTATGAATTTAGATAATATATAAATTATGTAATGGTTGAGTCACGAGTGACTGCAATATATTTTATGTAGTCTTGTGACGGTAGAAGATTGTTTTCTTTATGACTTCCTCTAAACATGGTTGAAAAACACTGTTCTGTCTTCGTGTTCTTGGAATGTAAGCAAGAGATCAAGTATCTGGACTTGCAGCACAGTGGAAGTCACTGTTTCATTATGAAGTAGCTTATCTGAAAATCAAAGGATTATTGAATGTTGAAAAATCGCAGGACTTGGATCAGTTCTGTTTTTCCTGATCCTTTAGATAAGTCCGAAAAGACACACTTATAAAGTAAAACACACACAATAAAACACCAAGAATGTGAGCAGTATATTTTCCAAGGCATATATAGCATTTTGAAAAACCAGGCTTAGTACAATATACCATTGTTTAGGCTGCAGCTATGAACACCTGAAAATCCGGCATCAAATTTGATTGTTATCAATGATTACATAAAATGACCAGACCGTCAAAGTGATATGAATCCCTGGAAGTCAATTTGGTGGATTGGTGCAATTACATATTTATGGTACTCAAGACCACTACAAATTAATTACATAGGTATATATTTTTAAATGATTTCAAGTTGTCATTTACCAGCTTCAGAACTTGTCGTATTAGTCAGTAACTTAAAAAAAGTTTATTTTTTATGTACGTATTTAAATGTTGGAACCAATTCTAGAAGAACCTCTCAATTGACGTGAACACATCCACTTTGATACTTACAAATAGTTGGTGTCCTCTCTTTTTGTGTGCTTCTGCATGTGTCATTTCGATAACCCCCTGCCAAGTAACCCATTTTAGCTCTGCCATCCTAATCCTGGGAAGACAATAGGATATTGAATAAATCCACTTTGGGTCTATTTTGTAGGGAAATAAATTTTTCAAAACTACTGTATTCTTTGTGGAAGTGATATCATGCCTTCCAACATTTGGGTAGGAGGCCTCAGGACAGGGGGCATGGCTACGGCACGATGGAAGCATGGTCACATCACGATGGGTGTGGGGCCACAGCCTGGGCGTGCCGATCGCTTTTGAAGCACAAGGGTGACCCGTTCTCTCCTCCCCTCCAAACACCTTCATTCATGGAGAGCAGCAATGAACAGGGGTTACCAACTTTCTCACCAGTGGGACAAAGCTGTCCCAATCAGCATGGTGGGACAGAGTTCTCAAATTGGGACTATCTGGCCTTAACCGGGACAGTGGAAGGTATGTGATATCATGGAGTTGTATCAAATTGGTAACATTAGCCCGTAGATCCTTGTAAACAACTTTTCTGCGCACTGCTATTGATTCTTACTTCTTCACTGGAGATCCCGTTATCTTTTTGTACTGTTTTCACAACCATTATGATATGTGCTATTCTATTTATATCTTCCCCTTTTCTTTAGGACGTAAGTTATTTTTTGAGCAGAACCTTTTCCCTTGTGTTCTCATTCTACCATTCCATCGCCCTCTGTACCTCTGGGCCTACTTCCCTAGTCCTGTTTCCTACTTCACATTGGACATTACCATCACTCTCACTCACTGCCCCGTAAATATCCTGATCTGCATTACCAAGTTATCTGTGCAATCCATTAACTAGTAAATGCCTGGTCTTTGTATAATAATGTTTAGTATAATAATGTATCATGTAATGTATCATGTATCGTTGCTGTCTGTGTATTGTATACTACTGTAAATTTCATGTACGGTACAGCAGACCTTTTGTGGCTTCTTATAAATAAAAGATAATATTAATAATCTGGGGCCTGATTCATTAAGCATCTTAACTTAAGAAACTTCTTATTTCAGTCTCCTGGACAAAACCATGTTACAATGCAAGGGGTGCAAATTAGTATTCTGTTTTGCACATAAGTTAAATACTGACTGTTTTTTTCATGTAACACACAAATACTTGATAGCTTATTTGTACACTGAAATTTAAAGTTGATATTTGTGTGCTACATGAAAAAACAGTCAGTATTTAACTTATGTGCAAAACAGAATACTAATTTGCACTCCTTGCATTGTAACATGGTTTTGTCCAGTAGACTGAAATAAGAAGTTTCTTAAGTTAAGATCCTTAATGAATCAGACCCCTTCTCATCATCGTCTCCGGTTCTGTTCTCCACAGTGACATATACCATTACACATATACATTTGTGAAAGTGGCATGTGAGAATGGTTTAGTTTAATGCTGTCTTCACCCTCTTCTCTTTGGTGCACATGGCTTAATGATGGCTCCAACAAGAATATAAATGGTTTTATCTCAATAATGTCACATTAATCATATTAACAAACTTGTATGAGGGTCTCCACTGGTTACACATGGTCTCCATCATTTCTCCTTGCCTTGGGCAGAAGCAAAAATATGTCCAATACATTTTGCATTTTACATTATAAATATATTGAGGTTTTTTTTTACTCATTCAATCTTTCAAACATAGCCAGAGTGAAATTTCATCCATCTAGCTGGAAGATCACAGATCAGATGATGCTGGGACACATTATTGAGTCTTTGAAAGGTTGTAAGATCATTATGTGCACAGTATGATCTGTTGTAATGTGCACTACAACTCTTCCTGGACATTGGTAATATACTCTATGGGCCTGATTCATAAGGGAAGGCACAGTGGACGCAATTAACGTTTTTTAAATCAAACTGTAATTGCACGGCCGCAGTCATGTACAAGAGGATCTCAAGAAATATTTTCATTTGAATACGGTGTCTATACGGTACTTGCTGCATGCACACAGACAGAACAAACTGCAAGATACACACATGTATATGTGCAGTATAAAGTTACATCTGAACTCATGAAAAATAAATTATTAAATACATTAACACTTCTTAATACTATAATCATTTATAAAATACATTTAAAATGTTTTTTATTTGTTCTTAATGTCTACTGTGGGCAGCATGGGCAGCAAGGTGGCGTAGTGATTAGCACTTCTGTCTTATAGCACTGGGTTCATGAGTTCAAATCCCGACCATGGCCTTCTCTGTGAGGAGTTTGTATGTTCTCCCCGTGTTTGCGTGGGTTTCCTCCAGGTGCTCCGGTTTCCTCCCACACTCCAAAAACATACTGGCAGGTTAATTGGCTGCTGTCAAATTGACCTTAGTCTGCCTGTGTGACTGTCTGTGTCTCTCTGTCTGTGTGTATGTGTGTGTTAGTTAATTTAGACTGTAAGCTCCAATGGGGCAGGGACTGATGTGAGTGATTTCTCTGTACAGCGCTGCGGAATTTGTGGAGCTATATAAATAAATGGTAATAATAATAATACTGTACATAAAATGCATTTTTACAGATTGTCTTCTTTGCAAATGATTTCCAGCATGCATACACGGCCGTCATCTCTATCACTCGGCACTTACACCTGCACTGTAGCTGGTGCAAGTGATACAACTAAATATCACGTCTCAGAGATTGCCAAAGCTTGATACTGACGAATGTGTGTGCGCTCGATCCTACTGTACATGGCCTACGTGCAGTCGCCCGTTACCCTTCCCCGTTCCGCCCTTCAAATCGTAGCCTATCAGAAGTGCTAGTTACCTTTGAACTTGAATTGCGTACAATTGCATTCACTGGTGTAAAGTCAGTTTCTGAGCATGAGCAGAGCAATTTCATGCAAAATACGGCACACAACAGGACTTAGGTCTGAAGATGAATCAGATCCTATGTCTTTGGTGGTGCATGAATCTCTGTACTAATAGGTTAACTACATGAAAATCACAGAGAATTTGAGATATTAGCACAATAACAAGCTAGCAACAATGTAACCCATTGTTAGATGTCACATTTCCAGTCTTGAATGTACCTGAAGAATTAACAATGATTGTTTTGGTGATTTATGCAATCAAGTGTTTTGATGTCTGTAGGCAACTTGTAATCCAGACTTCAGAAATGTTGAAGTTTTCTTTCAATGCTTCAACTCTAAAACACATTAGGGACAACGAGCCTCTGATGCAACCCTGTACCTGTGTAAAACACATAAGGTATTCTATTTTGTTTCAATTTCATGCCCCATAAGGGGAAATAAAGTGTTTTGAAACTCCCTCTAGTTTGTATCTAATGCTGAGCATGAAGTTTTGCTAAGTGAGTTTTTTGGTAAATTCTTCAGTTCTACTTTATTTTAAAGAGTATCCCAGGATGGTGATGATGGTGAACAGGATGATGGTGGAGAGATGGAAAATTTGGTTTAAGATTTTTTTTTCTAGCCACTCAAGGATCACATTGAAAAGTCATGTAGTGCCCCCAACTATAGTCAATCGAACACACAAAGGTTGTGATATTTCACTTGGTGCAAACAGATTTGTCGGATTGTTCTAGACTTTTAATGATAATAATTGAAAGCAATTAGCATTAATTTATTTTTTGGAAATGCTGACCAGATATTTACCATCACAGCTTGAGACTTTTTCAAACCATCTTTAGTCAGAAGAAACATGTCAACAGAACAAGCAGTTGATATACGAGGGGTGGGAAGTAAACCTGATCGGAGAACGGCCCTGCAGTGGCCTGGAGAGGAGGAACGTTCCTATTGATCCGGAACTACTTATAAATCAAGAGGAGTCTATCTGATTTAAAAACACTATTCAGTTTAAGGTGGCCACCATTCCTCTGGGAAGATAAGTACTAAATTCTGGGACCCAGCGTTGAAATACATAAGACCAGGGTGGAACTAGAGAGCTGTGGGCCCCAGTGCAGGGAGGAGGGGAGGAGGGTAATGGAGCCTCCAACCACAGGAGGCCTGGTAAATTTTAGCCTGGGAGGCAAGTCTCGGCTCAGCAGCCTATTAGGAACATTTTAAAGGAAAAAAATGCAAGCGGCCCAGTGACCCAGCCCAAGGTAGCCCACTATGGGACCGGCCCGGGGAGAGGGGGGGCAGATGCCCTCCTGCCCCCAAGCCCAGCCTGCCCCTACCCCAAACCATCTGCATCTGCCATGCCCTGATGCACTGCACATTCTGCACCTAGTAGTTCCACCACTGCTTAAGACCAAAGGTTCATCATAATCATTTATTTATATTTTAGGGCAGCATGGTGGCTCAGTGGTTAGTACTTCTGCCTCACAGCACTGGGGTCATGAGTTCAATTCCTGACCATAGCCTTATCTGTGTGGAGTTTATATGTTCTCCCCGTGTTTGCATGGGTTTCCACCGGGTGCTCCGGTTTCCTCCCACACTCCAAAAAATATACTAGTAGGTTAATTGGCTGCTATCAAAATTGACCCTAGTTTCTCTCTCTGTCTGTTTGTGTATGTTCGGGGATTTAGGCTGTAAGCTCCAATGGGGCAGGGACTGATGTGAATGAGTTCTCTGTACAGCGCTGCGGAATTAGTGGCGCTATCATCATCATCATCACCATTTATTTACATATATACAGACACACACACAGACTAGGGTCAATTTGTTAGCAGCCAATTAACCTACCAGTATGTTTTTGGAGTATAGGAGGAAACCTAAGCACCCGGAGGAAACCCACGCAAACACGGGGAGAACATAAAAACTCCTCACACATAAGGCCATGGTTGGGAATTGAGCTCATGACCCCAGTGCTGTAAGGCAGCCATAAGGATTCAACAGGACTTAAGAGTTTCTAATGACCTTGAAAAAATCATGTTCCATTTTTTGTCATGTAAATGACACCAATACAGTTGTTCATTGCAATATATCTATTAAGGACACAAAGTCACGTTTTTAGTGCGCTGCACAGTTGAGGAGTGAGCAGGAAGGAAATAACTTGCTCAGTGTTTGAAGTAACAAGTACTTTATTCCTGCTAGGATGTAAGAGAGTACAATCAATGGCCCTTCACTAACAACAGATGGTACATATAACTAAAATACAAGAGTGACCAATCAGATTACTCTCCACTTCCAGGACAAGCTGTACAATGCATATACAGATCGAACAATTTACTATGTATTGGTTCCTTAATTCTACTATATATTCGTTTTATACTATTAATCACATAGCTATTCATTAAATCTGTAAACCTTACAGTAATCCAGTACTTACATGAATAACCGTTTGCTTATTAGTATGGTTTGTGTCAAGGTGCTATTTTGATTTCACATTTTGATTTGGATATTGGTGTGAATTATAAATGTACATCTACATTTCCAAGACAAAACAGTTTACCAACTACTGTACAAGGAGATATATAAGAAGAAACCATGTAATAAAATATTTTATACATTTTTTTAAAATACTTAGCCAAACTGATTTCATTAACAAGCTCCTACCATTATTTAACCTCAGAAGAGGTCTGTGGGTCCATGGTAAATACTGGTATACAGCGGCAGCTTATTTTATCCTTTAGAATGTTCCATAATATAAAACGAAGTAAAACCTAAAGGTCAGTTTCCATGAGTAAAAACAAACAAACAATCAAAATATAATCCACAGATCATACAACATGAATTCCTATAAAGTTCTTAAAGAAAATGTCACATTTTAACAATTTAAACATAGAAAATAATATTAGTCACCCCTTCTGTTTTTTTTAACACAGTAGTGTGTTCCAGTTCATTTTGAGGACCTGAGGGTTTAGCTCCTAACATGTCAATAATACACAACTTTAACCTTTTGTGTAACTCAGTTAACCTAATCTTTTCCCAGCCCCGGATGAAAACTGGGGGTCTGTGACCGTACGGTCCAATTACAAGCCGCAATCAAGAAATTGCAGCTTTTGATTAGTCCTCCCACTCGAACGCTCACTTCACATCCATTTTAATGTGCTTTACAATTTTAATTTGCTTATTCCGTATTACAGACCCCAAGGCTCCGGCTAGGGGGCAGGATCTTTTTAGTAAAATCTTACAGTACGTGTGATGCATCTTTAAGGACAAATTCCACTGTCAAACCTTGCAAAGTACAGAATCGGGTAAATATTTTGCAAAACTGTTTTGAAAATTTTGCTTATGTCCAATAAAGATTTAAAACACCAAAATAAAATAATGTTTAGTACAGGAGGCTACAATAGCATTAGGGCACAAAAACCCTCCAAAAACATCATTAGCACTGTCACACCTGGTGCTTGAGCTGTCGTAAAGAACTTGGCCAGCTGGAAAGTCCAATAATATCCCAGGTCAGAGGAATTCAAACCAGATGTACTGCAATTATTGCTGCTCATTATCATTACTAATACTGTTTATATGACCAAAGAACTGACCTGTCTTCCACGTATTTGGTAAGAATTCCCAATGTTCCCCATTGCTGGAATAAGCATCATTTCCTTACTTTTTCCTTACCCCTTCTTCACATAAGATACATCTAGAGACAGGAAGGAAGCTGGAGAAAGTGAGTGAAAGGTCGATATGACTGGAAGCAGCTGTTACAAATAGGTCACATTCCTGTCCTGTTAAATTATTGCCACATACAATATTACAGGAGGTGAGCGGAAGGTCATACAAATATATATGGTTGTTTACAATGTGTCAGTACTAATATTAGTAATATTACTGTGGTGAAGATCGTTCCACACAGAGTTGTTGGGGAGGATACAAAATGACCTGTAAGTTCAGAACTCTACTGAATACATTTCTACAGTGATACATTAAGCAGGACTCAATGGTTGGTTCAACGTGCCTATGTTCAACTGTACTCTATGTGACAAATATTCTCTTTTCTTTAGTAGGAGTCATTAAAGGGGGTTTCTTCACAAACTGTAATCTTCTCAACCATCTTCCCTAAGAGAGTCACTTATTTTACTATCTTTTTCCACCCAGACTTATTTTACAACAGAGATCCAGTGTTGGCCATTTTCCATCCAGTCTCTAGATAGTAAGGTAGAAGTCTGGATTTGAGTTAAACCCACTTAAGTCAAGGGCAGGGGAGGCCTCCGCTCACATTGTATGTCATTGTTTTTATTGTTGTTTCATTTTGTGTATCCATAAATTATCATTTTATTATTTATATTTAACCACAGGTTCAATTAATGCTAAAATATTTGAATGTATTTATTTTATACAAAGTTCTAGATGACATTGGAACCATGATGAGCAATGGAGCTAATAAACAATAGGATGATACAGAAAAGTGGCCCAAGGGAGCGAAAATGTAAATGACCAAATGTGGATTATATTGAGCTATGATGTAACAAATTATAATATGATAACACATAATAATAGCTATACTATAATGTGCAATCACATTGTAATACATTGCAGTCAGCTATAGGTGGCAGGGGAGTGCACACGAGCTGGAACCCAGGAACTCTTTCAAATTCTATAGGTATAATAGTGAACACCCAAGATCAGGGAGCCATATAGAGCCTAGAGTAGAGGATGTCATCCCTGGATCACGCTTATAAGGTAATGGCTGGGACATAATATTTATTATACTAAAAGAGTAATAAAAAAAAAATCACACACACGCAAAACCCTTGCTAGCCATTTTGTTACATATAAAACAAATTATTATTTGCTTGTTCATTTTATTTCCAATAGAAATTAACATTTTATCTTATTTCACAGTTAAATGATAAAATCTGGGGTTCCGAGGATTCTCATTCACCTTAAGCCAATCACAATCGGCCAGCATGGAAAAATGCTTGTAAATAGCTGCTGGCAAAATAAGTGTTTTTCTTAGGTTTGATATATTTTCTTTACCAGGCTTGGTGGAGGCATAATGTATTTGGTTTAGGCCCTGTTCCGGTTCCTTTGCTCTGGGTATAGTTAGATTCTGGTAAGTGGTGTGGTTAAATAAGATGCTGGTGGTGAATAAAAAGAGGAATATAATAATACAAGTATTATAATAAATATACAAAATAAATAAATAAATAAATAATATCTATAGTTTTTTTATAATCAATAAAAATAAAGTATAATTCTTTAATGAAAAATAAATCTTGAGATGTAATGGATACATTTATTGGAATAAGAATATAATATTGAAAATAAGGAAGTAATAATGAAAATGTTATAAGAAATAAGTGACAATAAGCAAAACAATATAATGAAATAAATGAAAATAATAAATTAAATGAGCTGGGGATAAGGAAAGAATGCCAGAGTCTAAAACAATAGATGGTAAATAATTTCTGTAATAATAATAATAATAATAATAATAATAATAATAATAACTGAAATATAGTTATGGACAAATTATAAAAATATGAGATCAATAAAATAATAGTGAAAAACAAATTATTAGATATAGTAAATATACTTATTAAAAACTCTTGAATCAGTATATTAATGAATATAAGAAAGCAATATTAATAATAGTAGTGAAAAGGAAATAATGAAATACATTGAATATAGTTATGCAAATTATTGCTAGTGTCTCTCACTTTCTCAGTGGACCAATGGCTGTGATAAAGCTTTTGAGAGTGTTTTGATTGGAATTGAAATACACTATGTGGACAAAAGTATTTGGCCACACCTGTTAATTATTGAATTGGGGTGTTTCAAATGTGTGTAAAATCAAGCACCTATCCATGCAGTCTCCATTTTTGATACAAAATGAGTCATTCTGAAGAGCTCAGTAACTTCAAGCGTGGTGCTGTGATAGGATGCCACCTTTGCACTAAGACTGTTTTTGAAATTCATCCCTCATGGATATTTCAGTCAACTGGAAAAGATATTATTAGAAATTGAAAGCATTTAGGACCAACAGCAACTCAGCCACGAAGCAGAAGACAACAGAAAATCACAGAGCGGGGTCAACGACTGCTAAGGCGCACGGTGCGTACACGGTGCGTTCAAGCTGGCAACGCTTTGCTGATTCCATAGCTGAAGAGTTACAAGCTTCCACTGGCATTAATGAAAGCACAAAAACTGTGCAGCGGCAGCTTAATGGAATGGGTTTCCATGGCCGAGCAGCTGCATGCAAGCCTCACATCACCAAGACCAATGCCAATCGTTGGCTGGAGTGGTGTAAAGCACACCGACACTGGACACTGGAGCAGTAGAAACGTGGTCTGTAGAGTGACAAATCACGCTTCTCCGTTTGGCAGTCAGATGGGCGGGTCTGGGTTTGGTGGATGCCGGGAGAACATTACCTACCTGACAGGATTATGCCAATTGTGACATTTGATGGAGGAGGGTTCATACTATGAAGCTGTTTTTCAGGGTTTGGGCTAGGCCCCTTATCTCCAGTGAAAGGCAATCTTGATGCTTTAGCATAACAAGTCAATTTGGAAAGTGTTATGCTTCCAACTTTGTGGCAACAGTTTGGAGGAAGGCTATTTTCTACTCCAACATGACTCTGCCCCATTGCACAAAGCAAGAACTACAAAGACATGGTTTGATGAGTTCAGTGTGGAAGAACTTGCCTGGCCCACACAGAGCCCTGACCTCAAACCCGATTGAACACCTTTGGGATAAACTGGAACGTAGATTGCGAGCCAGTCCTTCTTGTCCAACATCAGTGCCTGACCTCATAAATGCTCTACAGAGTGAATGGGAAGAAACTCCCACAGAAACACTACAACATCTTGTGGAAAGTCTTCCAAGAAGAGTTGAAGCTGTTCTCACTGCAAAAGGGGGACCAACTCCATATTAAAGTATAATTATTTGAATACAATGTAATTGCAGTCCCTGTTGATTTAATGGTCAAGCGTCTAAATACTTTTGTCCATATAGTGTATGTTAACTGAGTTAATGAATGATTAAATAGGTTTTTGAGCATGTGTTCTGTTTGTGGCAGTCGGTGTAATGATTACCACCGTCTTCTCAAATGTGTCGTTAAAATATTGTAACCTTGCTAGAGAGTTTTATCTCTTCAATAATACTAGGAAATTATATATTTATGCAGGTTCTACAATTTAGACATTTATTTATTCTTAGAAATTTTAGAATGTGCTATAAGCTGGCCGTATAATATACAGTATATGCAGCTGTAACAGCTAATTTAATTTAGTGGAACAAGTGCAAATATCTACATAGTGATGCTTACATTTTTGTGAAAAGTGTGATTATTTATTTATTTATTTATTTATTTAAGGGGACATGTTTAGGTGATAGTACATAGCTTAAGTTATTAGAGGGATAACTATTGTTTAAGTAGTGAAAGTTTAATCCAAGTTACAAGCAGAGGTAGCGAGTTAGTAGAACAATTTACCATTTAATATTATTTTAGTTATTTAAGCATTATGAGTTCTGATGATCACAACCATTTAGCTTGCTGTTCGGCAACAATTGCTCCATCCCATGGCAAATGTAATAAAACTGGCAATTAGGTTGCCCAATCCTCCCCGTTCCTTGCAGCATTTCCTTAATTGTCTGAGTGTTTGTGGCATCTTTGCCTCTCTGCCGTGACGTTGTGTTGCTACAGAGCATTGGGTCAAGCAGACCCAAGATGTACTAACCTCCAAGGTCATCCACATACCCACCTAACAACACCTGTGGGCCTCAATACCAGTCTAGGGTAGCACATAAAGTTATAAAAAACATCCAAAGAATTGTGTCAATCTTGATCTGAAAAGTCCCAAAGAACATTGCTGATATAATTTTAGGTCTTAAAGTGGATGTAGTAATTTTATAGTAAACTGACTCATATAAGAGAGTCACCCCTGCATAAAATGTTTATGGAGAATGAACCTCAAATCCAACTGGTTAGAATAAGAAAAACAAACAGCTGTTCCATATAAAGAAACTCATATGGTCATTGAGTATAAAAAATAATAATAGTATAGATGTCATAGAGCAAGATGAAAACTGCTATGAGATTTTTACATTTATTAATCACGTTTTAAAATATCACATTCTCACTGCCAATGAAAGGCTGTAAAAGCCCACCCATATTACTCTACGGGTCAGCTGTATCTGATAAAATCCAGGGTCCTCTATGCTCTTATATGTGATTATTGAATATTATTTGTAATGTGGCTTGAAAGGACACCCAATATGTAGAGGAAACATCTGGAGAGTAACAGTGTAAGACCCCTCTCACTACAGCCAGTGAGATCACGGTGTCTTGAGGAACAAATAATGATTCTGTCAGTGTATGTTCAAGTATGTTCTGATATGTACTTTATACCGTACTGACCAAATATCTTCACACATATCTTGTAAGAGGAGTAAGATATGATTTGAAAATTAACCCTTTATAAATAAGCCACTATGCATTGTGCTAAGATACTAAAGAAATGCAAAACTATATAAGGACATGTATTAACAAAATATATAGTAAAAGTAAGAAGTATAAGACATTAAACAACCTAGATTAAACTCCATGAAAGACGAAATCTTCACTTAGGCTCATTGGGGCATATTCAATTCTCGGCAGTTTCCGCTGCGGAAAAACTATTACCGGTTATACGGTAATAGTAAGCCGGATTTCAGCTTGCGGCTCCCTGAGCCGCGAGCTGAAATCCAGCTAAAAAAATACCGTAATACTGGTATTTACGCGCACTATTACCGTAATGACGGTAATACTAAGCGCACAGCGTTCATTTTGGCTATAACGACAACAATTGAATATGCCCCATTGTGTTTTAAGTCTTTTGGTGACATTGTTGCTATTGCTGTTTGCTTACAGTCATGGCCAAAAGTTTTGAGAATGACACAAATAATGGTTTTCACAAAGTTTGCTGCTTCAGTGTTTTTAGCCTTTTTTGTCAGATGTTGCTATGGTATCCTGAAGTAACATTACAAGCATTTCATACACGTCAAAGGCTTTTATTGACAATTATATTAAGTTTATGCAAAGAGTCAAAATTTGCAGTATTGACCCTTCTTATTGAAGACGTCTGTAATTCGCCCTGGCATGCTGTCAATCAACTTCTGGGCCACATACTGACTGATGACTGCCCATTCTTGCCTAATCAATGCTTAGGGGTAAATGTATCAAGCTGCAAGTTTTTGGCGGGTTTAAAAAGTTTACTTTGAAATGTTGCCTATAGCAACCAATCAGATTCTAGTTTACATTCATTTAGTACATTCTATAAAATGATAGCTAGAATCTGGTTGCTATAGGCAACATCTCCACTTTTCAAATCCTCCAGAAACTCGCAGCTTGATACATTTACCCCTTGGAGTTTGTCAGAATTTGTGGGTTTTTGTTTGTCCACCCGCCTCTTGAAGATTGACCACAAGTTCTGAATGGGATTAAGGTCTGTGTAGTTTCCTGGCCATGGACCCAAAATTTCGATGTTTTGATTCCCGAACCACTTAGTTATCACTTTTGCCTTATAGCAAGGTGCTCCATCATGCTGGAAAAGGCATTGTTCATCACCAAACTGTTTTTGGATGCTGGTCGAAGTTGCTTTTGGGGGATGTTTTGGAACTATTCTTTATTCATGGTTTCGTGTTCTTAGGCAAAATAGTGAGTGAGCCCACTCCCTTAGCTGGGAAGCAACCCCACACATGAATGGTCTCAGGATGCTTTACTGTTGGCATGACACAGGTAGCGCTCACCTTTCCTTCTCCAGACAAGCATTTTTCCAGATGCCCCAAACAATCTGAAAGAGAAAATGGCTTTATCCCAGTCATCAGCAATCCAATCCTTGTACCCTTTGCAGAATATCAGTCTGTCCCTGATGTTTTATCCTGGAGAGAAGTGTTTCTTTGTTGGCCTTCTTGACACCAGGCTATCTTCCAAAAGTCTTTGCCTCACTGTGTGTGCAGATGCACTCTCATCTGCCTGCTGCCATTTCTGAGCAAGCTCTGCACTGGTGGTGCCCCGATCCCGCAGCTGAATCAACTTTAGGAGACTGTCCTGGTGCTTGCTGGATGTTCTTGGGTGCCCTGAAGCCTTCTTCACAACTATTGAACCTCTAACCAAGTTCTTGATGATCCAATAAATGGTTGATTTAGGTGCAATCTTACTAGCAGCAATATCCTTGCCTGTGAAGCCCTTTTTGTGCAAAGCAATGATGACTGCACGTGTTTCCTTGCAGGTAACCATGGTTAAGAGAGAAAGAACAATGATTTCAAATACCACCCTCCTTTTAAAATTTTCAGTCTGTAATTTTAACTCAATCAGCATGAAAGTGTGATCTCCAGCCTTGTCATCGTCAACACTCAACACTGTGTTAACGAGAGAATCACTGACCTGATGTCAGCTGGTCCTTTTGTAGTAGCGCTGAAATGCTTTGGAAATGTTGTTTTTGGGATAAATTTCATTGTCATGGCAAAGAGGGTCTTTGAAATTAATTGCAATTCATCTGATCACTCTTCATGACATTCTGGAGTATATGCAAAGTGCCATCATAAAAACTGAGGCAGCAGACTTTGTGAAAAATAATATTTGTGTCATTCTCAAAACTTTTGGTCATGACAGTACAGTTTTCATGCTTGGCTGTTAGAAACAGTTTATAACATTATAATAATAGTAGGGATGTGCACCGGCGACTTTTGAGGTCTCGTGTTTTGTGTTTTGGATCCGGATTTTCGTTATTTTTGAGGTTCGGATTTGTCTCGCAAAACACTTGACGAAAGGTCTCGGTTCGGATTTAAGGTATTGGATTCGGATTTTTTTTGAAAAAAACATAAAAAGTTTAAAAATCAAGTTTTTGGGCTTATTTTCACTCCTAGGCTATTATTAACCTCAATAACATTCAATAACAAGCATTTCCACTAATTTACAGTGTATTCTGAACACCTCACAATATAGTTATTAGTCCAAAACGTTGCAACAAGGTATCTTTCTGGACTGCGTAGAGGAGTGGGTCACCACAATATATATAATAAGAAAACCATCAACTTGTTTGATTCGCACCAATAAATGTACCTGGACTGCGTAGAGGAGTGGGTCACCACAATATATTAAAAACCCTGAACTTTTATGATTCGCACCAATAATTGTACCTGGACTGCGTAGAGGAGTGGGTCACCACAATATCTTAAAAACCCTGAACTTTTATGATTCGCACCAATAATTGTACCTGGACTGCGTAGAGGAGTGGGTCACCACAATATCTTAAAAACCCTGAACTTTTATGATTCGCACCAATAATTGTACCTGGACTGCGTAGAGGAGTGGGTCACCACAATATATTAAAAACCCTGAACTTTTATGAATCGCACCAATAATTGTACCTGGACTGCGTAGAGGAGTGGGTCACCACAATATCTTAAAAACCCTGAACTTTGATGAATCGCACCAATAAATGTACCTGGACTGCGTAGAGGAGTGGGTCACCACAATATATATAATAAGAAAACCATCAACTTGTTTGATTCGCACCAATAAATGTACCTGGACTGCGTAGAGGAGTGGGTCACCACAATATATTAAAAACCCTGAACTTTTATGAATCGCACCAATAAATGTACCTGGACTGCGTAGAGGAGTGGGTCACCACAATATATTAAAAACCCTGAACTTTTATGAATCGCACCAATAAATGTACCTGGACTGCGTAGAGGAGTGGGTCACCACAATATATTAAAAACCCTGAACTTTTATGAATCGCACCAATAAATGTACCTGGACTGCGTAGAGGAGTGGGTCACCACAATATCTTAAAAACCCTGAACTTTTATGAATCGCACCAATAAATGTACCTGGACTGCGTAGAGGAGTGGGCACTGGGCACCACAATAAAATATATAAAAAACCTTCAACAGGTCTGCATTACACTACACATACGGCTGCTCCTCCATCCTCTCCATCATATACATGTTGGAGTTTTAGCGTGTGACAACCTCTTGTTTTTGATAATGTCAGTGCATTTTGAATATTTTTCAATTTGCCCCACACCACTGAATGTACTTTATCTATGATACGCATCTATCTATCTTGACTGCGTAGTGTGGTGGCCCCGGTACACAATTTGGTACCGAGGCCACAATATAATTAAAAAACCCTCCACGTGTCAGAATTCCACCAAACAAGTATCTGGACTGCGTAGTGGGGTGGCCCCGGTACCCAACTTGATACCGGGGCCACAATAAAATAAATACACCCTCCACGTGTCAGAATTCCACCAAACAAGTATCTGGACTGCGTAGTGGGGTGGCCCCGGTACCCAACTTGATACCGGGGCCACAATAAAATAAATACACCCTCCACGTGTCAGAATTCCACCAAACAAGTATCTGGACTGCGTAGTGGGGTGGCCCCGGTACCCAACTTGATACCGGGGCCACAATAAAATAAATACACCCTCCACGTGTCAGAATTCCACCAAACAAGTATCTGGACTGCGTAGTGGGGTGGCCCCGGTACCCAACTTGATACCGGGGCCACATTACCTCCTCCAATTTCCAAGTGTAGTGTTTATAACATCTTAACACTACACTAATTCTAGCACGTCAAAACCTCTTGTTTTAAATAATGACAGGGCATTTAACTTTTGATTTAATTTATTGAATTTGTTGGCATTTTCTTTTACTTTTTGAACATGGCAAACGACTGTTGAATGGTCACATAATGCCAAAAAAAAAGGTGCAAGATGGAATTGTCCTTGGGCCCTCCCACCCACCCTTATGTTGTTGAAATAGGACATGCACACTTTAACAAACCAATCATTTCAGCGACAGGGCCTACCAAACAACTGTGGCTGAAATGATTGGTTTGTTTGGGCCCCCACACCAATAAAACAATTCATCTCTCCCTGTACAAACTAAACAGGCTCTACTGAGGAAAGATGTCGTCCTTATCCTCAACCTCTGATTCCTCTCCCCCTACAGTGTGTACTTCCTCCTCCTCACACATTATCAATTCGTCCCCGCTGGACTCCACAACCACAGTCCCTCTGTACTGTCTGGAGGGCAGTGCTGTACTTCATTGAGGAATTGATTATTCATTTTTATAAACATCATTTTTTCAACGTTGTGAGGAAGCAACCTCCTTCGCCGCTCACTGACCAGGTTCCCCGCTGCACTAAAAACTCTTTCCGAGTACACACTGGAGGGGGGACAACTCAGTTAAAAAATAGAGCCAGTTTGTACAGGGGCTTCCAAACTGCCTTTTGGAGTTCTACCACGTCACTACCTCTAGTTAATTTAGATTGCAAGGCTTGTAAATATAAATACTTTGAAGATAAAAAAAAGCAGGCTGCACAGACTGTGGAGCTAGAAAGTGAAATTAAATGGACCACGTTACTTTGGTGGCTATCTATGCCCCCCCGCCCTACACTTGTAGTTGAATATAAATAAAGCAGCCTGCATAGACTGTAGAACTAGCAATTCAAATATACAAAGAAATGGACAAAGGCAGTTTGGTATCTGTCTGCATCAGATCCCCTCTCCACTAGGAGTAAAACAGAAAACTTTTCAGCCGTTATATAATCTAGAATATAAATAGAAATTGAGAAATGCAATTTGGTATCTGTCTGCATCATAATCATCAACATCCTCCTCAGCGCCAGCTACATCAATATCCTCCTCCCAGTGCACAACATTCACACCTTCATTAGCCAAATCTGTAACTGGACTGTGGGTGATCCTTCCAGCATATGCAGAGGGCGTGCTGCAAATGCTGGATGGAGTCACCTCTTCCCGTACAGTGATGGGAAGGTCAGGGTTCACAACCAACAACACCCTTGGACTCGCCTTGGGGATTTGTGATGTCATCTGTTTAGAAGGCAGAGTTCTTTGCTGTTTTGTTGTTGTTGCTGACAGCATAACTCTCTTAAATTTTTTGTAGGGGGGGGGAGGAGGGCTTTGATCCTTGGGTGAAGTTGGACCACTAGTCATGAACACGGGACAGGGCCTAAGCCGTTCCTTGCCACTACTTGTCGTAATTGGCATATTGCCAACTTTACGTTTCTCCTCAGATGATTTTAAGTTTCTTTTTTTGCTGTTTTTTGAGAACTTGGGCTTTTTGGATTTTACATGCCCTGTACTAGGAGATTGGGCATCGTGCTTGCCAGACGACGTTGATGGCATTTCATCGTCTATGTCATGACTAGTGGCAGCAGCTTCAGCATTAGGAGGAAGTGGGTCTTGATCTTTCCCTACTTTATCCTCCAAATTTTTGCTCTCCATTATATGTAGCACAAGATACTGCAGAATGTGTGAACTTGGTAATATTGCAGTACCAATGGACTTATAATGCTGGATTGGTTTTGCAAATTTGGTTATTATTATATATTTTTTTTTTTTTTAATTTTTTATTATTTTTTACTTTTTTTTTATTTTTTAAAAACTTGGGAATAATGGGGAAATAACTATGCCCTTAGAAGCACAGAGCACAGGACACAGCACCACTGGACTGAACAGGACACGGCACAGGACCCAGCAGCACTACGGAACTCAGCAGGACAGAGCACAGGACACAGCACCACTGGACTGATACTGCAGAATGTGTAAACTTTGTAATATTGCAGTACCACTGGACTTTTACTGCTGAATGTGTGAACTTGGTAATATTGCAGTACCAATGGGCTTATACTGCAGGATTGGTTGTGAAAATTTTGTGGTAATTAAAAAATATTAAAGTAGTTTTTGGTATTTTTTAAAAAAACTTTTTTTTATTTTTTTAAACACAGGGGAATATTGGGGAAATAACTATGCCCTTAGAAGCACAGAGCACAGGACACAGCACCACTGGACTGAACAGGACACAGCACAGGACCCAGCAGCACCACTGACCTCAGAAGGACAGAGCACAGCACACAGCACCACTGGACTGATACTGCAGAACACAGCACAGCACAGCACAGCACAGCACAGCACAGCACAGCACTAAACAGCACAGCACAGCACAGCACTAAACAGCACAGAACTAAACAGCACAGAACTAAACAGCACAGAGGACCACCTAACACACCCTCCCTCTACCCTGATCAATGCCCGAGTGAAGATGGCGGCGACTAGCGGGGAATTTATAGGATCCGAGTATCGCGAGATCCGACAACGGGATTATGAGTCAGAGCCTCAGTTTCACTTTTGAATTTGGCGCCAATACCCGGATCTGTCTCGGATCCGACTCGGATCCGCAACGTTCGGGTGGGCTCGGATTTCAGAAATCCGAGCGCGCTCATCCCTAAATAATAGTAACTAACTTCCCTCCAAGTTTTTCCAGGCCATTCTCTATCTTTTCTCTATGACTTTAAACTTGTCTTCCTGTGTCTTGATATCACATAATCCCTTACTGGAACTTCCCGAAACACATTTCAAAAATGGTCCTGGTTACCAGCTGATAATACACTAAAAACTTCCCCACATACAATTCAGGAAGACACAGATTTTTATATTTAGGACAGTTCATTGTTTGTGATTCTGTTTATGCTGTACAGAGGCTTACAGTATAGAGATATATAGAAAGTATATTTATCAGGTACTATGGGATTATATTTACTAAAAACATTGCGGAAATATGGAAAAATATTTTTACAAGTAAAGTAGGGAAACTTTCTATGTACTTAAAGCATCCTATGAAGTATGCAAAATCATCTATGTACATTTGCTAGATATTTTATCACGATCATAGTTCTTTTTTAATATTGTAATACAGAGAACATGTTTACACTTGGAGTATAAGGGAATGAAACAGTGCAATCACTTGGTTTCTGTTATTGTTTGAGTTCCTTTAAAGGATTTTTATAAAAATTTAATGTTGGAGTATAAGGAATATTTTTTATGCAAAGAAATTTATTATAAATCTCAGCGATACATAATGAGGTGCTGCCGCTAAGGACCCTGCCGGCTCTGATGTGAGAGCCCCGGAGAAGACCGTCCTCCTCCAGGATAATTATTTCTGGCATCCTAATGCGGCTGGCGAACGGAAGATGAGCTATGTGAGGCTATTGCCAGCAAAGCCGGAAAGGCTTTAGCTGTATCCCATAATAAAGTCAGGTTTCGCCAACCAGAGATGGCATTACTTTGCTATGATAACCTTTGCCTAATACCACTGTCCCCACAGAGCTCTATGGGGAACAAGGTAAGTGCTGATAAACGGGTAAAAGCTGGAGAAATCTTTGATATCTCTGGCGTTAACCCTTTGTAAAAAGAAAACAACGGTGAGCAGCACGGTGGCTAAGTGGTTAGCACTTCTGCCTAACAGCACTGGGGTCATGAGTTCAATTCCCGACCATGGGCTTATCTGTGTGGAGCTTGTATGTTCTCCCTGTGTTTGCGTGGGTTTCCTCCAGGTGCTCCGGATTCCTCCCACACTTCAAAAACATATTAGTAGGTTAATTGGCTGCTATCAAAATTGACCTTATTCTCTCTCTCTCTCTCTCTCTCTCTGTGTGTGTATGTTAGGGATTTTAGACTGTAAGCTCTAATGGGGCAGGGACTGATGTGAATGAGTTCTCTGTACAGCGCTGCGGAATCAGTGGCGCTATATAAATAAATGGTGATGATGATGATGATGATGAAAGAACGCCCACGTTTTGGCTCTCCACCGCTTGTTAAATAGACCCTTTTATGTGAATTCAAGTGGATACTGTTTTTATCATTTAATAAAGGGTTGCTTATACCTTCCTATCTGTTTTTATCTTCCCTTTCTACAATGCGGTTCTGACCCACAAGTAGAAGATCCAAACAAACAGGGCAAGCTTCCTGGCAAAGTGCACATTGATCACACATCTGTAGTATATTGAGACAGTCATGATTTGGTCCTATAAGAAGCACCCAAGCTTTCAGTTACTGTTAGTTGTGCCTCTAGTAATGATCGCGCCTGTTTGAACTGTTGTCTGATTGGACTGCTAATACATCAGGGAGTAAATGTATCAAGCTGAGAGTTTGAAAAGCCGATGAGATATAAGCTATCATTTATTTAGTACATTCTACAAAATGACAGCTAGAATCTGATTGGTTGCTATAGGCAACATCTCCATTTTTCAAACTCGCCAGCAAACTCTCAGCTTGATACATTTACCCCAGGACTATACTTGAAAAGGACTTTGCCTTTGTTTTATTAAAATTGATGTAGTAACAGGTTGTTTTAGGAATTTGGGAATCAGTTTAACACTGGTGTGAGCTAAGTTCCATCAATCAGCTTGAAATCATTAGAGTATGTTAAATATCTTGTATATGAAGGCTTAGTTATTCTGACATAGATTTATAACAATCACAGCATTGCTATTTACAAAAATATTTCCTCTTTCCTCCCCCTTATCTTTAGCTGTGGTTTTGATCTTCTAGGACTCATCTTGTTTGAAGTTTGAATAGGATATAGGGTTGGGCATTCCCTTGTTTAGCTCTCCTTAGTTCTTAGTCAGCAGCTGAATACTCCCGGTTCCTTGTCTCTTCTATATCTATGGAGCGCTGTCCCTTAAATCTGTTACTTTGGTCTTCTCTACGATTTAACCTGGTGCGTCCCAAAACATTGTCCAAAACTCAGTAAATCCATCTTAACCAACCTGAGATTCACTACAGAAATGGAAGTTGCTCAATCAATGTAGAAAAGAGACACACACTGAAAATCCCCAAGCAGACTGATCCAACAAAAGAGTTGCTGATCTATTTGTACATAAATTGCAGTTACACACATTAGCAAATATACAACAAGCCACACAGTACGTCAAGGCAAATCTAATGGAATGGATTTGAGAACTTTAAACAATGAGAGTCCCTTTACTTGGTCACATATTTATTTGTTTTTAAATTGAGAGCTAACTTACCCAGAGGTACCTCAGAGGGTTGGGTACTGAACAGCGGACATGACTACCCCAACAACACTTCCCCCGACATCTTCACAGTGAATCTCGGAACCCTGACATTCTGTTAAGATCAATTGTTTAAAAAACTGACTTGTAATCAATGCGACTATTTAACATGACGTCAGCACAGAATGACGTGACTTTGAACGCCGGCAGTATTATTGTTGGTCTTAAGGGTGCAATGGGGAAGGTGGTAGTCAGCATATCGATGCTGACTACCCCGACAACACTTACCCCGACGTGAAGACAGCAAACGGCTCCATCCCGATCAGGCTCCTTCCCGACTGATGTGACCAACAACTGGAAGGCATCGCGACAAATGAAGACGCCGGCTACAGTTGATGACGTCCTCTGCGATCGCGGCACTGTTAGCGGTGGTGTTAAGGGGGTAATGTAAGAATGCGGCCATGGGCAATGTACTTTGCATAGCGTTGTACATTGTCCATGGCCGGATGTTACAATGCAAGGGGTGAAAATTAGTATACTGTTTTGCACATAAGTTAAATACTGACTGTTTTTTCATGTAGCACACAAATACTTGATAGCTTATTTGTACACTGAAATTTAAAGTTGATATTTTTGTGCTACATGAAAAAACAGTCAGTATTTAACTTATGTGCAAAATATTAATACTAATTTGCACCCCTTGCATTGTAACATGGTTTTGTCCTGGAGACTGAAATAAGAAGTTTCTTAAGTTAAGATCCTTAATGAATCAGGCCCTAATTGTGTATAAACCAAGGTGCTGGCAGGGCATCCGGAGCTTTGTAGTTCCACAACAACTGAAGAGACTCATGCTACTTACCTCTGCCTTGGAGAAAACAAACGCAAGCCTAAACCTTGTTCTTTGTTCTAACTTCATTCAAAGCGGGTTCTAAAAGCCTTCCTGCAGCACAATGTACTATGTACTCAATGAATGCTGCCATAGAATAATGATATATTGTATCTAGTAATAACGCTTGTGGACACTGCAGACAATGTCAAAATTGACAAGAAGCAAAGTGAATTCAATGAGGTAGATGAATGAGGATCCGATAACAATTGCTATCTACTGATTCAGTGACCGATCACTATCAAGTAGCACTATTAGCTATTTCTCATATTGTCCACTTATTTCACTGCTGTTCTCTTGGCGTTATAATATTGTAGGCATAAGAAGTGTAACAGGAAATATGATTAGAACCTACAGTATGTCACGCCAAGTAGCAGTGTCACTAGTAGCTGTATCATCTTTGACAGATACACATAAAGAATACAAAATGAAATGCGAGCACACAAACCTATTTTAAAAACTTTCATGTTATATATTATTAGCAAAAGGCAACTGACACATTCTCACGTAGCAAAGAGATAGTGTATCTGCTCCCTGCTTCGCCACATTCCACATTCATGTCAAACGTATATCAAACTAAAAAATAATATAAAAAAATAATAATAAAATAATAATAATAATAATAATAATAATAATAATAATAATAATAATAATAATAATATAATACCTTAAAAAAAGTAAAGCCATTTTTAATCGTTACTTTTCTTTAAATCTAGGGATATGTAAGCTGGGAAACTATTTTTCTATTATTATCTATATTTCAGAAAAATTAATTGATAATCACAGTTTGACATATACCACATATCATTTAATTTACAATGGACTTACACATGTTTATAGTTTCCTAAAATAAATCAGTGCAATATTATATTAATATTAATGTCATGAATACAATATAACATAAAGCAGACAAGCCAGCATCTGAAGGATATATTGTATAAAAGATATCTTCATACTATTTAATAGCCTATCGCCGCTGACAAAAATTAATTTCAGAAGCTGTGCTAGGAAAACTGTCATATAATATTTTCCAGACACGGTTCGCGGTAATAAATCTGTCAATTACAGCCTTAGTGATACAAAATTTATCATCAATTAGAAATTTGAATAATAAAAAATTGCATGGAAAGATTTTTTTTTAAAAGAGATTATGTAGCAGGTAATAAATTAATTTGATAAAGTTTTTTGTGTTCAAATTAGATTTTCAATCTTCATTAACAAAAGTCCTAAAAATATTACTTTATTTTTTTTAAAAAATAACACAGCCAACTTTGTAGCTGTCATATCACCTTTTACACAGCATAATGTACGTTTTCAGTTACAAAAGAATTGTGGTTTTTAATAATTTACAGTTCTGACATCTGCTGTTGCAATGGGGGCTTTTAAGGCCTCTGTAATAAAAATAAAAAAAAAAGGAAAACCCCAACAATCTATTTCTTTTGTGACAGCTGAACTCTTACTATTGTTCCGTGAAACCTTGATAATTTTCCAATGACATTTCTCTAGGGTGTTGTAGTTACTCTTTGCGGGTCTCTCGACATATGTACTTCTTACTCTTCTTGGCTCGCATTTTTATTTTTACGTAACCACCAAGAATGTTTTTAGATTTAGTAAAAGTGTTTAGTTTATTGTAAATGAGCATGGGAATCAATTTTCTTCTGTTTCTCTTTTGACAGTGCTTTAAAAATAAAGACAATGCTTGCAAAGAAATGAAGTAATTCCTAGACATGATGAGGACATTGTTATTTTTTTGCAAAGTTACTATATTTCTACCTGTGTGAAGATTCAAGAACCATAGATCCCGGAAAGATAAATGACTGCCATTATGTAATATCTGTACATACAAATTGTTGTAATGTGCTGTTTGTGCTCCCTGTTCTAATGCAGGAAGAGATGCACTGTGATTGGTCCATGAATGATGCAAATACCTCATGCTTCCTCCGGAAATGAAGTGACAATCAACGAAGGTCTCCAGAGATCTAATTATTAAATAAAAGAGTTTGATTTTAATGTATATCTAAAAAGAAATAATTAACCATGTAGGACCCATGTGAACCTGTTTCTCAGCTATTTTTTTATTAGCAAAATTGAACTCTCATAGTTTGGAATATACCTCAGCTGGTGCATCAATTCCAGTAACTCTTCTGACTTAAAACCTTACTCAACCAGTGAGCTTAAAGAACGACAACCCTGAAACTCATCAGCTGGGAAAGTCATGACAGCTGCAGCACTGGTGGGGTTGAGACATAGGACTTCTGTGACTCTACTATGTGACAGTAGTGATTTTCTGGGCTAATTTTTGATGGAGTTCTTCTTTAAAGAGGACCTGCCATGTTTCATCAAAAGGATATTTTACATAGTGTCTTGTGCACTATGTTGTTTTAAAAAAAAAGGACAAAGTCCCCTGATGCTTCACCCCATACCCGGGACAGCAAGAAATATCTCTATGTGCTATATGCAAATATTGAATGTCAGCAGCAAGGGATTGGCTCCTAGAGAGCATTCTGATTGGTTCCATGCAGCTTAAGTGCAGGCGACTCTACTCCTCATCGGCCATTATAGGTGCAGTGTACACAGCCTACGTGAGTTAATGCTTGTTGTCTGCTTTCATTCCAGCCTTCTGGCTACCCTGATCTCTGTCTGGTAATGCTTCTGATACTTTGATTGCTGCCTGCCCTTTGCCTGGATGTTGACTACTCTTAGGTCATACACTAACCCAGAATATATAAAAATAATAATAATAAAATTAAGTCTGCCTACAACAGGTCGACACAGTCAGGAGGAGCCAACTCCAGATAAGTTATACATAGGATATTCTTGTTCAAGTGATAGTGACCCATGGCATAAGGATAATCAGCCCAGTGAGATTTTCCTGTTTAATTCCATCCAAAAATATTTTTTTTGTTTTAGTTGGAGTTTTCCTTTTTCAGCGTTTAAGCAGGTAGCAAATTTAAGCTCAAGCGGATTTCTTTGACATGAGGACATAGTGGTCTATTTATCGAAGGGTGATAACATTAACACACCAGTCATCTTCATGTTGATGATGTTGACTATGACTGTCGTCTCTCTACCACATGATAGACTTATAGCGTATGGTACACTTATCTTCTTACATCACATGTGTTTTATGTAGTATGCTGAGTATCTTAAGATATGAGCATTACCAGGGGTGGATCTAGAAAAATGCTGTACCCGGGGCGATTTAGGGGGGGGGGGGCATCTTAGGCTGCCGACGGCTGCACACTATGTGCTGGTCCATCCAGCCGTGACAGGCAGGGACAGTGTGCTGCCCGGCTGCTCTGATTGTGTTTTAAACACAGTCAGAGCAGCCGGGCAGCACACTGTCCCTGCCTGTCACGGCTGGACGGACCTGCACATACTGTGCAGCCGTCGGCAGCAAGTGTCTGGATCCGCCACTGGCATTAACCCAGTTGCTGGTCTCTGGAATTCTCTCCTTCTGCCACTCACACATTCACCACGTCCCCTCTCCTTCCCTGCTTCTTTCTTCCTGTGTTCAGAGTAGAGGGACAAAATACATTGATATGTGCCTGGAGTCTGTCTGGAGCTTATATAGGACTAATGTATTAGTGAACAAAAAGCAAAATGACACTGATATATTCCACATCTTACTCCATAAGTGAATTTCATCTCTGTCTTACTAGTTCAAGCTAAATTGCCAGAATGACATTATGATAACAATTCTGATCTGATGGAAATATTTCTTTAAAGCTGTTTTATATTAAGCACCCCAGGAGGGTACCAATCTGCCAACCCTACAAGCTACACATGTGCAACAGTCTGAGACCGTTTTAAAATAAAAGCAATAAGTATAAACTATTGAAAGCAAGCAGGAAAATTTACACATTAATCTTTATTTTGACATGTTTTATTTCATTATTTTTTCCATTGTGTTGGACTTTTAAACACTTTTAATTCTATAACTTTACACATGCAAATAGGGTTCTAAAAATTGAAAATATATTTATAATAACTGGCATATGTGATTATATATCTATCTCGTATCTATCAATATTATTATTATTATTATTATTATTATTATCCTTTTTTTAATTTACAAAGTATTATATAGTAATACATATATATTACAAAATACTATATATTATTTATATATATATATATATATATATATATATATATATATATATATATATATTATATATTATATATTAATATATAATAGTATTATATATTACAAAATATTATGTAGTGTTGTACATTTAGGGGATAATGATACAAATAAATAACATACAATTACATGAAACATGGTAAAGACAGTCATGCCCACATGAGCTTGCAATCTAAGACAGTCTTGGACAACCTGTGGCTCTCCAGGTATTGTGAAGCTACAAGCCACAACAGGGCCATCTTAACAACATTATGGGCCCCTGGGCAAAGCAGTGCACCGGGGCCCTTAGATATAGATATAAATATAGATATATAGATGTATACAGATATAGATATAGATATATAGACATAGAGATAGATAGATGTACTTGCTCAGTGACCCTTGAAGGGTTTTTTTGCAGGTTTTTTTCTTTTGCAGGATTATCTATTCTCATTAAGAGCCGTGCCTATGGGGCCCCCTTGCCCGTGGGGCCCCCGGGCAGCTGCCCATCGTGCCTAATGGAAAAGATGGCCCTGAGCCACAACATACTTTACCAGCTGGTAGTCTGTAGATATCTGGCAGAGTATTCTGGGACTTGTAGTTTTCTCAACACCTGGAAACCCACAAGTTACCCATGCCTTATCTAAGAGGAGTAGGGTACACTTTACACATAAAATAGTGTAGTAACAATTGTGGCTATTAGTAGGGAAAGTGTTTGGCTAATGGATGGCAGAAGAACTTACAGTCACAGTTATTAAAGCTGCCATACATGACTTACATTTTTGTACAGCTACAGATTTTATATTTGTGCTTCATGTTCAGTATTGTGGTTATCGACTAGCTTGGATTAGCTATGTGCCCCGTACTTTTAATTGTTCCCTGTAACGAACGCTCAGTTTGTCTCAGATACAGCAATCCCGACAGCTGGCCATGACTGTCCTCACTTTAGTCACTTCGCAATGAATACACCTTTTCTGCCATCACAAAGGATTTATTATGGTGTCCTTACGTTCACCAGAACCATTTATTAATGTTTCACACTTAAATCACATACACATGTAGCATGAGCCTCCCTAATCAGTCATTAGATATACTACATAATTGTCACAGTCCCCATGTCCACAGAAGTTGTGGTGGCGGTTGCTGCCACCAGAACTCTGTTCCCCATCTGACTGTATCGCCAGATGGGGAACAGAGATGGTAACAGCAATTATTTATTAACAGTTATTTATATGACAAGTGGTATTCACAGCAAAATTGAGATTAATCTATCCGTCTATATATAAAGGCATTTGTATAGTTACTACAATTAGGTACAACAACAAAAAAAATCACACAATTTCAAATATATTTTCTACCAAATAATACTCTATATAATGAGCGTGTTCTTGTATCATATTAAAGCAGAGATTTGCATGGGCTATGATTCACATTATACACAATGGGCTATGTGGCCACGCAGGCCCAGGAGGGCCTATATCCTAGGTACAGCCAGGATATAGCAAGATCATGTAAGCAATGCCCACTCCCGAGTACTAAGCAGATATCATTTCATACCAGTTCACCCTCCTCATGTACAGAACCAACTGGTTCTATTTTGTCTGCTATCAGAGCAGGAAGAGAACATATTCATACTAGGGACCCACAATTTCTCTACCCTGGAAGAGACCACACACTTTCCTGACTATGGCACCCACTCATATCTTGCTCCATGGGGTAAATGTATTAAAACTTCCCTTTACAATGCAGCGCCGCTTTAAATTTAATCGCCGAAGACGCTGAACACGCCGGAGTTGAAGAATCCGGACATTAATACATTTGCCCCCATGTCTGCTTTCTAGTCTAGTGTAACCCAGATACATCAATTACTTTTTATACATTTCGCTAAATAAACTTCCATTCAGGATCAAATAAATTTCCAACTATAGTTTCACTTAAAGAAAACGCTAAATGAGGTGTGTATGTGTGTTTGTGATTTTCCAAAACTGCTGTGTTAGTCAAAAACAAATGAATGTGGTGTTTGGATACAACCTGCAAAAAAAACAAAAACATGATGAGTGAATCTTGGCATCATAATTGTTACATGAGACTGGTTATGTATTTATATAATGAATAGAGCTGGGGTGATCACCCTGCTACCCCAAATTTAAAATGTTGCAAACACCAATAGTGTTTATATTATAGGATCATTTCAGTTTATATAAAAGTCCTATACCTTCAGAAAGGCAGATTTGTTTCATTTCAATGCCCCTAGTTAATTGCATCTCATGTTCCCAAATATATAATATGTATATATATATATATATATATATATATATATATATATGTGTATATATATTGAGGCAATGGGAGTGGTTTTCCACAATGGAATTAGCTATGGAGCTAACAGTCTGCAGGTAAAAGGCTGCAAACCAAGTTATATACAGGTGTAGCATTGTGTTTAAGTTCAGTTATGAACAGGTCAGAGACTTGTGATAAAGTAAATGTAAAATGTGATTTGCTTACACGCTTTAACGTGTTTGTTTCCACAGCTAGCAGCAGAGCTGATAGGGGCGGCTGTACTGAATAAGCGCTACAGAGCACCTGAGGAGACTTCCTTTAAATACAAGGTGGGAGTGTCGCCTGTCAGTCATCCAAGCCTGTGGGAGGAGATCTGTGTATTTAACATTGAGTTGTGCTCTTGTCAGATGCTGAATTAGTTGGCCACTCAGTAGTGAGCTGGTCTGTGTATAGTAAGCATTAGGGTCACCAGGAGGTGCAAGTAAAAGGGGCTTCTTGCTGGTGTCATCCTGACAGAAGAAGTGTTATTTATTGTGATGCAAGCAATAAATATATTTGATTTAAAACAAGAAGTTTTCGTGTTGCTGATATCTGCTGGGTGTTCTTGCAACAGAAGGTGACAAAAGTGTCATGAGAAGGGTGCATTTTGTTACTATATATATATATATATATATTGTAACAGCACATATAGAAATGGAATCATTCATCATGATGTATCCTTGATAAAGGTCTCAATAGATACTGAAATATAGTATTTAATTTGTTTGTTCACCTTTATTTGGAGATTGCTGGTTTTCTTACAAGTTTGTTGGATTTCCCCGAGCCATCCATTACCATCCAGCTATGAACCCGTGAAGCAGTGGACTACAAACTATTAAATTGCTATGATACATCCCTTGGAACTCCTTCCTGATATGGCATTGGGCTGGGGTATACAAAGTTTGCCTAAGTGGGGTGAATGTAGGGCCCACTTCCCACCCATTCATGCCTCCACTTCACCTAATGCCACAACACAAATGGTTCCTGTACTGGAACTTTGAAGTGTAATTATGTTGGTTGACTAAAATGACATAATGACATTCTTGACTGCTGGTCCTTGACCAGTAAATACACTTATTTACACCCATATATCCCCCGTATCCACACTATTTCAGCTGTGTACTGATTGACACAGGCAATAAAAAGGCAAATAGAGATGAGCACAGCTGTCCCAATTACAGACTATGGAATATTCGTATATAGCAGCAGCCAAGAATCAAAAGATAGTCCACAACTAAATAGTAATTAACTCCACAGGATTGATTCAGTCTTCACTAGTCATAGTATGTGTGATTCTTAGGTATCTTATTGTTGGTGGTGTGGTACTGTCTGAGATGTGATCTCTCACTCTCAGTAATGGATAGAATTGCGGTAAAACTAAAAGAATGCAATTTATTAATATGTAATTATAGGCCTTATCATAAGAATGCTCATCTATATTAAACAATGAAACGTGGGCATACGCAGTACCTCCAAATATGTACTAAAACAGAGATAACAATGTTCCAGTCTATCACCCTTCCAGATTGTACAGGTGACTGACTCACATACACGTGACTTCTTCAGGGCTGTTTGCCGGCCCCTACCCCCTCCTCCTGCGCTTGATCCCCTCTTCTGACTCCCTCTGTATCTGCTGTCTGGTTGCCCTCCCGTTAGGATGTAAGCTCTTACGACCAGGGCCCTTCTCCCTTCTGTCTTTACACCATTTCTTCTGCTCCAGCTTTTCTGTAAATGTCTGGAGCTTCTGGAATCTTGGCTTACTCGCCTTTTGTCTGTAATGTTTTACCCTGTAATGTCCACTGTTTGTACTGTGTACAGCGCTGCGAAAACCTTGTGGCCCTTAAATAAACAATAATAATAATAATTAAGTGATTGCATTTATCTTCAATCCACTGTTTATATGGGATAATACATATAGTAGTGAAATAGAAGGATGTTAAAAGTCACTGTGAGGAAATGGAGTGCTACTGGATTGAGAACTTTGTATACATCACCCGTTTCTCACGGTTTAATGTACTTTTTAATCCTTGGCCCAGTCTAAGTATAGACACCAGAGCATCGGTGTATTATGTGTATTATTATTTCATGTTATTAGGTACATTTTGCCCTTACTATTACCTGCAATATTGTATGTATTAGAAATATAAAGAATATTACCATTCTGTGTGGAAATAACTGTGTGCTTGTGTTAGCTAATGTAATTACCACTTGTCTAAAATGTCCATTGTCATGAGGTGCAGCTTAGATTTGGTTTGTAATTATAACAATGTCTGAGTTAACCAGCTGGCAGCCCATGTTAATTAGCTAGGTCAACAGGTAATCTGAGAGGTAATTAGGTTAGAACTTCTATATGATATGCAATGTGCCTCCACAGTAATATACTGGCTGAAATAGCATTGGGAAATGTATTAATATGTATCAATATAAATGTTATTGTATCAAAATGTATCACAGACTCAGATGGTGTAACACTGCTGACACAATGTGTCAAAAGTCTTGTTTCATATAAGCGTCAAGTGTCATTCCCTGATGTAATATTGTAACACCATGTTTAGTGTATCCAGCCAAAACAGCTAATTGAGTCAAGCCATTGCATTGTATAATCCAGGTAACAGGGACACTATGTCTAGCAGCTAAAGTGTCTACTGATAGACCCCTGCTGTAAGGGGGAGATTTGAGACATTTGACCCTACTTCCTGTGTATATAGCGAAGAATATAGAGAGAGGAGAATGCCAAGAGAGCTATTCTAACTTGGAGGCTCCTGGTGTACAAGAATGAGCGAAAAGAACTCTGGGCCAGGCATTGTGGTGCCGCTGGAAGAAACCCTACCAGGACAGGGTCTATGAGAGCCAGTAACCCAGGCTGGGTGACACTGTATCTATTTTGCTAATCGGAAGTGGTAATATTGCAGTAAGATAAGACTCTGAAAGAGACTGAGATTATTACTTTGGAGTGCTGACTGCAAGAGGCTGCTGGAGGATACATGCTACCATTTACCCTATAACTTGTGAATGTCTTGTGGTGTTGTGCTGTCGTAATGAAGCCTTATTTTGGATATATTCTGGTCTACGTGAATGAGTTGAATCCTACAAAGGGTAACTGCCATCCCAGCTAAGAGTGGTATCCTCACAGTCACTCTGGAGTTCCGTAACCATAATAAAGTATACCTCTGATGCAGTTTTAAAAAATCGAAAGTTAAAAGTTAGTGGTGGGCCAAATGGAATGACTGCCGGGGGAATGGAACAGTAGGTGATTCCGGACACATCTGTCCTAGGAATGTGTAGAGCCAGATCATAGATGGATAAAGACTGTCTCCAGGAACCCAACAAACTTGGCCGCCCTGCATCAAAATAGAAACATTTCATTGGCTGCAAGTGGGATGACTGCACAGACCAATCAGCATAGAGAGTTTACGTCTACCCATTGGTCTGCGCAGTCACATGTCTCTAGTCATGCTATATTACTCAGGACAAAATGTATTTTCATTGCACTACGGAAAGCACTTAAGAGTTTTAATGGAACCATGTGTGTATGTAGACAATGTGTGGTGGTCTTGCTGATGTAGAACATTTTTAATGCACTTTGAAAATTCTCTTTACTGTAGTTTATTGCTGATGGGCTAGACATACTTTATGACTGTGTGATGGATTAACAAATGTTTTTTCCATCTTTTCTCAATATAATCAGACAAAATCGTGTTTCCTTTTTCTCTCCTTAATGCTGAAGATCAGATTATCTAAATCTCTGAAGTAAAGCAGGCTTAAGCAAATCTGTATCATTTGGAGAACTAAAAGTCCCAGCATGTCGTGCCAGCAATGCTTAGCTATATAGATACATGCTTCTTACTTCTGTGATAGGAACTTAATCCTGGTCAGTTATTTTCTAATAACTGTTATGTGATATATTACTTTTCTGATTTTCCTATAATGCATTTTGCATAAGGGAGATAACTAATTGATTTAACCAGTCATCTATACCTTGTAAATTATATGCCATTCAAGGACACTAATATATTTGTTATTGGATTCCCTCCAGTTATTTAACAAATACAACATATCCTGCTTAGACATTGTTTCTTACAGTTACAAGCTTGTGTATTATGTTAGGTAGTTGCATTGTTAGTACAAACCAGTGTTCCTCTTATAATATTAAGTCCAATTATTAATATGACACTGAATGGTGGCCGTGACAAGATTGCATGGACCAATAGGAACAGGAGGCTTGTGGCTGCACTTGCTTCCGCCAGTACTGTCATTAGCGGTGTAGCAAGGGGCCAAGTCTCCTGTAGAGAGCACATGGTCAACAGCCAATGGAGGCATTCCCAGAGCAAAGAGGGTGTGTGGCCAGAATGAAAGGAACGTGCCTGGAGGTTTAGAAGTCCTCTAGTCATCTCAAACTCCAAACTCCCTGGACATTGTATAAAACAGATGGGAGTTACAGTGCTATTTATTAATAAAAAAAATGCATTTATATCATAACGGTATTCAAAATAGTGTTGTAATTATTTATTTGAGATAAGGACATACTATGCTCAACCTGTGAATCAGCTTTCAACCAGCAATCATTCTCTCCTCCTGACACGTCATATTTAGTAAGGAAAGATGATGTGCCTTTATATAAAGAGGAATTCTTCCAAATTTAGTACTTATGTCTCCTCCACAAGTGGATATGCCGGATGATTTAATAGAAGTAAATCTTATACTCTCCATGACGTGCCCCCCCAAAAATTCTCAAAAATATATTTACAAAAGTGCTCAAGATGTGCTAAAATTTAATAAATACAAAAATATGAATATAAATATGCACTCACCCTGTGGTTGAGTGGTAAACACCGCTAATAAACACTATTGGCATGATTCAACTTTGAACGCAACTTGCGTTTAAAAATATCACAAGTAACTTGCACGTCCAAAGCCCATATTCTAGAATAAGAGGATCTCAAGAAACATTTCCATGTGAATATGGGTATAAGTTTGCTCTAGCTATATTTTACTTGCCATATGTAGACAGAATACAGTGCAGGATAGGCACATGCATGTGTAATATAAAGTCTCATCTGGACACATGCAAAAAAATATATTTTATAAATAGTTATAACTATTAAAACTATAACTATTAATACAAGTGAATTTTAAAGTTTTTTTTTAACATTAAATGCACAAATCAGAGAGAATCCTCAAAGGCTCATGGAAGAAAAGAGGTCAGCAAGAGACCACTTTGAAAGGGAAAGAAGAAACTTTCAAGACAAAGGACAATGGGGCTGGAATAAGAGCCAAAGACAGAGCAAGACACTATACAAGCGCAAGTAGTTACAGAGGGCCTGATCTATCTTTGGCCATAAGTCCCGTTGTGTTCCGTGAAATTGCTCTGCGCATGCTCACAAATGGACCTTACATCAGTGAAAGGGAAAGGGAAGGGTGGAAAGGCGTAGACAATGTACAGTACGGGCGTGCTGAGGTCGAACGCATACACATTTGGCTGATTCAGGTACGTGTTTTTTAGCTGTATCACTTGCACCAGCTACAGGGCAGGTGGGCAGCACAGTGGCTCAGTGGTTAGCACTTCTGCCTCACAGCACTGGGGTCATGAATTTGATTCCTGACCATGGCCTTATCTGTGTGGAGTCTGTATGCTCTCCCCGTGTTTGTGCGGGTTTCCTCCGGGTGCTCCGGTTTCCTCCCACACTTCAAAAACATACTGGTAGGTTAATTGGCTGCTATTAAATTGCCCTTAGTCTCTCTCGGTCTGTGTGTGTGTGTGTGTGTGTGTTAGGGGATTTAGATTGTAAGCCCCAATGGGACAGGGTTGTGAATGAGTTCTCTGTACAGCATTGCGAAATTAGTGGCGCTATATAAATAAATAGATGATGATGATGTGTAAGTGTTGACTACAGATATTCATACTAGAAATGTGTTTGCAAGTAAAATACACCATAAAAATCTATTTTATGTGCAGTTCACATTAAGAACATGCTGATACAATAGAATAATACACAGTTCCATAACCCTGAGTAAGGGTAAGGTTTATTTTGTTTGCTTAATTATTTACTAACCAACAATGTATTGAAGCTACATTCACTTAACTCTATCCTGCCACAACAGAAGGATATAAACTGCATATAGTAGGCGGCACAGTGTCTTAGTGGTTAGCACTTCTGTCTCACCGCACTGGGGTCATGAGTTTAATTCCCGACCAATGGTTTCATATGTGGGTTTCCTCCGGGTGCTCCGGTTTCCTCCCACAGTCCAAAAACATACTGGTAGGTTAATTGTCTGCTTTCAGACTCAGTGGTAGTCTTCATAACAATTCAAACAAATCCGACTCTGCATACCCAGACAGGAACACACCAATGGTTTGTTCCCTGACAGCCTCTTGACAACGAGCGTCACCTTAAATTAACACCTTAACACCAACATTAATACAGTCTCTCTTTAAACAAACGTCATTGTAGGCACCCGTCATGTTAATTAATCGGAAATTTTTCAAGTGTGTATTACAAGCAGTTGCTGTCAAGAGCCTGTTGGGGAACATACCATCGGTGTGTCCCTGTCTGGGTATGCAGTGTCAGATTTCTTTAAATCGGATTAAGGTACACAACCCATCAAATTGACCTTAGTCTTTCTCAGTTTGTGTGTGTTTGTGTATGTGTGTGTGTGTGTTAGGGAATTTAGACTGTAAGCTCCAATGGGGCAGGGACTGACGTGTGTGTGTGTGTGTGTGTGTGTGTGTGTGTGTGTGTGTGTGTGTGTGTATGTTAGGGAATTTAGACTGTAAGCTCCAATGGGGCAGGGACTTCAAGTAGATATACTTTGCACACATATGTACAGTGGCGGGCTGGACTGGGGGGCAGGGGGACAGCGGGCACCAGGGCCGCTCAGTCTAACGCTGTTCGGGCCAGCCGCCTCCCCCCATCCTCCCCCGTGGATGAAATAATTTTTCAATATTACCGGCGGCCACATCCGGGGCGGCCGCGTCTGCGCACACGTGGCCGCATCACGTGACACATATGTACTACATTGCAATGTTTCATCTCTTTTTTTAAGTTTCATCAATGTTTTCAGCGTGTTCTCGTCCTGATTCCTGATGATTAATGTGAAATTTTAGACTAAGAGAAACCATCCCAGCTGACACTATAAATGTCCAGCAACAATGTGTTATACTTATAAGGATCACAGATTAATCAATTGTAAATAAGTACAGAGTAATATATAAGAAATGTACAATAAAAATACATGCTAAAATAGGACATGCATCTCTAACCTGATGAAAGGAAGACCATAGGTTATTGGTTTAAACATTTATTTTTTACTCACTCATTTTTCTTACTATCACTTAATTATTTTATTAGAAAACAAGACTGTTATTTGAATGAGAGATTGATACAGATTAGGTAGGGGGTAGATTTACTAAAGCTCCTAAAACGAAAAAGTGAAGGTGTTGCCCATAGCAGCCAATTAGATTTTAGCTATCATTTATCTAGAATGTACTAGATAAATTATAACTGGAATCTAGTTACTAAGGGCAACACCTCCAGATTTCCTTATTAGAAGCTTTAGTAAATATACTTCTAGATGTTTTTACTCTACTTTGTTATTGTAGATATTTAGGTGAATTTTTTAGTGCCTCTAATTTTCTTTTGCCTTTTTCTCTTTTTAAATCTATATAATATTCTGGAGAGCACCACCTATATCATCATAAATAATATATAATGTTCAAAGATTGAAATTTAGAGTTTAATCCATTTCCAGTGCAGACATCCTTCCTTATTTTCTCTCTATGTGTTCCTAATGAACCAAACAGGGAATATGTGTCAAATTCCTCAGAACAGGCTTCTTGTGAGTGGTCGACACGTCTTTCACGCCCAGCAATAACTCCTCTAATGTTTTTAAGAGCTTCAGGGGCTCTTGCACCTTAAATGATTTGGGTCATTTTGTGGCCACAAGTACATAACTTTCAGCAATTTTAGAATCTGGAAACATTTTTTAAATAAATACTTGACATGATCACTGCTAGCAATTGATATTATGTTTCACCGAAAACCCAGTGAATAAAAATTTCTGTAATAATTACATTCACTGTTAATTTTGAGCTTGACTATCAAAAAATAAAAGTTACAGATTTTTGTGTGACATATCTCTAGCTGTATGTTTTGTGACATCAATATATCCCCCTTGATTTGTAGAAAAGTCAGGTGATTTTTTAAGGAAAGTTACCAGGAGGAATCTTTAAAGAAGCAAAAGATTTTGCTTTGTTCTTGGCTGAAGCTCTTTGGTCTACACCTAGTGTTACTGCTTTTTGTCACTACAAAGCTATAATCATTAGAGATGGGCGGGCTCGGTTCCCCGAGAACCGAACCCACCCGAACTTTGCCTATCCGAGTACCGAGCCGAGCAGGCTCGGTACTCTCCCGCCCGCTCGGATTCCAAATCGAGGCTGAACGTCATTGTGACGTCGTCGGATCTCGGGGCTCGGTTCTCGCGATAATTGAAATCCATAAATACCCGCCTCCACAGCAATCCATCACCATTTGACAGAGGGAGAGAGCAGGGTGTAGTCACGGGCTGATTAGAGCAGGGACAGAGAATATACCTTATTCTTCGTCTAATTCTGATAACAATTGTGATAACAATTCTGATAACAATTCTGATTACAATTCTGATAACAATTGATAGAGAAGAGAGGAGGATAGAGGAGTCTTTTTTTCAATATTTGGCACTACAAGTGCTTTGGGGTGTCCTCCATTCTTTTGCATTAATATATTTCTGTCTGTCAAAAGTCCTGTTTGTCAGCAGTCTGAAAAATAATTTTTAGCACTCTGAAGTGCTTTTGGGGTGTCCCCCATTCTTTTGCATTAATATTTCTGGCTGCCAAAAGTCCTGTTTGTCAGCAGTCTAAAAAAATAATATTTAGCACTCCCAAGTGCTTTTGGGGTGTCCCCCATTCTTTTGCATTAATATTTCTGGCTGTCAAAAGTCATATTTGTCAGCAGTATCTAAAACAATTTGTAGCACTACAAGTGCTTTGGGCTCATAATGGATTCAAAGCAGTCCACATGTGAGCAGAATCAGCAACCAGGTTCTGTCACCAGTCCTGATGATAGTGTTCCCAGTACGTCATCTGGGAAAGGCGATGTCAAACTACACAGTCTTTTCAAATCAGTCAAAAAAACACACACCAAAAAAACATTTACCGTGTTGAAGTGAAAAAGAAGTTAAGTGCCGATAAAAAATTTTTTGCCAACATGCCATTCTACACACGCAGTGGCAAAGAGAGAATGAGGCCTTCGCCTTTCTCTATTAGTGGCAGATCCAAAAATGTTACTGAGCCTACAAGTGGTGCACAACCATGGCCGGATTAAGGGAATGGAGGCCCCTGGGCTAAGGGGGTCTCCATTCCCCCATGAGGGTGCCCCCCCCCCGTGATCCGAGCCGCCCCTCCCCCCCACGGTGATCCAAGCCGCCCCCCCCCTCCCCCCGGCACTTACCTCCTTCCCCGGCGCGCTGTACACTCTTTACTGAGGAGATCTCGTGAGAGTGAGACGAGATCTCCTTAGTAAGGAGACTACAGCGCGCCGGTGAAGTACTGCAGTGAAAGTGCTCAGCAGCACTGATCGGGCTGGGGGCGCCCCCGCCCCCGACCAATCAATACTGCTGCTGAGCACTTTCAAGGGCCCCCTGGATGCCATAGGCCCCTGGGCTATAGCCCAGTTAGCCCTATAGTTAATCCGGCCCTGTGCACAACTACTGTTACGCATCAAAGCCGAGCTGCAAGATAACAGTAAGGCATTAGAGGATAATGTTTGCTCAGAATCAGAAATTACACCAATCGCTGTGGAGAGTCCATCCAACAGTGGGATGTCTAATCGTGAACATTCTGTTAGTGTACCCATAAAGAGAGGCCCTTTCAGCAGTTCTGCTGATGTGTGCCTGAACAGCCCGAGTATAGCCGGTGATACACAAATTGAGGATGCCACTTTGGAATTAGAAGAGGATGAGGGGGAGATTTGTGTAGGCGACGAGGGCGCTAATGATGATGTTGATGATTATGATGCAGACAGATACCAAATTGCCTTTCTCAATTTCTATTTATATTCTAGATTATATAACGGCTGAATAGTTTTCTATTTTACTCCTAGTGGAGAGGGGATCTGATGCAGACAGATACCAAACTGCCTTTGTCCATTTCTTTGTATATTCTAATTCTTCACTCTATCCAGGCTGCTTTTTCTATTTTACTACAAGTGGATGGGGGGGGGGGGGGGGGGTGATGCAGTCAGATACCAAACTGCCTTTGTCCATTTCTTTTTATATTCTAATCCTACAGTCTATGCAGGCTGCTTTTTTTCTATTCAACTACAAGTGGAGGGCGGGGGGTTCATAGACATAGACAGCCACCAAACTACCTTGGTCCATTTATTTTTTATATTGTTCAGTCTACCCAGGCTGCTTTTTTTGTATTCAACTACAAGTGGAGGGCGGGGGTTGGGGGGGGCTGGGGGCTATAGAGACAGAAACCAAACTGCCTTTGTCCATTTCTTTAGATATTTAACTAGAAGTGTAGGGTGTAATATACACCCAAAGACGATGGCTGTATTGCCAATAGGCTAAGATGAAAGGAAGGCAATCAGGTTCGTGTGCAGAATTGAGGACGGCCTACCAGGGATTAAACTGTTTTCTTTCTAATTTATTAGCTTTAGAATTACCTTACTTATCCAAGAAACAGGTGGAGCACTACATTTGGTTAGTTTATGCCCAAAAACATTGATTTTTCAACAAAATAGCAAAACAAAACCAAACAAAACCAAAACCAAAACCAAAACACGCAATGGCGGTTTGGCAAAACCAAAACCAAAACATAACGGTAATCCAGATCTAAAACCAAAACCAAAACCAAAACACGGGGGTCAGTGAGCATCTCTAATAATCATGGAGTAAAGAAGCACAGACACATAATTAATTAAATATAGTAAGTACTTAGGGCCTGATTCAATAAAGAAATGTAAATGCCGATACGCAGGTCCGACATCACGGGAGTACGGCCAGTACTTCTGTGAAGGGCCCGGACAGACTAGAGGGCCCGGACAGACCTCTCCGTCTGTTCGGGCTCCCTGGACTGTCCGAGCCTCTCACTCTCACTGACCGTGCTGCCCCTTCTTTCCGCGATGTTGCAGCTCCGCCTCCCAGGCTCTGATAGGCTGGGAGCTCGGCGCGGTGACGTCTTTGCTGCGCGCCGCGCTAACAGTGTATCAGTGACTGGGAGCTGCAGCATCGTGGGGGAGAAGGTAAGTTAATTAGGTATTCATTTTATAGGAGAGGGGCAGATAGAAGAGGGGACATTAACTGTGTCTGGGGGGGGGAGAGGGGGACATTAACTGTGATTGGACTGGGAGAGTGAGGGACCTTGACTGTACAAAGGGGGGGACATTAACTGTGATTATTATTACTATTATCCTTTATTTGTTAGGCACCACAAGATTTCCGCAGCGCCGTACACAGCACAAACAGTAGACTATACAGGGTGAAACATTACTGAACAATAAACAAAAAATAACAAAACTTCAGAAACTCCAGGCAGGCTGATGCATTAAAGACGGAGCAGAAGAACAGGTAAGGAGACCGGAGGGAAGAGGGCCCTGCTCAAACAAGCTTACATCCTAAGGGAGGGTGAACAAAACTCAGACACAAAGGAAGCCAGTAGAAGTATGTAGGGAGAGAACAGGGGGGCCGGGGGGGGAGAGGAAAGAACGAGTGGAGGAGATGAGGGGTTAGGTGGAAGGTTGGTAGGCTTTGAGGAACAGGTGAGTTTTAAGTGCCCGTTTGAAGGAACATTGGGGGGAGTGGGACAATAACTGTGATTGCGGGGGAGAGGGGGACATTTACAGTGATTTGGGGGGAGAAGGGACATTTACAGTGATTGGGGGACATTTACTGTGATTGGAGGAGAGGGGGACATTTACTGTGATTGGGGGAGAGAGGGGGACATTTACAGTGATTGGGGGGAGAAGGGACATTTACAATGATTGGGGGACATTACTGTGATTTGGGGTGGGAGAGGGGGACATTTACAGTGATTGGGGGGAGAGGGGGACATTTACAGTGATTGGGGGGGAGAAGGGACATTTACAGTGATTGGGGGACATTTACTGTGATTGGGGGGACATTAATTGTGATTGGGGGGAGAGGGGAACATATACTGTGATTGGGAACATTTTCTTTAGGGGGAGGGGAATCTTTACTGTGATGTGGGAGTGGGGGGTGTACTGTGATGAGAGATAAGGGATGCATGTATGGTGAAGAGGGAGGGTGGCACATGTATTGGGAGGGGGGGGCTGCCAGATTAATTGGCTCTGCCGATACGTGCTGTATTTTGTGAAAAATTGCTCAGGAAAGGACTATACACCAGTGAACGCAAGTACTTCCAATTCATTTTTGATCGCAAAGGACACTACATTTTCATGGGTGGGATTAAGGAGGGGCGTATGCATGTAGTCAATGTACAGTAAGGGTGTGCCAAAGTTTAGCGCACACAAATCCATCCAATTAAAGCTCTGGTCATCGATTAGGTACATGATTTTCAGCCATATCACTTGCACCAGCTACAGGGCAGTGTAAATGCTGAATTATAGTGATAATTGACGTGTATCTATGCCATGACATGTGTTTGCAATTAGGAGCAACTGTAAAAAGTCATTTTATATTCAGTATGCATTGAGAACATCTCGGTAAATGTATTTGGTGAAAATCATATGTATTGTTTGTATCCTGCAGTGTGTTGTATCTGTCTCACGCTACCAGTTTAGTTACCAGATCACGATGCAGACAAGAACTTTGCCTTTAGCAACCCCATTCCCATAGAACCAGATATGTTCACCATTATTTGGCTGTCCCCAGGACTTAATCTCCAGTAGTGGTAACTTAATTAAGGTAGTTGGGTACCAAGGACTTGATAGTAAGATGCAGACAAGTGATATTTATGGCAAAAGGCATGTAAGGTGCAACTGGACCCGCTAGAGCAGATAAACTGAGATGCAACAGGGTGTAGTACCAACTTCCTCCAGTATGACAGTGTGGCAGTATAGTAATGCTGTAACACCTATTACAACTGATGGAAGGATAGATGTAATGCTAGTTGTGACATGTGTGGAGAGAGAGCTGGAAAGCAGCACACAGTGAAAGTGAAAGTATAAAACAAGGTTACACTTTATATTTGTAGTATCGCAGCTGTCACAGGACAGCCAGATGTAGCGTATTGCAGGCACCAGGATCCTGCACTTGGGGTATCACAGATAATAAGGCAAAGTCAAACACAAGGCAAAAAGTTTGGTCCAAGCAGGAATATACATAGCCAGGGTTACAAACAAATAAATCAGTGCAGAAGGGAACAGGAGTGGTTGGGTCATAGACACAGGTCCAACCGAGAATCAGGCAATGGCACAGAAACAGGAGCATGGAGAAACTAGTGTGCGATCGCTATAACTGTCAACTGTGCAGTGATTCTGCCAGGTTTGTAAAGCAGCAGTCAGATAAAGCTTCAGATGAGTGGAGATCTTGTATCATACCCAAGCTGACATACTAAGGTGTAGAAAACTGAATCAGCCAAAACAAGGGCAGCAATCATCATCATCATCATCATTTATTTATTTATATATATAGCACCACTGATTCCGCAGCGCTGTACAGAGAACTCACTCACATCAGTCCCTGCCCCATTGGAGCTTACAGTCTAAATTTCCTAACACACACACACACAGACAGACAGAGAGAGAGAGACTAAGGTACATTTTTGATAGCAGCCAATTAACCTGCTAGTATGTTTTTTGATTACCTGCTGTTCCTTACACTGCTGAGAAAATTAAATTACATGTGTTCTTGTTTCTGTTTTTATCTTTTTTACTTTATAAAACTGTTTTGCAATTTGTAATACTGTATGTCATTTTAGTATCTTTTTAATAAATTAAATATTGTGATTTTGTTTATCATATTAAACTCCATTTTAATAAAGCTCTGCCTTTGTGTTCTTAACAGGACCACGGGCCAGATAAACTTATAAATGCTACATAACTGAATACCAGAACTAGGTTTACAATAACTGATTAATTTAAGTTGCAATTGTTTTTTGCGATAAATCAGGGATTAGCTGAAGACTTCCTACAGATTGTCAGGACTAGAATTAAATGTTAATGGTGGCAGAACTGAGTGTTTAATAACGAGTATGAAATGTAATTCATCTTTAGACAGACCAGTTGGTGATTAACCCCTTCACACCCACATGTCACAAAGTCTCTGGTGAATGCTGTATAGGGCAGATATCTACCAGGTTCCTGTGTCAGAATACATGAAAAATAATATATGTCAATAATATAGTTGTATATAGAGTTATTCCTCTGTGTAATAGGTATATTATAACTGGATCTCCACAATGCAATACTAGGTGCAACAAAGTCCTTTATAATAAATAGTAAGAAATAATAACTTAAGGTGTGCTACCAACACAGTGTGTTACTTGTCCATGTACATACAATACTCCCACTCGCTGGCATGTGCGCTTCCAATCATATGCACTGCACGCTTTTGATCACAAGTGCTCGGGATGTCAATGGATTCCTATTGAAGCAACTCTGCCATTTCAGTATATGAACAACAATGTCTGGACCTTAGTTGACTGAACTTCTCTACCTTCTACTTAATTGCTGTGTACCAACCTGTCTTCTTTGACTACATTTGTTTGCTTGTGACCTCAATTCTCTGCCTTATTATTTTATTTTGTACCTGTCTTGCCTGCCTCTGACCTAGGATAGGATACTGATTGTCAGGCGCCAACACGCTCTTCCCTCTTCTGAAAGACTGCCTGCTTCATGTCGGGCCCGGCGTCTGGTTGTCGGCAACTAGACGCGTTTCTTCTGGCCAGCTGGCGGCTCCTTAACCCATGCTTATCCCGTTGCTATGCAACAGGACACGATCATCCTGTTTACTTCAACACTGCCGGTAAATTGCACTCTGCTTCCCCTATATAAGGAGACCTCTGGCACCATTAGGGTATTAGGTCTATACCTCTGCTCCAGAGCTCTCCTGCTTCCCAGTGTCCTAGTACCTTTGCATTTACTGGCTTATGACCTTGGCATTCCTGACTACTCTCTCAGATCATCCTTGGACTTTGCATTACCATATCTGACCATTGTCATTACCGTAGCTGACCCGACCTGTTTGTCTACCCTTTGGATTCTATCTCGGTACCACGCATCCCGCAAAACTCTTATCCGGACTGTCAGACCACTCTTCACCTCTACATCATTAGAAGCTGTTCTAGAGAACTGAGACCTGCAAAGTCCCTTGAGGCGAACGCCATACCTCCTTGCGGGGTCCCTGGCAAAGACCGGGGAGTGTTAGACTCCGCGAATCCAGATACATCAGCGCAATCACAGCACCTTATCCAGTGTGTTCATGACAGTGACACTGTTTTTGTAAATAATTGCCTATTCTGTCAGTGGTCAACTAATGAAACTATCCTGGAGGCCGCGATTTGTGGGTTCCCGGCAGCAAAGTCCATCATTCAAAGTATCCGTGTTAGAAGGCACCAGTTGCTAGTGGAATAGTAGGCCCACATCTGGACTCCTTGTGACCACATCCATGTTACAGCGCACCAATAACTCAACCTTTATCTGGACAAGCAGTGCTGTACGACATGTCTAATAGATTTTCAACACAGATCAACGTCTTAACGTTTTCTTTCCAAACTTGGCTTAAAATAATCCTGCTACTCTGTTTGTATTGTGAGTATTTTGTACAATGTTTCATGAAAGACATAAATATGTTTTATATGGCAAAAGATTTCCAAATATTTAAATAAACCATCTCTTGATTGCTATATACATGTGTTACATATCTACTTTCGTGCGCTGTGTTCACTTTTTGATCGTTCAGAGGCCCTATCAGTGGGTGTAAATCTCCAAGAAGAAAGGAAAGAAAGTGGAGGCATAGAAATAAAGTCTCCATTAAAGTTGCATGGTTCAAAAGAATAGTTTCCAAATGAAGATTAAGTAATAGGACAAATATTTAATGGCGCTAAGGCGAAGTTAGAATCCTTATGTAAATAAGAAGCCCTGGTGGAAGCGGTGGAAGGAAGATACTCCTGGTTGAGAGCTATTTACCATCTTAGTTGTGCAGTCTGAAATGAGCACGTTACCAGCTTAATATGAGGTCTGTGAAGGAGCGATACTGCTACAACATGTCTCTGTGATAATGACACTCCTTGGACTCCCTGTTGAGGTGGCTGCATTGCACATGTACCGATCAGCCAGATGGTACAAGTGCAATAAGACACTTGCAGACCAGGCAGGCGTGATGACATCGCCGTCCCCATGCCACACGTGGCTTCTAAGGATGCAAAGGAGGATCATAGAAGCCTAGGCTTTGTAATCTGTGTTCTCTCTCTACTGTTACCTTTGGCGGACTCAAGTATCTTTACCCTGTCCTTACTCATTACCGCCCTCCCACTACTCTCTTCCCCACAGGCATATGGCTTCATATTAGAGATGCTCAGGCTCCGTTTCCTCGAGAACCGAACACACCCGAACTTAGGGGATCTGAGTACCAAGCCGAGCCAGCTCGGTACTTTTGCTTTTTCGGAATCGAAACGAAGCAAAACGTCATCGTTACGTCGTCGGATCTCGGATCTTGCGAGTTTTGGAATCCTTTTTAAGATCCAACCTCACGGTTTTGACCCCCCTTTTTCTTTTCTGACACTGCTGTGTGTCACTGTGTCCTAGATGTGCTAGGAACTGCCGTGTGTTTGTGTCATTGCTCTGTCGCTTACCAACCAGCCAGGTCGCTGCAGTATTTGCTTGAAAGTGTATGAAAATAATATTGTGATCTGTGAGGTGGTCTAAATTGACTGCAAATGACTTTAAAATTAGTGTTATTGAGGTTAATAATAATGTAGGAACAAAAAAAGAGCAAAATTATGTGATTTTAGCAAATTTTAGGATTTTTTCTAAAATAATACAAAACCAAAACACACGAGGGCGGTTTTGCCAAAACCAAAACACGAAGCTAATCCAGATCCAATACCAAAACCAAAACCAGTTCACAGGGGTCAGTGAGCATCTCTAATCCATATTAGGGGACATTATGGCTGCATATTGGGAGACACTGTAGCTGCACATATGGGTTTAAGGCTGCATATATGGGGACATTGATGATGATATTGGGAGCTGTAGAGTTGTGATATATAAAGATATGTGATGGAAAGATTGAGACAGTGGATATACCTATAGGACACTATATGACATATTGTGATTTGGAGACTGTGTTGTGAGGTGTATATGCAGATTTGTGGGATGTATGTAGCTTATATGGTGGTTAGGAGACACCATATGACATTTGCATATTTCATAACGGTGATGGCATGTAGCATACAGTTTCTATGGCCTTTATCAGATATCATATATAGTTAGCAATGATGTTTAGAAACGATGAGAGTTGTAGTACTGTGTGTTAGTACATAAAGTGTATGATCAATGGCTGTGAGATAATGTGAGAGAGAATGGGTTTATGTTGTGACTTGTAGTTAGTTATATAAAAAGGTTACAGATAGGTAAAAATACGTTTTATATTAGGTGAAATATTAGGTAAAATGTTTGCTTTAATTCTTATCCTCTAATGTACAGCATTATGGAATATATTTCTTTTAAAAAAAATATTTCTATAAATGCTAATATAACAATATAATTAAATTGTTAAGTCTTCTATGCTATAGCTGTTTCTTGGGGGTACATTTATCAAGCTGCGGGTTTGAAAAAGTAGAGATGTTCCCTATAGCAACCATTTAGATTCTAGGGGGTAAATATATCAAGCTGAGAGTTTTCAGGCGGGTTTGAAAAACCAATCAGATTCTAGCTATCATTTATTTAGTACATTCTACAAAATGATAGCTAGAATCTGATTGGTTGCTAGAGGAAACATCTCCACTTTTCAAACCCGCCAGAAAACTCTCAGCATTTACCCCTAGATGTCATTTTGTAGAATGTACTAAATAAATGATAACTAGGGGCCTGATTCATTAAGCAACTTAGGCAAGAAATTTCTTACATGTTAAAATGATTGGGGTGAAAATTAGTTTTCTATTTTGCACATAAGTTAAATACTGACTGTTTTTTCATGTAGCACACAAATATCAACTTTAAATTTCAGTGTAGAAATAAGCTATCAAATATTTGTGTGCTACATGAAAAAACAGACAGTATTTAACTTATGTGCAAAATAGAAAACTAATTTTCACCCCTTTCATTTTAACATGATTTTGTCCAGGAGAGTTAAGTCAGAAATTTCTTGCCTAAGTTCCTTAATGAATAAGGCCCTAGAATCTGATTGGTTGCTATAGGCAACATCTCCACTTTTTCAAACCCGCAGCTTGATAAACCCCATTAAGTTTATCAGGCTAATACCATATCTGAATTGTATGTAAACCTGGGACACATGTCATGATTTTAAATTCTGTTTATTTTCCTGAATTAAAGCAAAGCAGCTGTCTTATAGAATTTTGCTCAACTGTTGTCTCAGTGTTTGAATTTGCAACTTTGATTCTTTGTAATTTCCCAAACAATGAAACTATAGAAATGATATTTATTTACATAGTTTAGGAAAAGTCATAAATTGTTGATTCTATGTAATGGTTGATGTTAATCTAAAGGTATTTGTCCTTAGCTCACTTGCACATGAAAATAAATAAAATAGATAACTACATCCAGGGCAGTAATAACTGGTCCAAGAACGTATCTAGTACTAGTCAAACAAATGTGCAAAACGACTGTCCCATTTCTGCGTGATAATATTAATATAATCAATCTTTAGTGGAAATATATCTCTAAATACATTTGTAACATAGAGGATTTTATTCTTTGTCTGTAATAAGTTGATTATTTTCTAATTAAAAAGAGAATTTACTAATATTGTATATTGAGTCATATATTTCGAAAGATAAATGAAGTCAGTGGGAGGAAGGAGAGGAGGAGATTAGAGGGCTGACTGAGGCTATGACGGGGACACACAAGCACACACCAATAGGCAGTGCTGTCTGTGTAAATGGCCACGTACAGCCTTTGTAAAGCAACAGACAGTTTGTGCGGTTCAGCCTAAAAAGAGGCTACCCCAAGTGGCCCCATAACGTTATAGGGGCCATCGGCCTCTTACAAAATCTACTGGTAAGGTCTATGGCCAATCCGTCCCTGGCGAAGGAATGAGATGTCAAAACATCTAGCACATAAAATCAAATGCATAATTCATCATATAATCAATACGTAAACTTCTAAATCAGTTAAGCATACCAGTAATTCTGTCATGCAGCAAAGACATGGAGGATGTTACAGATAGGTCTTGAAGGCAGACAATGGATGTGGTGGAGCTCTCGGTGATCAAGGACACCTTGGCACTCTGTGAGCTTTTTGGACCACTAATTGCTGCATGAAATTGTCGGCTACAAATGTTATAAGCAGCCAGTTTTCAATGAATTGCTCTGATTGCTGCACCTTCTCGGGAGGCCCAACTAGGGATATATTATTGCGTCATGTGCAGGTCACCAGCTCTCCAAGCTTTTTAGCATATACCGTGACAGATCATGAATCATAGATCATGAATTTCCACCTGTATAGGAGGTGCTCAGTAAGGCTAACTCTGCTCTCCACTTCTGTGGCCCTTCCCGTTAGCTTAGAGAGAGATCCACACCTCAACCATCTGATTTCAATATATTTTATAGTCCTCATTTACAGTTACCTCTGTGCAGATGTGTTTTAAACACAATCAGAGGGGCCAGACAGCACACTCTCCCTGCCTGTCTCTGCCGAACGGACCTGCACATAGTGTACAGCCGCCGGCAGCCATAGCTGTCAAAAAGGGGGCGGGTACTATATTGCCCCCCCGCCCCCTAAATCGCCACGGGTTAAAAAAAAATCCTAGATCCAAGTATGCTTTCATCATAATGTTATCTTAGTGTTTATCTCTTTTGTCTAGTTTTATCTCAATTAAAAAAAACTGTCCGTATTACTACTCTGTTCTACCGATATCTTTTTCTTTGACATTTTTGCTAAAATTATGACCAGTATCTTAAATTAACAACAATTTGCTAACTCTAACTGTTCCCTTTACTTCTCACACTAAATATGCTGGAAAAACTTAAAACGAAGATTTTTTTTTAAAGATTGATGATCAACAAGCTACTATTGTAAGAACGTTATTAATATCCACTTTCATAAACATTACATTCCTGCCGGTCTTCCAAGAGATTTCTCTGTTTTTACAGGATGCTCCATTATCTATTAAATCTAACTCTTTTTTTTATTTCTACAAAAAAAGGAGCACTGTTGAAATAAAAGCAAAACAATAATAAATTGAACCATTTAGTTTCAACAGCAAAAGTGAATTTATCTTTGGCTTATTAAGCTGCTAAACCTTGTAACAGTTGGGAAACCTTAAAGGATTTCTTCACAATATGGAACATTTTTTTTTATACATGCAAACTTAATATTGAAAAAGAAACACACGCAAACAATTACACCACCACCCACACTTATTTCTTTACAATATAATTATTCCAGGTAATTCGATTTTTCCCTCCACAGATTGGGGCCAAACCATGAGAATGATAGTGATCAACACACAAACTTATCTCCTTCCACCAATTAGATGTGTTACCATTTGTGCCAGTGATTCTATCATGAATAATTCATGATCTAATATATAAATGCTTAGTGGCGTCTGTGTGTGGAAAAAAAAAAACCAAGCTGCAGCGCCACCTGCTGGGCAGAGTTATACACTGACCTACTAAATTCTCAGTGTGTGTGGGAAATTTTTTTCAAAAAGGGCTGAAATTTGGTAGGGCTCAAACTCATTTTCGTGAGGTAATTTTACCTCATGAACACACATGTGTAGAGGCGTGCGTTAGTGTGTGTGTGTGTGTGTATGTGTGTGTGTGTGTGTGTGTGTAAAAAACTATTTTCTCAGAAAGGGCTCATCCAATTGACCTGAAATTTGGTATACTGACATTATTTGACAAAAAAATTAGAATAGTCAAGTCAGTTAACTTCCATCATCCCCCCTTCCCCCCAGTGGGAGGGGCAGTAAAGGCTAAATTTACGAGTTGAGGGGTCAAACTCATTTTCGTGAGGTAATTTTACCTCATGAACACACATTAAAAAGGGCGCTTGCGTCGGGAAGTAACGCTCTTCCTCTGAGGAGGCCTGGGCTAGGCCCAAATGCATGACAAGAACCTTTTTAACACCTTAAGTATCTTGATTTGACTAGAATGCATGAGTATCATGCACGGGTTAACTTGTGTATATTATGTGGTCAGTGGTTGCTGCCTACTTATTTTTACAAAGCCTACTGCAAAATATACATATTAATGAAACATGAAAAACATCATACACAAAGTAGAAATATATCAACACGATACAATAAAGAGCTTAGTGAGTAATCAGACAGTTGTATCTTCATAGGGGAGTGACCCTTCAGAGCTGCAATAAGCAGCATTTTTATTCTGGTCATGTCTTAGTTAACTTATCAGCAATAAGTTTTGCTAAAGACAAGTAGTCTGTTTATATCTATATATACAAATCCTTATATTACTGAGATCCAGTAATGATCTTCACTCTGGATCTCAACTTTGAAGCCTCAAATATTTGTTGTAGGCAGAAGACTATACTCCATTAATAACACAATGCAGGACATATACTTAACACAAAACAATAAAGAGTCATTTGCAGACAGTGGCATTGTGTAGCTATGCTGTAATTGCCACTGTAATGGCATAAAAGCCATGTGACTATTTCTAGGAAACTGTACTGTAAACGAATGTATGAGGTGGTATATGGATGCAAATAATTATAAGTGGCTCTGGCCATTGTAGGTGTTTGGAAAATGCTGTACATTAGGTGCATGATATGCTTTTCTATGCACAAATCCATTACAAAGAGATTTCATTTTAGCGAAAAAATATATTTGCCCAAGCAGAAAAAGGTGGAGGTTGCACATACATTAAAAAGACAATCCCAATGTGACTTTAATTGCAGGAGAATGAGCATGAATGGGGAAGACGTTAGAATGTTTTGATTAAGGGAGGTATTTTCACTTGTGCAAGTAAGGACTCCTTCCAAAAGGAAATGCCTGCACCCTTGAGATGTGCAGATGAACCATGTTGTATATCCTGAACTTAGGTGTTACTGTTTTCCTGTATTTATTATTATTATTACCATTTATTTATATAGCGCCACTAATTCCGCAGCGCTGTACAGAGAACTCACTCACATCAGTCCCTGTCCCATTGGGGCTTACAGTCTAAATTCCCTAACACACACACACACAGACACACAGACAGACAGAGACACACAGACTAGGGTCAATTTGTTAGCAGCCAATTAACCTAACAGTATGTTTTTTGAAGGAAACCGGAGAACCCGGAGGTAACCCTCGCAAATATGGGGAGAACATACAAACTCCTCACAGATAAGGCCATGGTCAGGAATTGAACTCATGACCCCAGTGCTGTGAGGCAGAAGTGCTAACTGCCGTGCTGTATTTGTGATTTTGCCCACTTTATTAATTTTGTCTCATCTGTATTTGTATAATTGTCCAGCGCTACGGAATCTGTGGCACCCTGTAAACAAACAAATGATGATTTGTGCTGTTCTGTAAAAGTAGCCCCATTTGTACAGGCAAAGATGCACCACAAAGATGCACCACGCCGCCTAGTTTCCGTATAACCCTTAGTAGAAATATAGGAGGACAATTAAGAAGTGATTTCCTGAATGTACATAGATATTTTGACAAACAAGTAAAGGTTGGTTATGTCTGTTCCAGATCATATTGGTAAGTGCTGAAATATCTTTGGATGGGGTCTATGCAGGACAGTTTGATTGAACTTTCGTATAATATCTTTAATTTAAAATATCAACCACAACATATATATAATGAAGGAATTACGATTTCATTGTAATGTATTTTTATATATATATATATATATATATATATATATATATATATATATATATATATATATATATATCTATATCATCTATTTTAGAAAAGTGCCAAAGATGTACATATGTACGACACCATTGTAATAAAGGGCTCTGGCTAACTTTCAGTTATGGCTAAGGAGTTACTTAACAAGCATTGCACTATATAAACGGGCTTTATAATTGAGAATCAGAAACTTAGTAATAGCTATATTTATGTATGGTACATCAGAGGAAATAGGGTTTAACTGAACCACAGCCAAAGAAAACTCTGATGTACAGTAAAGCTTTTATAGACTTGGCCTTACATATTATATTCTTTGTTTAAAAAAAGAAATCTTTTTGGGCCCAACAAATGTGTTTCAAGCTAAAATATTTGATTTAGGATATATAACAAAAATGAAGTCAGCAGTTATAACTGACAAGGGAGCAGAATTACCCAACGGAGAATAACTTGAAACAGACAAGTGACATAGACAATAAAGGAAAATGAAAGAGCAGCACTTAAATACATTCAGAGCCTGCTAAACGGAATTGAGCCATATAACCTGGCTGAAAGTAACAGTGGGGAAATTGGATCAGTCATTCATACCATGGCAGCTCATCAGTATATCTGCATCAGATTATGTGTGACATTCTATTGGACAAGCGATGGACAGATCACATTCAGGCTTTCAGAAGTGGGAATTCCAGGCATTTGTTAAGTATAGTCCCCAACTGAACATAAGATCATTCGCCAATAATTGCTTTTTTAAAATTTCTTTATTTTTTTTAATTCAAATAATTTTTTCAACTAACATGAGTGACAATAAGCAACAACTCGGCAACTCCGTTCTGCACAAGATCTGCGTCTCTCATCCGCCCTCATTACATCCTCCGATTCCCGGTTACAGGACTTTTTTATCGGGCTTCACCCACTCTGTGGAACTTTATCCCTCGCACAATAAGACTCTCCTCTGGTCTACAAAATTTCAAGCATTCTCTGAAAACTCACCTCTTCAGGCAAGCTTATAATATTCCTCAACCTCCCTCTTAACCTCACTACATTACCCTATTACCACCCGTTATACAATTTCACACAAGACAATTACCCCCTAACCAACATTGTTGTGTGACAGGATCATTTAGCTTATGAGTCACTTATACCTTTGTAGTCTGGCTGGGCCGAAATGCAAAATGGAGACTTAGACTTAGCCTCATGTGTCAAACTCCCATTGTCCCATAGATTGTAAGCTTGCGAGTAGGGCCTTCTCACCTCTTTGTCTGTTTTACCCAGTTTGTTTATTAGTTTACTATGTTTGTTCCCAATTGTAAAGCGCTATGGAATATGTTGGCACTATATAAATAAATGATGATGATGGAATGAAACAACAGGACAATGTCACTAACCACAATAAAATTGCTATTCGCAGTAAGACATGGAAACAAAGAGACATGGAATTTTTTTCATATATACACATTATTCCGCTATTCTATGAAGTTCTGGATTAAGAAGTCATCCATCTGTTGTATATACATACCAGGATCTCAGATTATTCTATCAATGTGTACTGGCCAGATACTGTTTTTTTTCAATATAATGAGGACAACTATATCTGAATTCTCAGAGTATTTCCAATGTTTTTTATTTTCTTTTATTCTACTACATTTCGTTAATACCTGTAGACACACAGGTGTGTATACCTTTGTGGTTGATTGTTTATATGCTTTTGTGCTGTTTTTTATTGTTTTTTCTACATTACTTAAATAAATAAGGTCCGCCATCCCGTACACATTTTTTCCTTTAGGATCCCCCTCTTGGCGCACCCTATTATGTTATTTTTAGACACGGAAATTGAATTGAGCAATTTTAAGAGGATAAAATGTGGGGGAGGAAGGTGGGGTGTTGGACAGCTGTAGAGAGCAGCTTTTTTTATCTTTTCTTCTGCCCTTAAGCGGAACATACTGAGTGGCTAGGCCTGACCAACCTGTGGCTTTCCAGTAGTTGTGAAACTACAAGCCTCAGCATGCTGTGCCAGCAGAAAGCAAGCCAATAGTTTGCAGGGTATTCTGGGAATTGTAGTTTCACAGCATCTGGAGAGCTACAGGTTGGCTAGACCTGGGCTATTGTATTAGGTAAATTTATCAAGCTGCGGGTTTGACAAAGTGGAGATGTTGCTTATAGCTGCCAATCAGATTCTAGCTATCATTTATTTAGTACATTCTACAAAATGATAGCTAAAAGCTGATTGGTTGCTATAGGCAACATCTCCACTTTTTTCAAACCTGCAGCCTGATAAATTTACCTCCTGGTCTTCCCCTATAACTGACTTTTCAACCAGTGGTAGCATCGCATGTACAGATGCAAAGGTGTATTTACAAAGATGGCAATGTACATATGCAAATGCTGTTTAGTGATTTTACGTTACTACTTTCAGGCAAATGTACCTGTTTTTAATCTTGTTAAGACTGCAGCAGACAGAGATATAAAAGTGTGCAATGTCTGATGGAAGCAGTTAGGCGGAGTTCAAGTTAATTACAAGCAAACAGGAAATTTAATTGTGCAAGACAATATTATCTAAATGCACAAAAGGTGGCACTTGATTGAATGAGGTGACCAAGATTTGGACTCATTCTATAAATTAAAGCAAAGTCTGCATTGACAATAATTTTAGTTCATATTTTAACTTTTAAACTCCACCCAAAACATTTTTGTTTGTTGTGCATGGAGTTATCCTTTAATAAAGCCTGCTTAAACTATTATTACTGTACTTATGAAACTAGTATCAGCTGCTTCCTTGAAGTATGATAAAAGACACAAGCAAATCCTCTTGCAACAAAACATAAATCATTTTCTTACAAGAAAACGTTTCTGGCTTTGACTAATTTGTATATCCTGAACGTCCCTGACGTCTGCTTATTTTCCATAATCAATGTATTTGGGGATTACTTCCAACATTCAGAGAATGCAGTTTACTAATATGGGGCCTGATTCATTAAGGATCTTAACTTGAGAAACTTATTATTTCGGTCTCCTGGACAAAACCATGTTTCAATGCAAGGGGTGCAAATTAGTATTCTGTTTTGCACATAAGTTAAATACAGACTGTTTTTTTTATGTAGCACACAAATATCAACTTTAAATTTCATTGTACAAATAAGCTATCAAGTATTTGTGTGCTACATGAAAAAACAGTCAGTATTTAACTTATGTGCAAAACAGAATACTAATTTGCACCCCTTGCATTGTAACATGGTTTTGTCCAGGAGACTGAAATAAGAAGTTTCTTAAGTTAAGATCCTTAATGAATCAGGCCCATGGTCCCTTCACTTTCCCAGTTGCTTCTTCCCAGTCCAAAAAGCCGCATTATTTCCATGATTCACTTAAGAGACCGTCTAAATTTCTCTCTCTTATCTCTAAGGGGCTATACCAAAGGGCAGTTTTTGAAACCATAATGTAAAATGACTGTTTTTTTTTCAGTTTCCAAACCATGCAATTTATCAAACTAAAAAACGCACATCAAGGGGTAAATGTATCAAGCTGAGAGTTTTCCGGCGGATTTGAAAAGTGGAGATGTTGGTTATAGCAACCAATCAGATTCTAGCTATCATTTTGTAGAATGTACTAAATAAATGGTAGCTAGAATCTGATTGGTTTTTCAAACCTGCCGGATAACTCTCAGCTTGAAATATTTACCCTCAAGGCTCTTTGGTCAAATCAATACTAACAGTGCAATGCTTGAAGCAGCGGTTTTCAAAGCGATGAATAACCTGCTCGAAAAGCAGATTTTAGATGTAATGCTTGTTGGGGAGATTGATCAAATCAGGGTCAAAGTGGGCTGGTATACGGTGGTATGCGATTCCACCACATCTCCTATCGCTTTCATTGTAAAACCATTACATTCCACTCGCTCATATTTCCCAACACAAAATTTTCATACCGTCACTTCTAAATTTCTACTTTGACCACTAGGTGAAAGCGCATGCTTTTATTTTATTATTATAATTATTATTAACCTTTATTTATAGGGCGACACATGAGGTCTACAACTCCCTCCAAAGGGCAAACAACAAGACAGTACATGGTAGCATGGTGGGCAGCACGGTGGCTCAGTGGTTAACACTTCTGCCTCTCAGCACTGGGGTCTTGAGTTCAATTCCCGACCATGGCCATATCTGTGAGGAGTTTGAATGTTCTCCCCATGTTTGTGTGGGTTTCCTCAGGGTGCTCCGGTTTCCTCCTACTCTCCAAAAACATACTAGTAGATTAATTGGCTGCTAACAAATTGACCCTAGTCTGTGTGTGTGTGTGTGTGTGTGTGTGTGTGTACAGGTATTTAGACTGTAAGTTCCAATGGGGCAGGGACAGATGTGAGTGAGTTCTCTGTACAGCGCTGCAGAGTTAGTGGCGCTATATAAATAAATGATAATGATGGTATAACAGTACAATACACAAGCACATAACTCAGGAGCAACTGTAATAATGCATTTTATGTAGAGTAGACATTAAGATCATCCTAATAAATAATAATTGTCTAGTTTTTAACTGTTTTTGTCATTAAGGCCTATATTATTAGCAGGTAACATTAATTCAATAGTTTTTTTTATGTGCATTCTTTCGCAAATGTATATTCCACATAGGCATTGGTCGTATCCTGCAGTGTCTTGTGTAGAAGAGGCGATTTCCGCGCATTTTTGAACAAAAGCCCATTGCGCTCAGAATGACTGCCTTGGTGAATCAGGCCCTTAGTGTGGTTTGGAAAAACGCAGCAGTAAATTAGCCATCAAAATATGTTTAATATTGTTTACAACTTTATATATATGTACAGTATATATGGCATACAGATAAATCCACAGCACAGATAACAGTCACCATCAGCAACACATAATTTGCAGACATCCATAAAGGTAATCACAAAGGGTTAAATCAGGAGCAAACAGCATTTTGAAGGATGCTAGGTTTGCTAACTAGTAGTTTGATAAAGCCGCATGTAGTTTGCTATAAGCCACACGTGGTTGACGTCTTTTAAAGCCCCCACACATAATATTCCACTTAAAAAACATTAATGAATCATTTGATGTCGTAGCCCTCTCTATACTTCGCAAAACCCTCTCCAAGTCCATCATGCAAGATGCTTTAGATGCTGAGCTTCTACTGGATGGAGCCCAAAGGTCCCTTGCTCCCAGATCTGCCCCAGGCCAACAACCTTTGGATCTCGTTCTGTGCATGCAGGCTGTGAGATATCTTAACTCAGTCACCTTTAGTGACATTGAAGTCCAATTATTTGCCAATTTGGTCCAGAAAAAATGAAGCTCTGGAATGTTACCAAGACACTCAGGCAGCACGGTTATAGGTATAGGTGTTGTTTCTCCTGTAGGTTTCAGGTCTTTACAGAATCGAGACCACTGCTAGCCAAGATTCTGAGGCAGAAGCTGTCATGTTGGAGAGATTGGGCTTTGGCAACTCACCTTCTTCTTCACCTGCTTGCTCTACTCTCCACTCCATGCTCAGAGAAATGGACTAAAGCGTGAATTTGCATTCTATGTTGAAATGCCTATTCGTACTTGGTCCTCTGCCTTAATGTATCTTGGACTACATCAAGCCTCTGATAGCCTGTGACATTGCTGTCTTACTTCCCCCTTACACTCTTTGCTTTTATTTTTCTCTTTTGTACGCCGTGACCTTCAATAGTTGTTGCCACAGCCCAGCTGATCAAGTTCGGAGACCTGCCATGCTAAAGCTCAATGTTCCTTTGGTCTGTCATTCAGAATATGTTTTATTGAGTTGTTTTACTCTGTTTTGTTCTGAATTCAAGGAAACTACTTATTTGACCGTTTTCATGTTAATTTATGACATAAGTAATGTGATTATTTTATTGCTGCTAAGTTTATGAGAATAACTGCTTTATAGTTTACATAACGATGTTGATGCCCCAACTCTAGTTTGAGTACACCCCCATAAACATTCACCTCACATGCCACGATTTGTGATTATTATTATGCATGTGTATATTATAGAATATTATCCCTATTGGATCCTTCAAGATGTTTGCCTATGTGATTCCGAATTCATAGGCGATTATCGGATGTCATCAGCTCATAAGGCTGTCTTCATGCAAACCAGCTAATATAGATATATTACTACCCGGTATCCTGACTCATATTACCAATGTCACATTTTTATTTGATTTTACACAAATATGCATGATAAAATAACTATTGTGACCAGCACAGAATGTAAAGATTATTAGTGAAACCCAAAGGTAACTGTTCTAGATAAACAAAAACTTAATTACTAAATTACTTTATTAACAGAATTCAATAACTTTTTTATACAATACATGTAGAAATTTTAACAACGGAGTGTAATGAATAACTATATTATCAATCACTATTTTAAAGGAACTAAATAATTTCTTTATGCACTACCATACATGTATAACTTCTTCCATCAAAGTTAGATTGATGGGCATGGTCCCCTCAAGACGGGCTGCAAATAACTGCCACAGTTTCCAGACCACCCAGCAGGTCGCATGTTTCAGGTCACCCAGCAAGTGCACAGGGAGAGTTCATTAGCATTCACAGTTTCCAGAGCAACAAGCAGGTGCACAGGTATGTGGCCAACTGTCACATTTTCCAGAGGACAATGGTAATACATTGTTGTAAATGGTGGGCTTGTGTTTGCAAAATAACTCCGAAAAGATGCTACTGATTACAAGGCCAATATTTATTTTGCTAATCTACAGACATCATAGAAATAAGTCGGTCATAAATGTCATACTTATGCTATTAATATATAGATAGTGCTATACAGAAGATATTCACATAGTCAATCCAGATCGGTGATGGACCATGATTGTATGCAATGCTAATTTCTAAAGACAACATAGTGCCAAAATAAAAAATGTACATATATTTTGTAAATAGGGAACATGTAGGTGCATTGCCGCTATATATTGAACATAAACAAAAGTAACATAATAGTGTTCAAATGGTTGTAATATACTGTTTATGGATATAAAAGTGCTTAGTGTTAAAATACATCCAGATGCTAAGCTACCAATTGATATTGTGCATTTTTAGTATATTCACTTGACTTATTTAATGTCTTCCATATGTCGATCCATCATTGGAATGCTCATTTAAGTTTTATAACATTTATTGCATTGTTGTGTACTCGGGTGCCAATTGTTCCTGAACAGAGAACAAGAACTAGCATTCTGCAGTCACTCTAGAATCCATACTAGCAGATAAAGGAAGGATTATCACTCTTTATGAGAAAACTCAATTTCCCTTTAATCCTGTCTCCAAAATTGTCCCTATTTTCATGGTTTGGTGTTATTAGCTCCTATAAATTGGCCCTTGTTATCCTTTCACGTGGATCCCAGTTGCAGAATCCTGTGTATCTATTACTTCTCTTCTTGTAGTTGTATTAGGTTACAGACAATCTGTATTTGAACATGTTATCCATTTAGCCAGAAAAAAAATAATACTTTGTTCAAGTTAATATCCCCCAATAGTTCCCCAGTTGATACTAGAATTTGGAAATTATTGTTGTTACGTTTACTTCTGACTTCTGGTTGAAATAAACCATTATATATTAACCACTTCCAGACTAGAAGGTTCCCACCACCCTCATAATGATAAAGCCAATTTTCCGTCTTTGGCAAGCATCCATTTTATCGGGAATGATTACATTTTATTTCTTTAGTTTACTAGGATAAGTTTTATGTTTTTTGGGGGAGAGATAGAGATTTATTTTGGTAGCACATTGGAATAGATATATGTTCACTGCAAAATATAAAAAAATGTTGATTAATACCAAATAGGTGTATTTTGATAGGACTGTGAGTGCAAATAATATATATTTATTGCTGTAGTTTTTTTCAGTTTTTAATTATATTTTATGTTTTTATTTCTAGCTGGGAGATGTCCTGACTAGTTTGATGGGGCTCCCATTCCTATCTCTAAAGGTTCAATGTATACTAGGTGCCTGATTCATTAACGATCTTAAATGAAGAAGTTTCTTATTTCAGTCTCCTGGACAAAACCATGTTACAATGCAAGGGGTGCAAATTAGTTTTCTGATTTGCACATAAGTTAGCTGACTGTTTTTTCACCTAGATTTCTGCCACAGCCCATACTTGCATGCCTGCGGAGCAAGATGTCTGCAATTGTTTTGAATCAGAGGTTTTCACAGTCTGAGAGTAGGAGTTGAACAGATACAAAATAGGCACACCTTTGTGTAGCAGTGCAAAACCAGGTTTCTTTTTGCAGAGATGGGTGTATTTGGTGGAATGCTATACTGCGCTTTCTCCTACTGCCTCATTGTAACACTATCAAATTCCATTCACTTACTTTCCCTTTGCAATTTTCATGCCGCCACTTTTAAATTTCCACTTCGACCTCTGTCTATAATCTTGATAAAACCTTATTAATAATAATAATAATAATAATAATAATAATAATAAGAAGAAGAAGAAGAAGAAGAAGAAGAAGAAGAATATTAACATGCTGCATATACAGCTTTTTTAGTAACATTTCATGTTCTTATAGGACTAGTGCTTAACTTGCACATAAAAAGTAAGAAATACTTCTATGCATACCACAATAGGGGGCATGGTTTGTCAAAAGGAGAGGGTAAATGTATTAATCTGCGCTTTTTGCAAGTCGCCGTTATTCTGCGAATTTTCAGGGGCAATATGATTAAATGCAAGATTTGCCTTTAAAGCCATTGTTGCTTTAAATTTCCTCTGCAAAAGGGAATATCGGCGATTTGCAAAAAGTGCAGGTTAAACTTTTCACTGATGACAGGCAGTACACTCCTGCACACTATTTATTGTAATTAATGGGCTGGTCTGTAGTACTTTTCCTACTGGTTCCTCACCTTTTATTAAGCGCTCTTCACCACTTCCTGTGCTGATAATAGTTTGCTCTGACCCAGGGTGCTGACGCTGTGCTCTAATGTGTGCCTTTTTGTTGTGACCCAGACTGTGAATTCGACCTTGCCTCACTCTCTTGCCCCTGACCTAGGATTGCTATTGGACTTTGCTTTTATAAACTGCAAGCACTGGCCACAGATTATTATTGGATGCAGCTTTGTACTGCTTCCAAACCATGTTCTGTTCACCTATTATAATATAAAAGGATAATGAGCCCCGATTAACACGAGACAAGACCTGGGGAAAATGAATATTCACAAACATTTTGCACTCAAAAAGAAAAGAGGCTGTTATAGGCTAAGACCTTGTGAATTTGTGTTAGGGGTTTCAGATATAATGTGTATTGCCCTAACACTGTAATGGGACTTTTCTTGAACTGCACCATTCTGTGGAATTCAATAAGACTTTCCCCTAGCTTCCAAACATTTAAGCATTCCCTGACAACTCACCTTTTTAGGAAACTTAAACAACTCTGAACCATTTTTCATAAAATCCTAGGTTATTGTAAGCAATTACCATCCCTATAGCCAGTTTGGACACAGCAAAAACCTCTATAAATTAGACTCTGAAGATAACCCTCACTATAATTTTTCGATCACACAGAGACTTGAATAATGATTTCACCCCTCTCACTAACTACAGCCTGAACTTAACCACACAAACTTTTTCATTGATAAGACAATGCATTACTACGCCTCCAGCTTCATTCTTTTGCTCCACCCACCATTTGCTGCAGTCAGGGGCACACGCAGGGGAAAGTTTCTGGTTCTCCAGAACCCCCCTCCCCTCCGCGAAGAACAATGTCCCTACATAGTGGCACTGTACTATACAGCAGCTGCGGCGCTGTCAAAGAAGCGTCCGCGGTAGTGCTGTATTGTACACAGCACTGTCGCGGATGCTTCTTTGACAGCACCGCAGCTGCTGTTCAGTGCAGTGCCGCCGAAATGGAGCTGCTGCGCATGTGCGGCCACACATGCACAGCAAGCTCTCTCTATATGTTTTTTTTTGGGGGGGGAACCCCCCCTTAAAAATCCTGCGTGCGCCCCTGGCTGCAGCTGCTATTAAACAATTACTGGCTTCCATCACTCAATTACTTGGCATTTTAAAAACATAAAACAAAACACCAGGACAGTCACGGAAGACAGGCAGCTCAAAAACCCACTGTCACTTATAACCTCCTTGCGCTCCTGCTCACCTCCAATTCCAAAGAAGAGATAGGTAGAAGTGGTGTCCAAGTCTAGTGGTCAGAGGAACAGAACTGTGAATGCGCATTGTGTCACCCCCACCCCCCAAAACCCCTCATTGGATATACAGAAAACTACCTTAGGCCCTCTGGTATGTCCTCTGTAATACCTCATTTATAAGAAACAATAGTACTAAAATGACTGACCTTATTGGGTCATTAGATCTAGCAAGCATTACAGAGATCTGGCTCGATAGAAATGTGCAGTCCCAAGCAATTAGTCTGTGATCCAGTGGACTGCAGCGGAGGTGGAGCGGCAATCTGCTGTAAAAGAAAACTCATAAACTTAGGGCACACCCAGTGGGAATAATGTGCTCATTTCAGTGTATTGCTCCCCGGAATTCTAACGTTTTTTAAACATCTACTGCCAACCCAGAGATGGTAAGATATTTATACAAGAAAATGCTGTTGCTGGTCTAGTCCTTGAGTATCAAATATGGCTTATCCTGAAAGATTTCAGTGTATTGGTCGATGGTAAACTCTCACTCCTAAGCTAAGATCTCCTATGCACAATGAATGCCCTGTGCCTCACACAAGTTATTCCCTCTGCTACAAATAAAAGTGGCCACACACTGGATCTTGTTTTCCAGAGTGGATTAGAATTTTCTTTCCACACTATAAACCCAGTCACTTGGTCAGTCTACCACCCCATTTGTTTCTCAATGGTAACCCTTCAAAATAGAGTGGTAGGGAATATTAGACCTGATGCTGAATTAGACGCAACTGAATTAACAAACGCAAATGCAAAATGCAATCACACAAAAACTTGCAATTACACGTACATGCTGCATTGCATGGATCTTAAAGTCCTTAAGGCTTAGTGGTTAGGTCCTCATGGCTTATTGGTTAGCACTTCTGTCTCACAGCACTGGGGTCACGGGTTCAATTCCCGACCATGGCCTTCTCTGTGTGGAGTTTGTATGTTCTCCTCGTGTTTGCGTGAGTTTCCTTCCACACTCCAGAAACATACTAGTAGGTTATAATAAAAAGATAGGTACACTTATAGAGCTCCTACAAAGACTGCCCACTACATAAATACCAGATTCCACCAAATCTAAATTAACAAAAAAAATCATATACAAAAGTATACGGACATTAGGCGCTCATGTATACACAGAGGGATATAAGAGATGACCTTCTCATATATTCTTGTGATATATGGAGATAAACATGTGGAAACAACAAATAATCAATATAGTGTAATATGTTCAACTATTATTGTCCTCCACCACAGAAAAGACAACCAAAAGTCCCCAATAGGATGCATAATTGAATTCCAAACATCAGGAGGTGAAGAAATGATAAACTCAGCGACCACGTGTCATATGTAGAGCACTCTCTTTCAAAAATGTGCTTATAAGAAGCTTTCTTTTATACTTATGATGAAAAACAATCAACTCGTCCTCAGGTCAGATTGTAGGCATACAGGAAAGATACGATATCCACTCACATTGATAAAACATGAAAAAATGGAAAAAAAACATGCTAGTGTATTACCATTTTCTCATTTTTAATATAAAAAAAAGTGTAAAACATCAGTGCACATACATAAATAGTTTATGAAATTATAATGCACCGCATCAAGTAGACCATTTTAACTTCCAAAACATATATATATCTCCAGGGACCCTCACAAGGAGGTTTGGATTTCGCAGCAGAGGCATGCAGGTCGCGGCCCTCCCGGGTAGCCACCAGAAAGGTGAGGCGTAGTTGTACAAGCTGGGTCGGCACTGTGCAGGCAGAGGTATAAGGGAGAATGTAGAGGCGGAGTCAGGATAGCCAAATTCAACCAGAAAGTCACAGAGGTCCACAGGCATATGCCAAAGAGTAGTCTGGAAAGCCGGGTCAAAAACCAAATAGGGAGTCCATAGAGATGGGCCAAAGAATAGTATGGGAAAGCCGGGTTAGAACCAAATGGAAGTCCACAGAAACAGCAGGGAAGAAGGTACAGGGCTGCAGCACTAGGGAGACCAAGATACTCTGGCACCCGGGTGCCAGAGTCTCCCTTAAATAGAGGGACGAGGAGGCTCATTGGTGGCAGTAGGCTCGGCAGTCAGAATCAGCTGACCGCAGACAGGAAGCAGAGCCGGATGTCCCGTTGCCTAGCAACGAGGACGTCGTGGCTCTGTGCATGCGCCGGCGCCCGCCGGGTATAGACGCTTAGCAACAGGACGCGAGGAGACAGAGGAGGAAGGCGCCCGTCCCCGGCACTTCCTGTAAGTGTGGGGACAGCGCCTGACAATTATGAATAACGATTCCTATTTATAACATTATTCACATTCCATAACTATTCATGTATATGTATCAGTAAAAAGTTCATAACAGCATATAGTTAACTATATATTAACATAAAGAGAGAGTCTCTCATAAATACAAGGTTCTTCCTTAATTTGATCACTGCTTGTGAATAAAACAAATGAAGGTGTAAATGTACAGGTTAAGAGCATAATTTATGCATACAATTAATACTTAAATAGAACTAAGTGAAGTGCTGTGATAAAAATAAAATGAAGAACATAATATCAAAGTCACAAAAAGTTACAAAAAAGATATTAAAGTGAATAAAACATAATAAATAATAGGCTGTGATTATATTACTTGTGATCAGGGCCACCTTCAGAACTCATGGTTCCCAGTACGGGCCCCCCATGTCCTCCGGGCCCCCCCCCACCACCACGATGAGCGCCCCTTCATGAGCAGCGGCGCAACACATACTTACCTGGGGGCCCGCTGTCTTGCAGTCCGCTGGTCTCTGCTACTCTGTCTTCAGCTCTGGCTGTCACATGCAGATCACATGATCGCAGGGGAATGATTCCTCCACCCCTGCGATCGCATTCTGGTGCCTGGCTGTCACGGTGAAAACCAGGCTGAAGACAGAGTAGCGGAGACCAGCGGACTGCAAGACAGCGGGCCCCCAGGTAAGTATGTGTTGCGCTATTGTACCGGGCCCCCTGGTGAGCTTGGGCCCGGTACAACAGTACCCCCCCCGTACCCCCCTGATGGCGGCCCTGCTTGTGATTATAACTAAACTCCGTTTGGCATTATGGTTAAGATTTATTGTAAAAATATGGCGGTCATCAAATAGATATTAGTAGACAAATCATAGTACAATAAATGCTTGAGTGGTAACTACTGCACTGATTCATATGTTATAACATTAGAAAGAACCCAGTGCAGTGTCTGTAATTGAATGAGGATATATGTTATTAATTCAATAAGTCCATGTGGGGTCATGCTAACCATCAGAAATATTTTCTTTGTTTCTCTTTTTAGAAGCTCGTTTTGGATGTCTCCACCTCTTATTCCCAAATGTATTTGTTACATTGCAAACGCAGTCAAATCTTTAGGATCACTTTGATGGAATTTCAAAAAATGTCTAGCGACTGTGGATATCTGTTTAAAGTTAGCTGTCAGTGGAAGCTCTCTTAATATTTCCTGCATGTTCCAAAACTCTCTTTTTAAATGGCCTACTCCTCATACCCACATATTTGAGCCCACATGAACAGGAGAGACAGTAAATTACATTGATAGAGCTGCAATTTAGAAGTTGTAGAATTTTCCAAGTTTTCAGGAATTTATCCTGGTATGTTTTAACTTGTGTCATGTACTGACAGGCCTTGCAGGTCCCACATCTGTAAAATCCAATTGGTATATTAGAAAGCTTTTTTTCTGGAGTCAAAAAGCTATGTACTAATTGATCTCTGAGATTCCTTGAGCTTCGCCAGGAAAATGAAATCTCATTTTGTAAAATTTGTTTCAGATCTTCATCCAGCATTAATACATGCCGATGTTTGTACAATTGTTAGCCATTCAGAACAAAATGTTCCCACCATTCTTAATTTAGAGTCAGAAATGTTCTTTTTATTATTTGGGTGGTGTATAAAGACTTCCCTATCTTGTTTGTTCACAGCTTTCTCAGCTTTACGTATGGTGTTAATGCTATAGCCCCTTCTTTTTAATCTTTTCTTCAATTCACCTGATCTTTACATTTAAGTCTTAGTATCGCAACAGTTTCTTTTTGTTCTTAAAAGTTCAGCTTTAGGAATGCCTGGAGGTTAATGTGAGCTAGAAGAATGAAGCAAAGTATTAGTGGCAGTTATCTTGTGATACATGTCAGTATGTAAATTGCCATCAATGGATTTGGAAATTGTCAAATCTAAAAAATGGATTTCAAATTCATTAATTTCTGATGTTAATTATAGATTTATAACTTTATTATTTGAGATTGCTGTAAATCCATGGAATAGAGCATCTTCACCATCCCACAGAATGATCACATCATCAATATACCTAACTCGATATTAGAAGATGGGCTCAATATTAGAAGATACTTTAATAATTATCAATGTATCTGAGGGAGTCCTTACCCCCACCCAAACTGTACTCCTAAGTAAGGGCCTGTCTTTCTCCCCCACAAAAAAATTCAACAGATTTGAGTGGGAGAAAGACTTAATGTTATTCTCAAAAAAATGACTGCTAAAGAAATTCTTCTCCAACAGACAAAGAGAAAATACATGTCCTATAAATTATAGGGATACCACTATAGATGAAAATGTGACTATATTTAATACAGAGGAAGAACTTCAGGCATTTACAATACTTGAGAAATTACATCAATCTAACCAATCCCCTGATCCGTATGATGATACCCCAAATGAGGATACAATCAAAATCAAATTTTTCCCAATATTTCAATATGTCCCGAAAGTTAAAATCTACAGGATTTGGTCTCAAAGTATATGGATAAACTTTTGTTATCTTGGGATGATATAGTCATCAATCCCTCTTATAAAGTGGGCAGCATTGTCCTTTGGCAAGGTTAACTATATTTGAAAGAAGTATACCATCAGCTAAACAACAAGATTGTTACAAAGGGATTATTTTTAATCCAACAGTCAACTATCTGCTAAGGTATAATAATATCATTAATAAAGCATTACATGTGGGGGCAATAACAAAAGCTACCCATGATTTCTTAAGTGCCAGGAATCTTAAAATCCCAACGATATATATATGTTACCGAAGGTTCACAAAAATTAACCAAACCCTCCCGGTAGACCAGTAATATTAGGCATAGATAGCTTGACCAAAAAAGTGAGTAAGTTTGTCGATTCACAGCTATGAAAACATATGACTAGTTTGAATTCCTATATTAGAGACACCTTAGATATTCTGACAAAATTGGATAATATTATCGTTAATGCTACCACTAAACTGGCCTCATATGATGTGGAATCATTATATACCAACATATCACATGAGGATGGCTTGTCAGTGGTTCAGTATTTCTTAGGGATGGAAAAAACAAATACCCTCAGTGACTTTATCATTACGTTTTGTATTAACTAGTAACTATTTTGTCTTTGAAGAATTTTTTTTCTTTCAATTAAGGGGAACTGCAATGGGAACAATGTGTGCCCCCACGTACACCAACCTATTTTTAGGTTGGTGGGAGAAGGAAATTGTATTTAATCATTCGAATGAGAAATGCACCAGCCATATATTATTATGGCTTAGGTATATTGATGATGTGATCATTCTGTGGGATGGTAAAGATAGTATATTTTTATCCCCATGATATTATAACTAGATATTGGAAAACACCAACTATATAATTGTTAATATATTAACATTGTGGTATATCATCCCTAATTTATATGGGTTACAAAATCAGAACATGATTAAAGGAAAACATTCTAAAATGTAGCCGGTGGTTATGGATTTACAATCTTATTCATTCATGAACGATGTCTGAGTAATTATAATTTCAATTAAACAAACTTATGAAAGTTATTATATTATAATGATCTGAACAGCATTGTGGCTAGGTAGTGATTCACTATTTATCTTAACAGTTACTTTTGTTGTACAATTAGATTTCATATTTACCTTTTAAAATTTCGCTACAAGCTCTTTAAAGGACTAATTTTTGTTTACAAATTTTAATAGAATATAATGAAAATTAAAGGTTTTATATTAAAAAATGATCATTTGAGTGCATCACAATAAACACACTTTCCCTCCTTCTTAGTAGTATATGATTACATACATACATAAAGAGTAAATAAAAAATTAATGTTTAGGTGGGTACCCCTATCGGAGGTCTGAACTTCAAAAGCCTTTTAATGGAGATATGGATTAGCAAGATGTCAACAGTAGTCTGTCTCTAATCATTGTGCCCAGCCAGGATAGGGGTCCAAGCAAGATACTGTCCAACACTTCTCTTGTCAACGCTGTACCACCATCCAATTAGAACAATGCTGGCTAACCTGTGACACTACAGGTGTTGTGAAACTACAAGCCCCAGCATGCTTTGCCAATATATAGCATCTTATTGCTGGAAGGGTATGCTGGGACTTATAGTTTCACAACACCTGGAGCGTCACAGGTTAGCCAACACTGAAGTAGATTGTAAGATCTCTTATGAGAAGTACCCACCCTACCATTTGTTTTCATGTCTGCTTTATTTTATCTGACCTTTATGTCCGTTTTATGAATGTCCAGTTTTCACCCCTCTGTGGTGCTGCAGGACACTATGGCCATTTATAAATAACAATAAGAATAATTGGGAGAAGTGGGAAACAATGTAGCATGTCATGCATCCCCTTGGCCAAATGAGTTCTGGTGAGTCGTATGGTCCCAAAATATTATAGTATTTATGTCTGTATCTGCAGGTTTATTAATATGGTACTAAAAGTCTATCCAGCATGTTGCAATAGTGGGAGAAAAAAAACAACACATACAGGAGTATTATTGCACTATATAAAATAGCATACCATGCCTCTAGATTGTAAGCTCTCAGGAGTAGAGCCATCTCTAACTTCTTCATCAAACTCATATTTACTTGTTCTGTTCTTTTGTATAATTTGTTTTATGTATGATTTGTTATACCCACTGTCCAGCATTGCAGACTTTTGTGGCGCCTTACAAATAAAAAATGATGATGATGTCATAGGAATGTTTCATAGTTATATAAAAGTACATTTCTGTAAAACTCTTAGATAAATCATATGGGAAAGTAGAATACAAATTATGAGTTAGTGTGCCATTAGTATAAGTTTAGCAATTTCCACTAAACTTGCAACACAATATACTACAATTTGAAAATATATTGCATGAATGTTCAAGTGTTCACTTAACTTGAGATGTACACAGTGAAGCTTTATTTCTTTTAAGTGTGTTTGAATTCCCTAAAAAAAATATTATTTGGTGTAAAAACTCTTCCTCTTGATCCCGTCATAACCCACCCTATCCCTTCAGAGAAATGGTCTATGCAAGTCAACAGTTAGCAGCTCTTGCAAAGCCAGTAACAGTAAAGTTGCAGCCATGGCAGTCACTATGACACTGCTGACTTGTATGAGAATCCAGCTCATGAATGTAAAACTATATTCTAATAAAGAAAAAAAATATTTTAATGCACAACGGTGCTTTATAGAACCTTATCACAGGAGGCACCATCCTACAGGTGGCGGAAACATTATTCTCACCTCGCCTCCCAGTCCCCAAAATACCACTCACTGCAGGAGCAAGTACAATGGCTGCCACTGTGAGAAGATTAGGGACATGAGAGTGAGAGGAAATACTCTTCCCTTCCTGCATCTTCTTCTTTCACTGCATCAGTCACCAACCTCGCTCCTGCAGTAAGTAGCCAGTGACTGAAGCTATGAGGGAATGGAGTGTAGCAGTGTTATCTCAGCTGGCAGAAGGCACGAGTGGCCCCTGGCACTGTATAATGCTACCTACGTGACAGGTCCTTTATAGAGAGGTTTCTTATGCATTGCAAAAATATTTCCCTCGTGAATCACAATCTTGCCTAAAATATCATTGATCCACCAAGTTCCTGAAATATACAGTCATGGCCAAAACTTTTGAGAATGACACAAGTATTGGTTATCACCAAGTTTGCTGCTTCTGTGTTTTTAGACCATTTTGTCAGGTGTTGCTATGGTATACTGAAGTAAAAATACAAGCATTTCATAAATGTCAAAGGCTTTTATTGACAATTACATTAAGTTTATGCAAAGTGTCAATATTTGCATTGTTGACACTTATTTTTGAAGACTTCTGCAATTCGCCCTGGCATGTTGTCAATCAACTTCTGGGCCACATACTGACTGATGGCTGCCCATTCTTGCCTAATCAATGCTTGGAGTTTGTCAGAATTTGTGGGTTTTTGTTTGTCCACTCGCCTTTTGAGGATTGACCACAAGTTCTCAATGGGATTAAGGTCTGGGGAGTTTCTGGCCGTGGGCCCAAAATTTCAATATTTTGATCCCCGAGCCAATTAGTTGTCACTTTTGCTTATGGCAAGATGCTCCATCATGCTGGAAAGGTCACCAAACTGTTCTTGGATGGTTGGAAGAAGTTGCTCTTGGATAATGTTTTGGTACCATTCTTTATTCATGGCTGTGTTCTTCTCGGCTGAGAAGCAACCCCACACATGAGTGGTCTCAGGATGCATTACTGTTGGCAAGACACAGGACTGATGGTAGTGCTAACCTTTCCTTCTCCGGACAAGCAGTTTTCCAGATGCTCCAAACAATCTGAAAGGGGATTCATCAGAGAAAATGACTTTACCCCAGTCCTCAGCAGTCCAATCCCTATATCTTTTGCAGAATATCAGTCTGTGCCTCATGTTTTGCCTGGAGTGAAGTTGCTTCTTTGCTGGCCTTCTTGACACCAGGCCATCCTCCAAAAGTCTTTGCCTCACTGTTTGTGCATATGCACTTACAAATGTCTGCTGCCATTCCTGAGCAAGCTCTGCACTGGTGGTGCCCCGATCCCGCAGCTGAATCAACTTTAGGAGACGGTCCTGGCGCTTGCTGGACATTTTTGGGCGCCCTGAAGCCTTCTTCATAACTATTGAACCTCTAACCTTAAAGTTCTTGATGATCCGATAAAAGGTTGATTTAGGTGCAATCTTACTAGCAGCAATAACTCTGCCTGTAAAGTCCTTTTTGTGCAAAGCAATGATAAGTGAACATTTTTCCTTGCATATAACCATGGTTAACAGAGGAAGAACAATGATTTCAAGCACCATCTTTCTTTTAAAGCTTCCAGTCTGTTATTCTAATTCAATCAGCATGACAGAGTGATCTCCAGCCTTGTCCTCATCAACACTCTCACCTGTGTTAACGAGATAATCACTGACCTGATGTCAGCTGGTCCTTTTGTGGCAGTGCTGAAATGCAGTGGAAATGTTGTTTTTGGGATAAAGTTCATTGTCATGGCAAAGAGGGACTTTGAAATTAATTGCACTTCAGCTGATCACTCTTCATGACATTCTGGAAATTGCCATCATAAAAACTAAGGCAGTAGACTTTGTGAAAAATAATATTTGTGTCATTCTCAAAACTTTATCTGACTGTATCTTTATGTCTGAGTCTTTTTATATTAACTATTGTATATAAGGCAGCTTTCATTTGAAATTTATGCTCCTTAAAGATTGAAGGACCGGATGAGTCACGATGAAATGGGCTTAATCCCACTTAAATCCAGTGTTCTAATTAAAACAATATGGAGCACGCAGAAAGAATACAAAGAACAGAACATTGCTGATAAACAGTCTACATTTCATAAAATAGCCAATGTCATAACTATTAAATTAGACACAAAAATAATCTCACATGCATCAAGCAATCATGACCAGGTACATAGAGCGGTGGAGACAGGAAAGCAAGATATGGATGGAAAGTACTAAACACCCTGCTTGAGTGTTAACCTACACTATGCAGCAATCAATAAAACGTTATGTTTTATGGAGCCCATCGGCTACACATAAAACCGGATCATGTGAAATATATTTCTAAGCTTAATATTATAGCTGAAATATAATTTACAATAAAATACCAACTGACAACCTCTTTTAATCGTGTGTACTATGGGATTGATTCTCGTTAGTCAATAAAAAAAGGACAACCATGGCCTGTATTATATCTGTATTTATAAATAGAATGTAAAGGTTCCACAAGGACTTTTTAGTGCAACAAAATTACGTCGGTTTTATAGGCAATTTCTATTACCTATCTTGTATTTTGAATTGCTACACTAATATTATGATCCAGGATACTGTGCTCCCCACTTACTAGTCACTGAGGCACGAGGCTTTGCTTACAAAATGCAATTGGTTTTGGAAAGCAATAAACAATTTTGGGATTATATTTGTTAAATTGCTGTATAAACCATATCCCTAAAAGCATTGATTTGTCTTTCTACACACACAAGCGGTTCCAGGCCTCACTTTTTGTCTGAAGCATTGGGCCAATCGACCACACTACATCGGGTTATTTAGTGAAATAAATATACAAGTCATAAATTTGACCATAGAGACCATGTGTATCACACGCATTGCTTAAAAAGGTACAAATCCTTACATTTAGCTGATAAGCATCTAATGCAAAGACAGTTGGGTGTATGAACTTTTTCTTCCAGGTCTGCCTGTGACAATGCAAATTATTCACAGAGTTTAACTCAACTACTCTGTACTGATGGAGGATCCAGCTCCTTCCACAATCTAACTCTGTGTACTCGCGCTTGCCTCTATACATCATAACACTGCCCTGTCACATGTAGCACTGAGCTCACTAACATAATCACAGTAGTTGACAGATGACTGCATCCTACAAGAGGAACACACTTGTCTCCTGAAATACTATATGCTGCTATAAACATTCCGAATATCTGATTGGCTCCTGGTTGTTCTATTCCTACTCTCAAAATGAGAGGCACAAGGATAAGCAGATGATTAGTGATAACAAAAATGTGCTCTGTCCTAATGTAAAAGGACCATAGTTTAATTTCTACAATCAAATAATCTATCCATTTTTTACATAGTGCCTACAATTGTACACTGATTTTTATTCTCCAGGCACAGTTTTCCTGCTCGATAAAGCTATTGGTTCCAAAGGAAAATAATAGAGAAAGTTATACCACTTTCACATTGCCCCCTCGGCAATATCCCAGGTATATGAACCCGGGATAGAGCCGCCCACCTCTGCAAATTCCTGGGTCGACCGGGTTCACATGGGTCTCCATGGCAACATCACAAGAGGAGCTTTGATTGGATCTTCTTGTGATGTAAGTTTTTCTCTTTTTTTTCTCGTTTCAATAGGTTTCGGTGAGACCCGGCTTGAAAAACATGGGTCTCACCGTTCAGACTGAAGGTTACATTGATCGTACCCGGGTATAACCCTGCTAATTCCCGGGTCATCCGACCGGGAATTAGTAGGGGGCTCGTTCACACTCAGCCTCGACCCGGGTCGTCAGTGCTTGTCCCGGCAATTAGCAAGGTTTTTGAGGCAGTGCGAATTGGGTATTATTGTACTCATATACATAGAGCCCTAGTGCTCCATTTCTGGTGAAGAACAATACCATATGTAATGATGAGTCATAACACATAATGCAGCTCTGTTCTCAAAATGAGCAGAACCGACCTCTACCACCTCAGAGGTGACGGAGGGTTTGAGTGCAGGGAGAAAATGATGGAGCTGCGCAACAGGAGGCATGATAGCAATTAATATAATTAATATAATAACTGTGCTTGTCTTTGTCCCGCCTGACCCCACCTCCAGCCACTAAAGCAGCGATGGAACTGTGAGCCCCCTACTGCAGGAAAAGTGAGAATGCACTGCTCTTTCCTACATAATTACCTTCATACATAGAGTCATACAATTGAGCTTCAATGCTCTCTCTTTACTGTACCATATCACAGAAGTACTGTATGCTACTGCTCTTCACAATTAAGCTCCATACTGCAGTGTGTGTGGTCCCGAAATGACCACATCATCAGTTAATGATCCAACCAAAATCGATAGGATCAATAAGGAGCATAGAGGCAATGACCTATGTTGGTCTCTATGTGCAGTCATCCAACAGGCTGTAATTACGACACAAGGGATCCAGCCGCACAACCTGAGTGACAGTCAGATTTCACAATGCTCACAGAGACCATATGAAATGTGCTGTACAAAATATCTGAGACTACTTTAGAATATAGCATGCAAGGAAATCAGAACGGCATAGACGTTGCTGCATATTGGCCAATAGGATTGGCAATATCATGATTTGTTAACCTTCGCAGATGTGAAGTCAGAAACAGTTTAACTGGTCTCTTAGATTAACTTTGTTATTTTCTGATGAAGTTTCTAAATCCACATTGAACAGCCGAATCCATACAATGTGTGGGAGGTCAAACCTGAAGCCAGAATTACTATACAATCTGGTTTTCTTAGTTCTTATGCTCCATAGTATTGTGCTACGCTTTTCTGTTGATGACTCAAATGTGCAGATGTGCTTGTAAGATACAATCATTCTGTTACTTTATTAATGTATGCAATATTGTATTACTGTCTGCGAAACATGTTGCACAAAATATTTTAAGATAAAGCTTTAAAATGATTTGTAATTTTCCTGCTTTTCCATAAAACATATCCCCAAATTTGCTATTGACAAAAATGTAAACTATGGTTTTGTACAGTTTTAACTTTGATGTTTATAATTATTTACTAGAGTCTCTACTGAAGTAATTGAAGTCATGCCTCTTATATCAGCCTCGCCCCCTAGTTTTTTGCTCCATCTTCGAATAAGAAACTGAATATGTAACAAAGAGGCGTAAAAAAAACAAAAAAGCTGCATAACAAGCACATGTGGCTGCAGTTGCATTTAAAGTCTTTCTGTGCCAAAATAACAGCGGTCTGGCATTGTGTTCAGATCATGTTTTCAACCTCCAGTGTAAGTGGGAGTACAATAAAAATGTGGGATTCTTTTCTTTTTTATTATACAACTATAAAGACTGTGGTCGTGCCCACAATCAGCTGTATATGTGTCCATCATCTGCATATATAGAATAAAATGTATTATTATAAGAAAACAGAAAGCACAGTGAGTATAAAAGCATAAGAAACATATCAGTAATTCAAATACAATAAATGAACGAGCTTTCCCATTTGTATTTATATTTAATGTGGTACTGGGTGATCTAGCGTTTAGTGCGTCAGTTCCCAAAGTGTGCGCCGCGGCTCCCAGGGGTGCCGCGGCGCTGTCACTGGGGTGCCGCGGGCCAGCCATAGAAAAAAGAAAGAAAACAGAAACTTACCCATCCGCGCGGCGCCGGGACCCAACAGCCTCCTCTCGCCTGCAGCTGTCACTGACGTCGATATTCACTTTTTTTTATGGCTTGCGCCTGTCGCGGGGCAGAGTGAGAGGGATCGTGGCAGAGGAGGGGGACAGAAAGCAGAAGAGGAGGGCAGAAGAGGAGGACAGAGAGCAGTGGAGGGGGACAGAGGGCAGAGGAGGGGGACAGAGAGCAGAGGAGGAGGACAGAGGGCAGAGGAGGAGGGTGAAGGAGGACAGAGGGCAGAGGAGGGGGACAGAGAGCAGAGGAGGAGGGCAGAGGAGGAGGACAGAGATCAGAGGAGGGGGACAGAGAGCAGAGGAGGGGGACAGAGGGCAGAGGAGGGGGACAGAGGGCAGAGGAGGGGGGTGAGAGGGCAGAGGAGGAGGACAGACGGCAGAGGAGGGGGGACAGAGGGCAGAGGAGGGGGACAGAGGGCAGAGGAGGGGGACAGAGGACAGAGGAGGGGGACAGCGTGACAGAGGGCAGAGGAGGGGGACAGCGTGAGAGAGGGCAGAGGAGGGGGACAGCGTGAGAGAGGGCAGAGGAGGGGGACAGTGTGAGAGAGGGCAGAGGAGGGGGACAGCGTGACAGAGGGCAGAGGAGGGGGACAGCGTGACAGAGGGCAGAGGAGGGGACAGTGTGACAGAGGGCAAAGGAGGGGGCCAGCGTGACAGAGGGCAGAGGAGGGGACAGCGTGACAGAGGGCAGAGGGGGCAACGTGAGCGAGGGCAGTGTGTCTGGATGCAGAGGGGACAGTGTGTCTGGATGCAGAGGGGGCAGTGTGCCTGGATGCAGAGGCGGCAGTGTGCCTTGATGCAGAGGGGGCAGTGTGCCTGGTTGCAGAGGGGGCAGTGTGTCTGGATGCAGAGGGGGCAGTGTGCCTGGATGCAGAGGGGGCAGTGTGCCTGGTTGCAAAGGGGGCAGTGTGCCTGGATGCAGAGGGGGCAGAGTGTCTGGATGCAGAGGGGAATTTTTGCATACAACTAAATAAGTATTTCTGTCGTGACCTAAATACCTATTACAATTTTTTGACCCAACTACTTCTAAAACAGGACTGCTCAGTAATTATTTTTGAGGGGTGCCTTGAAAAAATTTGGAGACTCTAAGGGGGGTATTCAATTGTTAGCGAGATCGCTAAAATACTCGTGCGCTAAAAATATTACCGGGGAGCTGCGAGCTGAAATCCAGTGAGTAAATTACCGTATTAATGGTAATATTTTTAGAGCGCGAGTATTTTTCGCGATCTCTCTAACAATTGAATACCCCCCTAAGGGTGCGGCGAACTGCAAAAGTTTGGGAACCACTGGTTTAGTGTACTAAAGGAGAAAGTGTGCTAAAGCCAATGATTTGCCCAAATAGACTTAAAAAATCCATTATCAACTTTGTCCATCCCAAGTTGACAGCTGCTGTACAACTTGCTTCTACTATACAAGCGATTCTGTATGTGGCTCCCTGTGTTTGGATTACTGGTGATCATTTATGACTCAGAAAAATGCTGCTTATTTTACATTGAAGAAATTAGTCTAAAAATCCACTATACATTTACACTGTAACATGTCCTCATTCCAGTTCTTAATTTATGGTTTGACAACATAGATGATTGGGCAACATTTTGCAATTGTTTGGTCTGACAGAAATGGGCATGTCTGGAAAAGTTAAAAAGAAACCTCAAAGTACTGTCAAATTTGTTTGAACTCTTCTATTTTTCATACTAAAATATTGAATTTGACCCTTTTTTGTGTTCCATAATCCATGTCAGTGCTAAGTAAGGGTGCACTGACTGGTTTACGCAAAAAATTGACAGGGGTTGGTCAATTGGCTGGAGACTTGATTATGTACTGGTAACTACTATACTTCATAAAATACTGCAGGTCTATATGAGTGCTATATATGGTACACAATATTAGAAGCTGTTGCATTTTGCCCTCACAAGACTTTCTGTGATTGTTTACTGATATAGACCAATCACAGTTAAGGATATTTCACTAACAACGTAGAACTATGTATGGTTAGGTATAATTTTGCTTTAAGTATGACAACTTGGCTCTGTTGTAGGCCCTGATAATGTGCTAAATTTAATAGTATGCAATACAGGTATATAGACATGTACACATACTATAGAGTTGTGTAATATATGACATCAGTGGGGCGACTTCCAGGGGCCCAGAGCAGTAGGTGGCCAATAGTAGAAGGGTCCTTAAGTGCAGATTAGTCATCTTCTACAACATCCCTGTCCAGGCTTCTTCATATTCTGTGCAGAGATGGAACAGTAGTAAAGGTCCTCAGTGGGTTATGGCTATAGATATGCCAGCCAATCACAGGCGGCCAGCATGGGGAAATGCTTGTGATTGGCTGCTAGTGAAGGGGAGTCCTATGGACTTCCTGCTTTTATCATTTTGTGTTTGTCTGCATTAGTATACTGGTTAGTTGCTTTTTAGAGTGATTTTTCTGTAATTTTTTTTTTCTAGCTGGACTATGACCAATGAAGATATTTGGACTACGATAGATCAAGATCAATAAAGAAAACAAAATAATTTTTTTATATTTAATAAAGTAGTAAACAAGGCTTTAAAGAAGTATTTTATTAAAATAAACTTTTATTTAAATTGTGTATTTATTTATTTTTACTCTTTTGGTATAATTGCTACAGAGTTTATCTGTAGATTTTTGGCTCCTGGACTCACTGAGCTCAACTGTCATTGATGTTGACATTCCTCTTTAGCTGCTGCCCACTGAGCCCATTGTCAGTGTGCTGGATTATTTGTACAAGCTGCAGAGACTACCTACTACATTACCCCATCCAGGATTCGGCAAATGAGCCTCAACCTCCTCCATTTTCCTGCCTAATTATAATCAATTGCTTCTCCCCACTTTCTCGATAGCTACCTTATCTAGACCACATCCATTCACATCTCTCATATCACGCTACCATACATCTACTTATTTCCAAACTCAGCTTCACTCTCCAACATTCTTTTTCTCGATCCCCCATCATTTTCCCCTTCATTACTTTCCTTCTCGCCACTCTATACCCATGAACTGTTTTGTTTCTATCCCCCACCTCACTCACCAGCCTATACAAGCAGAAATAAACCTCACACCCACAAATTACCCACATCCATGGCACACCAAACAGACATGAATACAGCAGAAATGCTCCTGCACCACTGATCACCACTGAAGGAAATCTTGAAAAATCTAACCAGTCATATAATCCCCATCTCTTTGCCACCGTCCATTCACTTCTGCCTAACCTCTCCCTTCCTCCCTCATAGCTCAGGATTTTGCCACCTACTTCATAGTCAAAACAGACACCATTCAATAAGATATTTCCTCTTGCCAGATCATGCACAGTACACTTACCATCTCCTACAATCATCAATCCACCCTTAGTTTATTCTACCCCACTAGTCGAGGATTAAGTCTCTATATTCATATCATCATCTCTCCCTATATATGTCCCCTCAACACTATTCCCTCCCGATGTCTCTACAGTCTCTACAGACTCTCCACCACTGCTTGTCCACCTCAAGCTCCCCTCTTCAACTTGAGTGACTTATTTACAACCATCTATCTCGCTTTCTCTCATGTCACTCCCTTCTTGACTCTTTGCAATCAGGCTTTCACCACTTAGATTCCATTGAAACTGTCCTAACAAAAGAGATGAATAATTCATTTACAGCAAAAACTTAGGGTCATTTCTCCATATTCTTCCATGTTCATTCACCTGGACATCTCTGTTGTCTGTTTTAGGTATTTGTTTTCCCCACTGTCCAGTGCTATGGAGCACTGTGGCAACTTACAAATCTAACAAGGCTGTGCCTGTATCCTACTATGACAGAGGGACAATCTGTTATAGCCTTTGATTGGCTGACTGCAAAGGGGAATTCTGGGGACTCCCTGCTTTAATCATTTAGAAATGGAGAGAAGATTATTGGACTGTTGTAGATATAGATTTTATTTCCTACTGGATAATCACATATCAAAAAAGAAGAAAAGAAGATTTTTTTTTTAACAGTTTCACAATTTAATATTTAAAAGTTGGTAAACAAGGGTTTTGGGGACATTACATTACTATCTCACTACTCATTGCTGTGGGAGACTTCTCTACCTGCAGTAGTTACATATGTTGAATCCTGGAGATGAAGGGAGTACAGTCCATGTGTAGGAGATGAAGTGGGAGAAGTAGAGTGTAGGGAGAAGGAGGAAAACAAATGTGAGAAAAAGGAGGGAGGGGTGGAGGACAGAGAAAATTGGAGAGAAAGTGAGGGCTATGATAAGAGGGTAGAAATACGGATCAAAGAAGAGGAGAAAAAGTCAATAAGCCTCCTGCCAAGATGGACTGTGCACCCTATCTATCAGATTAGGCATTCTACTCTAGGCTGACAAACCAGGTGCTCAGCCAATCAGGACAGGAGGCTGATGCAGCAATGTATTTAATATGGCGGCTGTTCCCTGGGAATGGTCCAGCCACCAGGAAATCAAATGCCCCCTTCTCACCATGCCAGTACAACTATGGGTGCATGGTGGGAATATAAGTAAAGTAAAGTGGCTGATGCGGGGCCCCTCTGACTCATGGAATATGCCTCTGGCTATGTGTGTGCGTGTGATAATAATGTTATGTGTATAATATTACTGTTAAGTGTGAGTGATATTAATGTTATGTGTGTGATATTAATTTTATATTTGTGTGGGATCTTAATATAATATGTATGGGGAGTATTAATGTAATATATTGGCCACTGTAGGGAGCTATTAAAATTATAAGGTAGGGCTATTAATGTAATGTGGGAGTTGGTATGACGATTAATGCAATGTCGGATTGATGGGGCCTGTTTATATATTGTAGGGGCTAATGTGGGGTTTCTGTATTAATGTGGGGCTAATAATTTAATGACAGAGTTATTTGGGGAGGAGGCCAATTTATTGATTGTTTTAACAGTGTGGCTGGTTGGGGAAGGGAGGTCTAGAGTTTTTGGCTTTCCAGGAGGTGTTTAGTACCTATCTCTTTTCCAAACAGGACCCCAATATTCCAGACAACCACCATCAACATTACTTAAGACACCACCAGCAGCAGCAGGTAGACAAAGCTGCAAGAATACAAATATGGAGCTGGAAATCTACGCTTGTAAAGGGATAAATGTAAAGAGGCTGCCAAAAATGGGACAGTGGAAAAGGAGCGACATCCACTGCAAAAGTGATGGATGGTGATTGGATGTGGATAGATAGATTACTCTCCCTCTTGGTGGTATATTCCCCAGGACTCATACTTTCCCTGATGAAGACTGGTATCGGCGAAACGCGTTTGATGCCTATTAGTAACTTATATCCATTGATCGATCTTATTTCTATTTGAACATTGTCCATCCATTCCTTTTTTATCCACCCAGTAATAGACGGAGCCTGCAAGTGCCCCACCGCTTCATGCGCATGCGCAGGTAGAAGGACCTGAGGTTGGGAGACACTGGCACGTCTGGAGGAAATATCCCACCAAGAGAGTGAGTTATCTATCTACCCACAATCGATCACCATCCACCGCTTTTGCCCATACTTATGCTTTACAACAGGGGTGTCCAACCTTTTAGCTTCCCTGGGCCACATTGGAAGACGACGAGTTGGTTTGGGCCGCACATAAAATACACTAACACTAACGATAGCTGATCATCGAAAACATCATAGAAAACATAGTTAACATATTAAACTTACTTGGAAATGAAGTTAGTAAGAGTTAGGAAACCTATTGCAGAATCATGATTAAAGCAGTAGTCCCATTACCAGCTACAATTTAACTTACCTGCATCTGCCCCTTAGTGGGGTTCGGGTAATTAAATGGCGAAAACTTTTTTTTCCTCTCTTTCTGCACCCATGAATCATTGTTTTTATTGACCAGTTTGAAATGGTCACCGATATAGGTAGCATCAGGAGGACTAATAGAAATCTAAAGAGATTTAAAGATAGGGTGGCGGGAAAAATGGCTCACGGAGCAGCCTCCGATGAGGGTAACAGTGGGTAAATATTTTCACCCTACTCAGCACTGCACATTTAAAATGGTTTAAAATATTAAAAATACAATTATCTCTTAATATTTATATTAGATACATACAGAGAACACAGCTAGTTCATAATTGCATGGTGCAGAAAGTGCCCCCTTGTCACAACCAAAACTGCTGGGCCACATTTACAGGCATGTTGGGCCGCATGCGGCCCGCGGGCCACGGGTTGAACAACCATGCTTTACAAGATTCCATTATGAGGCGATTAGAGCTTGCAACTTGGGACTTTTCATCTGATATGTCCTGACAGGAGACGAATATTGTTTAAATAAAGGACTTGAACTTATACCATCAGTATTTTTACCTCAGACTTGATTACAGTCTCTATAGGACTGCCTTAGTTTGCCTTGCCGGTTATCAATGTGACGCAGGTTCCTTGACATTTATATGGTCTTTTTCTGTAGATCTTGGGACCATGTATCACTTGATTTTATAGGATAATCATTACAGCCCTTTTTGTTTGCTGTTCCTGATTTTGTTTTGTTTTTAATACAATTTTCTGTGTTATACTCTTGTTTTCATCAGTGCACTGATATATTTGTATATGTTGATTTGAATATAAGGACATTTGCAAACAAATCACTTCATTAGTACATCTTTGCTGAAATACACTATCAAGCGCCTTGGGATGTACACTCTATAGACAAAGCTGTAAGAACAGGTAGCACTGTGCGGCTGAGTCTGTCACATGTCTTGATTCTGGTGTATTATCTGTGTATTTTTTGTTTATTCAGTATGTCTGATCTTTGTATTTGCTTTTCATTTATTATGTCATGCACAGCACTGAGGACCTTTTGTGGAGCCTTATAAATAATACAAATTAATAATACATTCTGGTGTCAGGATTCTTTGCGACTGGAGCAGCGGTGGTGGAAATTGCTGTGGATTCTAATCTTACCTCCAGCAGCCATTATAACTGCTAGGAACCTCTAAAGTGGGGGCTTGGGACACCTGTGACAAGGGGAGAGTGATGGGGAAGCATATGTGACAAGTGGAATATCCAGCACCATTATTGATATGCTACATATAAGAGGGGGACACAAGCACTACTCTTGCACACATGTCTACTAAATTCTTAAAATACCCCTGGTGTTATGTCAACATGTAGACAATCCGAGCATCTAAACATTAGCAGCAGCACAAAGTGGTGATGTCTGGCTCCTCTCCATCTCATGTGGGAGAACTGTGGTGTCAAACACACCTTCTACATGACATGAAGTTCCTACAGTCAAGCTGTTTCTCCTATGCTACGAAGATTTTAGTAGTACCATAAATCATGTTATAGTAAAATGGGGAAATAATAATCCACAAAAGAATAAAATGAAAACAGTAAATTTAATCTATGTAATAAAATGGCTGCCAGATGTTTTATATTTATTTGCAAATATACTATTGCTACGTAGATTGTGAAGAAGTGATGTCTATTTATTTCCATTGATAAATGTGCATTGTGGATAATGCATTGAAGAGGATTTGCACTCCGAGTAGGGTTAAGTTGAGAACGAAGTTGAACAGGAGAAGACTCTGAAAATCCAATAATCGTTACATCATCCAATAGACAAGGCAGCTTATTGTGCAATTTTTCATTCTCGTTTCACAATAAGTAGCTATGAACTGCCTGCATTATGTGTTACTGCTCTTGTGGAGGGAAAACAATCACACATCTGGTAAAAAGTTTAGGAACTGTAAAAATATTTAAGGAAATTACTTACGCCATTTAAATTCAGTAAGTCATTGGCTCTGATAGTGTCAGCAGTATTATCGAATTTAAGAGAGACATCGTTTGCCAGCTTGTACTTTATGGAAGGTCATAAATAAAGCATTAAGTAGAGAGTGCGCCTTTGACAGCAACTTGTGCACTAAACAAAAAGAAACTTCACACCTAGAAAAATGGTTTGTAAAATGATCTAATGCAACAGAATGGGAGGTATAGACATGTTATTTTAATTTTAGGAAATGGTCTCTCAAGCAGACATACTAGTCTATTACGCCATGAATGGGAATATGTTTTTAAATGAATTTCAAGTTGATAATAAGGGGCCTGATTCATTAAGGATCTTAACTTAAGAAACTTCTTATTTCAAAACCATGTTTCAATGCAAGGGGTGCAAATTAGTATTCTGTTTTGCACATAAGTTAAATACTGACTGTTTTTTCATGTAGCACACAAATACTTGATAGCTTATTTGTACACAGAAAATTAAAGTTGATATTTGTGTGCTACATAAAAAACAGTCAGTATTTAACTTATGTGCAAAACAGAATACTAATTAATTTGCACCCCTTGCATTGTAACATGGTTTTGTCCAGGAGACTGAAATAAGAAGTTTCTTAAGCTCAGATCCTTAATGAATCAGGCCCAAGATCATTAAAGAATTAAGGTTATTCATTTTTCCTGTGCCTTCAGTTTTGATATGCTGCCGTGGCCTACCTGCCCTTGACGGGAAAACTTAAAATCAGCAGCAGCAGCTATTTATATAGCGCCACTAATTCCGCAGCGCAGTACGGAGACCTCACTCACATCAGTCCCTGCCCCATTGAAGCTTACAGTCTATAGTCTCTAACATACGCACATACACAGAGAGAGACTAAAATCAATTTAATAGCAGACAATTAACCTACCAGTATGTTTTTGGAGTGTGGGAGGAAACCGGAGCACCCAGGGAAAACCTACGCAAACACAGGGATAAGTCCATGGTCAGGAATTGAACTCATGATCCCAGTGCTGTGAGGCAGAAGTGATAACCACTAAGCCACCGTGCGGCCCCAAATCAAATCTGTGATTCGAAGTTTGAGTTTACAGTTTATATTTAAAACAAAAGACATTAAATATAAATTATAAAACGTTGCCTATTCAAGCTTAAATGGCTACATGCTATAATATCTTTAATGTTTTCTTTTTTTATTTGAACAGCAAACATTACTGTGTTGAAGTTTGAAAACAAAATTTGCCGTTAGCATGGAAGGGTGTTAAAAATTCTTTATGATAAATCCATTTAATCTCAAACAAACTTGAACATGTTCGAACCAACACGAACATGGTTGAACCTGTCCACCTTTGCGAGAATTTAGTTAAAATTTAAAAGCTCTTAATCTAAAGTTGAAGAATCTATCACAATTGTTTACAGACCGGTTTGCGAACCTCAACGAAATTCAACCATTTGTAGACACTAGTATGATTCATAATACTGAAATGACTCTTTTAGTAACTTTATAGAATGTAAGATATTTACAGTGTGTATAAAATTATTCTTCATGTCTGGTATATTTTACATTTTATTTTCTTACATCATGAAATAAAAATAATTTTCTTTCAGGTATTACCACTGGCACCAAATTCTCTGTGATGCCAGTTAAAAAACAACTGCTAATTTTCTTTTCAATTACAAATGAAAACTCAGACTATCAATATTAATGTAAGTCTTATCCCACTCTTGTTTTAATGCTTGGTAGAAGCAGTCTACTTGGCTAAGTCTCTACCAGTTTTGTACATCTGGACATGCAATTTTCACTCATTCTTCTTAGCAATGTTGCTCAGGCTCCATCAGGGTGTATGGAGACCATTGATTAACAGAAATGTTCAAACCATTCCACAGATTTTTAGTGCAATTGAGATCAGCACTTTGACTGGACCATTACATTGATTTATTTGTACTTAAGCCGCTCCAATGGGACTTTTGTTGCATCATCATCGTCAACATTTATTTATATAGGGCCAGCAAATTCAGTAGCGGTTTACAATTGGGAACAAACATTAATAAAACAATACTGGGTAATACATACAGACAGAGAGGTAAGAGAACCCTGCTCGCAAGCTTACAATCTATAGGACAATGGGAGTTTGAAACACAAGGGCATGTGCTACATCATTTTGCATACTGGACCAGCTAGAATGCAAAGGTAAAAGTATTGAGTCGGCTGTGTGTGTGGCAATGTTAGAGGGCTGTTGTCTTGTGTTAGCTGTGTAAAGGGTGGTAATAGGGTAACCTAGGGAGATTAAGATGCTGGTTGAGGAATATTATAAGCTTGTCTGAAGAGGTGGGTTTTCAGAGAACGATTGAAGGTTTGGAGACTAGAGGAAAGTCTTACTGAGCGAGGGATGGAATTCCACAAAGTGGGTGTAGCCCGAAATAGTCTTGTAACCGGGAATGGGAGGATGCGATGATAGTGGAAAAGAGACGCGGATCTTGTGCAGAACGGAGATGTCGAGTTGGGAAATATTTTGAGACAAGTACGGAAATGTATGTCGGTGCAATTTTGTTGACGGCCTTGTTTCATTCTTATGGTTATCGTCCTGCTGGAAAATATATCTTCTCTAAAGTCCTAGGTCTATGTGAGACTGCAACAATTTTATTCTACAAAATGTCTCTATTTCTTGCTCTATTCATGTTACCTAATATTTTGACACATTTTCCAGTTCCTTAAGTAGACTATTACCACCATGTTTCATGGTAGGGATAATGCATAGTGTTAGGGTTGCACTAAGCATAGAGGTCCATAACCTATGCTCTTCTCATAAGACCATAGAATCTTCCTCTACTTGGTATGTGGGTCTCCCAAATGCTTTGTGGCAAACTCTAAGCTCGATGTCATGGTGGTTTTGTTTGACAATGGATTTCTATTTGACATGTTCGCAGAAGACACAGATTTGTAAAGCATCTGGGCTATTGTTGTCCATTGGGCAGTTTATCCTATCTTTGTCAAGGGAAACTGTAATTCTGTCCGAGTTACAAGCTGCTCTTAAATTATTTATAACTTAACAACTCCATACAGGACAATTATAGTTATTCCGGCAGAAGATAAAATAATTGCTATAGTGAGGCAGCGCATCAATTAGCATAAGCATCAAACCTCGAGTTATTTAGCTCCTTAGTAGTATGTCCTGCGACCCATTGACACTTGTAGGAAAGATGAGTACTTCTGGTTGTCACTATAGGAAGCACTGCAATGACATATGTCTTGTTGCAGAAAACTAGTTGTTGTCCCCTTAATACACTGATAACTAATGTCCAAGTATGTGAAAGTATAACTATGATAAAAAGATATATCTGGCCAGAACTTATTGACTAGAACATTTGAGATAGTAGTACCAGTTGATTAGATCCAGTGATGTTCATAGATAGTCAGTTGATATTGGCAGTTATTGGACAGGTTTGGCTTTTTCTTGCAGATCAATGTTCCAGGAACACTGATACAGCTTCCGAAACCTTTGGTGGAATCACCCACAGCATTCTGGATCCTTGTTGTCACTTGATTTAACTCTCTAAACCACCTTATCTAACTCATTTTCTGATTTATCCTTCCACTCTCTACTACCTGCTTTGACTCACAAGCTTACTGTCATCTCACTTCCCTTTCTCACTTGCTTTGCTTATTACTTCATTCTCGCTAAAGATTTCTGTTTATCTCTTTCTTTCTGTCATTCTCCGTCTAGCACTGACTCTCTTCACTTACTAAGATCCCTCCCTTATGCTATCTCACTGCCTGTAACTTCTTTTTGACTGACTCTCTACACCTATTATAATATCTCTCTCATGTTACTTCACTTCCTATTATTTCTCTCTACCAACTCCGCATTTAATTTAAACTTTTTCGCACATTACTTCACTGCCTGTCACTTCTCACCGACTGATTCTCTTCACTTATGTCACAACAAGTCCTACTCTCAGCAGTCTTAGACATCACTGGCCTGCCTCCAACACTCAGCAGGCCACTATTTGTTGACCTTCCCAAGTAGAATCCTTAACAGAACCCAATTGGGCTCAGTATTAGGCAAGAGATGGCACAATACCTCTCTCAGGTGTTACAACTGACCTCCAGTGTTGATGGTACATTCAGGGAATCACCAATCAACCAGCCACTATAAGAACCTGCTCAGTGCACTCCTCAGTGCCTGAGTTTTAATTGCGTCCACCATCAGTACTCCCGCTCCAGGACTATACTAGCATATCTTTGAGTTTCTTCAACCCCGGGGTCTAGTCTCCCCAACAGCAGCACACTCATTCCTGCATTTCCAGTGTTTTTGGATGAGTCCAGCTAAGTACTCTGCTATCACAGAAGTAACAAATACCTTATTGCACACTACACACTGTTCACACAGTGCCAACGCATCTGTGTACCTTATTACACACTATGCATTGCTCAACCTGTGCCAACACCTCTGTGTCCCTTATTGCACGCTACACGCTGTCCAACCAGTACCAACATCTTCATGTACATTAGTACACACTACACGCTGCCCATTCAGTGCCTACAAACTCTGTGTGCTCCGTTGCACCATACCTAACCCCCACCATATGTGTATTCAGCTGTACCTTCAGCAACTTGCCTACAATGTCAAACCCCTCAGTGTATTGTCTGGTGGAACAACTTCTCTTTGTATCACATCCAAAATCTTCCGGAGCAAATAGACGGCCGCAACTTCATATAATACAACTGCAACGCTAATTAATGCAGTAATATCAACTGGAGCGGTCAATATGCAAATAGCCACCCAGAAGCAGCTAGATAGTGCTGTTGATAGTCCTCATCATCATTGCTTATATTTGTATCCCTTAAGCACCTGCAAGAGATTTGCCTACTGACAGATGTATATGTGTGTGCATCAACATCTAACTGAGTAACATTTTTATGAACACGACCTTAACTGTACTCAGCCTCTGCTTCCTTCTTCTTCCCTCTCCCATTCCTCCTCTCCAGGCATAAGGAGGTGCAAGCCAATTATATACAAAAAATTATGTTATATCAATTGTCAGTGACAAAACTTGAGGGTTTTTTATAACTATAAATCTATTGATCTCTTAATGTCTTATATACAAGCGTACTGCATATGCAGAGGCTAGTAGCCACCAAACAATTTTTGTTATATCCTTTATCTAGGGCCTCATATGGATTGCTTCATGGGATTGTCGAATTCACTTTAACAAGGAATGACGACTGGTTTGACTGACTCTTCTATTTATAGCTTTTCAAGTTGTACGATGGTTCAAAAATTGGCCCCATAGTACGCAAATGCTGTTATGTTGAAGACGCAACAGATTTATTTTTTAGCCAACCCGAGATTTATAAGAACATCTATTTCTATTTAACGGCATATAGAGGATCCTTTGATTTTTTTGTGGGCAGAAGGGATGGACACTTTTTAGGCCCTTAGGGAAAATATAAACCAATCAGATAGTGCAGTTAAAAAAAAAATTGTGAACCTCTAGGATTATCAGATAAGCTTAGGGCATAATTAAAGTTAGGAGTAACATTCAATGGATGGCAATCAGGTGTGAGTTTGGGTGGTCCTGTCCTACTTAAAAACTCAAACCTCCCTGAGTGCTTGGCATTCGTTCTGGGTTACCTAAATATGTCAATAATAGCCTGAATATATGTCATGTTTTATCTGTACCTTCGCTGTACCCTGACTCTATGCTGTGCGTTAGTAGTCTTTTGTTATCGTGATTGTGATGTTCCTGTTGAGTAACTCCCTCCCCCCTCCCCATGTGGGAATTCTCCCTTGTTTCCCTTCTGCTTTGCATTCCCCTTAATTTCTGTTCCCTGTTATAATCTCTTAAACAAATTTCAATAAAAATTATTGATAATAAAAAAAACTTAAACCTGAGTGCACAATACCAAACATAGGTTTGTGAATGCATACAATGCCTCAATCAGAAGAAATTTCTGAGGTCCTCAGAATATAGGTTGTTGATGATCATCAGCCAGAAAAAGGTTACAAAATTATTTCTAAAGACTTTGGGCTTCACCAATCCACTATAAGGCAGATAATGTACAAATGGAGAATTAACACCATTGGTTGTCCAACAAATATCACTCCATATCCACCATCAGGCAAACACTGATAAAGAATAGTGTGCATGGGAAGATACCAAGGAGGAAGCCGCTGCACTTCAAGAACAACTGTCCATTTAAAGTATTCTAAAGACCACCTAGATGAGCCAGAAGAAGGAATGATCTTTTGATAGATGACTTAAATAAGAAAAATAATTTTTGAGAAAAACAATCACTCATGCCAACCGTGAAATTGTGGTGGCAGTATCTTGGTTTAAGGCTGTTCTGCTTCCACGGGACCAGGACAACTTGTTATCATTGATGGAGCTATATATGCGGTATTGTGCCAGCAAATTCTACAGGGGAAGGTCAGGGTATCCATCTCTGAACTGAAGCTTAACTGAAGGTGGGTCTTGAAGCAAGACAACGACCCTAAACACACAAGTCAGTCTACACAAAATTGGTGAAGCAGAGGAAATGTTAGATTTTGGATTGACTGAGTCAAAGCCTAGACCTCAATCTGATTGAAATGTTGTGGCAGAACCTGAACTGGAATGTTCATGCAAGAAAGCCCACCAACATCTATAAGTTGAAGCTATTCTGTAAGGAGGAACTGGCCAAAATTCCACCCAGTTGATATCTGGGACTGATCAACAATTACTGTAAACATTTGATTTAAGTCATTGCTCCTCAAGGGGGTCACCGCACTTACTGGAAGCATAGGCTCACATATGTTTTTCGACAAAGTCTAATGTTGCATCATTTTGTTCAATAAATGAGTGGAAAAATATATAATTTTGTGTGTTGTTTGCTTTATTGGGTACTATTTTTCTATTTTTATTATTTAGATGAAGAACTGAACATGTTTATGGTCACATTAATGCAAAAATTCCCAAAAATTTAAAGGGATCACAAACCTTCTAGAATCACTGTAGCTATCCCAGCATCGGACACAGTCTTGAAAAGCAGGAAATAAAAAGAATGATTTGTTTTCCTTGGGTCAATACTTATACCATGGCCAGCCCATTTGTACCAATGGTAACCAGGGCATTTGGCCCTCAGTAAAGTCAGACAAAGCTCTATCGATTTTGACACATATAACCGCAATGTCATACTATATACAAGATATGAATGTGAGACATTATGTAGTTCACTCAGACATCACCAATTACAGCAAGCCTAAGGAAGGCATATTTTAATTAAAAAAAAGTTGTTGTTTTTTTAAATGCCCTAATTGGGTCACTTTGAGCTACCTTGTTGAAACGGGACCTTCTTTTAAACATCCGCACTCAGTATTGTATTAGACATGCAGTGACGTGTTCCACACACTTTGTGGTCTACATCTGTCCCTGTGGTTTATATTATAAAAACCACCAGGCAGTTCAAAGAAAGAATGGTCCTGATCAGATTGGCTATTATATCCGCCCTAGAAGAGAAGACAAGTGATTAGCCTGTAACCAGGCATTTCTCCATAGCAAAACACAACTTGGCATCTCTTAAGTACAAAATAATTGACCATGTTCCAATATTACAATGTGGCGGAGACAGAGCAAAGTTGGATATACAAATTGTCCCCCGATGGCCTGAATGAAACCAATTCACTGAACTTTTTTTGTGATCTTATGTGACTGCTTGTTTACAATATTGTTTACTGGAGTTCTTTAATTCCAGATCTCAAGACCGAATATATAGCTGTATATTTTGCTTTAATATCATTATTTATTTAAATAGACTTTTTTCCAAACTATGCTTTTTACACTGGATTTCCTGCGCTCTTTAAATTCCATTACAACTTTTTGCGGCCAGAGGTTTTGGTGCTTCATCATCATCATCACCATTTATTTAATAATGTACGGAGAATATTTTTTGTCACTCACATCAGTCCCTGCCTGCCCCATTGGAGCTTACAGTCTAAATTCCCTAACATACACACAGAGACAAAGGTTAATTTTGTCAGCAGCCAATTAACCTACTAGTATCTTTTTGGAGTGTGGGAGGAAACTGGAGCACCATGAGGAAACCCACGCCAACACGGGGAGAACATACATACTCCAGATCTGTTCGGGAATCGAACTGATGAACCCATCGCTGTGAGGCAGAAGTGCTAACCACTGAGTCAATGTACTTTTTCTTCATATGCTTTTTGATTAGTATTTCTTTCATTTCTACCTTTGCTTTTGTCTTTACTTTAGTTCATCCTGTTTCATCAGTTTTCTTGCACCTTGCAGAGGGCGCGTCTAACGCTGTCACCTTTGGTTACAAAGAATGCATGCTTCTGGTTATGGACGAGTCTACGTAACCATGGTGTCACAAGAAACTACTAACAGATCACACATTTCACCATCATCACCATCATCATCAACAAAATATAGACAAAACAATATACAAATAAGAAACGGAGAGAAAAAAGAAACAATAGAGTCAATAAAAATCAACGCAAGAAGAGACAATAGAGAAAACACTTCCAGTATCAACGCTGGGTGCTGGCCTCTCATGGATATATAAATTTAGGCTTTAAGTTCAGTCTTTACAGAAGAAAGTTTTTAATAAACCTGAAATGTCGGATTTGATTAAATTTTATAATACTCGCTAGATTATTGCATTTTTGGATGGGGGTGATTGTAGTCATGCTTCTTTTTTTTGTTGCCTACTTATGTGACTCTGATTGTATCACAGGCTCTACATTACTTTTTTTTATAGACAAATACATGATGAATAGTGTGTGACAAAAGCAAGCAAAATAAAGGCTCTCACACAGACATACTGACATGCAGAGTCAGCCAACAAGGAGAATAAAATGTTAGGGCATAGAAAGCAATGTTTGCATTAGAGCTTCCAGTGAGACAGAGGAGGACGGGACGGACATCATATCTATGTCAGATGGATTAGTTTTGAGGAAATAATGATTACAACTTAAACTCTACTGCATTCGTAAAGAATCTTGCACATGCAATGAATTACAAAACTATGATGAAATAATGTGTGTCTAATTTAACTTTATGTCGCAAGTTGTCTTGTTTACATACTACGAACAACTATGTAATCCCAAATTCTACATTTCTATGCTTGTGTGACAACACCAGTGAGAAACTAACACGTGACAACAAGTCATTGTTTGTATCAAGATTTTTAAGTCTCCCAGCTGTACCAATGTAAAAATGCCAGAATGAACTGTTTTGTATGTAAATGCTTCTTGTTTTATATTAAACAAATTCCTGCTCCCATTTTCCGCAGATCTCAGGGTAATCCAGTAAACATTTGGAGCTTCATTAATCCTTCTGTAGCACTTCATTTGCTTCTTGTAAATACCGCATTGGACCATAATTGAACTGAATCCCATATGGTCTTCTCTGAACGGAATTCTCTTATAGAAGTGTCAGCATATGTATGAAGGTAACTCAGAAGAGGCTGAAGCTATGAAGTAATAGGCAGATACATGACAGTAATTGAAATTGATGTTTAGAAACTCTTAATCCCGATAGTGAACGGTGTCATAATGTGTGTTTAAATGTATTATATATTTGTCCAGCTCATGAGAAAATGTCTCTTTAAAATTAATATGAATCACTAGGGGAGTGTTGTACAAAGCAGTCAGCTCAGTTTGCATGGGGAAGGTAAATGAAATGACTATTATTAATAGGCATTTAGTCACTGTGGAAAATAAACATTGCATAGAGAATATAAATCAACACCTAACACTTCATTTTATAAGCATTGTTAAGCCATTAGCTACCACAACATGTCTCTCTTAGGTAAAGTAAATTTAATGCTAAAGCCCTTTAAATTGTGTGTCCCTTTTATTAGTTATTATATTTATTAAGCACTCAAAGTATGGCATTCAAATTTTATCTACATATATAAAGCTTTTAACAGTTCACCAAAGAAATTGGTGAATTTCACCAGAAATTCTATATTCTCTGTATATGCGTACAGACCATATACACATAGGACCTCATTTAGAGTCGGATATAGTCCGATTTAGGCGCATCTAACCAAAAAACACTACCACGCATGTGCAGAAAGCCACAAATCCGCCTGCATCTAGGAAGCAATTAACACTTGCGACCATTTGCGACTCACTACGAGAGAATGGGAGGAACACGGATTTGTGAAGGCGTGACCATGTAAATACATCCTTGTGGCAGTGAGGCGCAGACGCAACACACGTCAAAACAGGGCTAAAGCTGTGCGGCAGGAATTAGGTAGCGCAAGCGTTAGCTAGCTGCAGGAACTGCTCACAGCTCCATAGGTTATTAAGAGTGGAACACAAATGGAGTTGCTTGCCACTCGTAATACCCTACCAAGCTGCAGCAGACTCCCACTCCTACACTTCTTAAACGGACTTTGCGTCCGACTCTAAATGAGGTCCATGGTGTATACACAGCTTGTTGTCATCTAGGAAGTACCAGCCATGGATAAATATTTAATTGAGCATTCAGTCCAGACTATACATTGTTTATAAGTTTATTGATGAGCTATAATGGTTAGTGAAAGTGTGGCTATGTAACTATAACCAGTTAATGGACCAATGATTTAGTCTAATGCCTGGGCTTGGATTAAAGCATTGAGCGACAGGTGAGCTGTATTCTGAGTATTCAGAGTAGCTACAACATAACCTTAATAGCCGCAAGACTAGTGTTCTACCCCCCTTCTCTGTACACCCTGATAAACAGGTCTGTGATGGGCAGTCAAGCTCCTTCTTTGGTGATCTTTGTGTCCTTCTTTGGTGACGGCTGCTTCAGCCAAAACTATCAACTCCATGTCTCTACCTTCCACTGTTCCTCCTCATTAGACCACTGGTAACTGCATAGAAACGCCTTTAGCCAAAAGGCTACTTTAATATTGGTGAGCGATAATGCTTGTGCCTCACACTAGCCACATACACTTTCCTCACCAAAATCTACAACTGTACCTTATGTTCCCCACGCCTCTTAGATTGCAAACTCATTTGGATAAGGTCATCTTTACCCTTATTATTGTGCCTCAAAAAAATGTGATAACCAAAAACTAAGGATATTAATAGAGTGACAATCTGATAAATATTTTACCATTTTTCAACTCTCTCTTAAATATTAATAACTTTACATAGAAAATATTATTGTTAATAACAATGCTTATTACTGGGTGTCTGTGTAACACCCACCAAGAAAACAAGCTAACTTCCAAATAAATTAAGACGTGCAATAAATTATTATAAATTATAAAACACCACCACATATATTCAAAAAATAAAACACATTTATTCAAATAGTTAAAACTCCTCACAATACATATAAAACCAAAAAGAAGTACACAAAATAAACACAAAACAATAAATCATAAGAATATAGACACTTTATGAACTCCAATAAATTGGACTTCTGCACAGGATGACCTGTTAAATGGCTCTCAAACTGCTCCCTCTTTTTTTGCCCCTTAAGTACATGGGGAAGTTTCTCTGTTAGAAAGAATTGACTGTCTGTCTTTTAGTCACGTGACTATGCAAATACTTCACCTCAAATAAACGAAAAGTGGTTTTCACAGTTGAAAATATTGCTGAAAACATTTTTGGTTTTCTAAAGTGTAAAAAAATAATAAAACAATTTAAACGTTTAATGTCACAAGAATGGTTTAACTACAAAGAGTTTCTTAAATCTAATTTTTATTCACTTTCAATTTACTTTACACTTTAAAAAAATTACTTTTTAAATTATATTTTTCATGTAGGTTATCCTTGCATTAATGATTTATATAATTTGACCAAGATTTTCTCACTAAAAAGGAAGAAAATCTAATTTAAAGGAAATCTTACTAATTTATATGAAACTTATAAGTTATGTACAGTAATTCTTAATTAAAAAAAATCATCATATATTTTTTACTCTATTTTCCCTATGTCATTTTTGCAGAATAACTCAATAAAATAAAGTTTTCTGCTGGTGAAAAACTCTGATTCTGGAAGTCTGACTTGCATTGGATTAGTTGGACGGAATCAACACTTTTCATTTCACTGCATATGGGACTCAAAATAAACTTTTCTAAACAGATAACTATTCACTACATATTAGTGTTTTATATATTGTGTTTGTATATTTAGGGCCTCATTTAGAGTCGGACGCAAAGTCCATTTCAGGCGCATCCTGCACATTTCCACTGATGGGCATGCGCAGTAAGCAACAGTTCCCTGCAGTTCCGTCTGCTTTTCAGTCGCAGCGTACACTGCAACAGCTTGTGTCTCAGTATGAGGGAAAGGGTGGAACACGGAGTTATGTAGGCGTTACCGTGAATAATTTAGATACTATGGGCGTCTACCTGCAAAAACTACCCTAGTCGGATCAAGACGCAGTCGGAACACACGTCAAAAAAGACAGAAAAAGTGCGGCAGGAATTAGGTGGCGCAAGTAGTTAGCTAGCTGCAGGAACTGGTCGCAGCTTGGTAGGGTATCACGAGTGGGAGGCAACCGGGGTTGCATGATACTCGTAATACCCTACCAAGCTGCGGCACGCTCCCACTCCTGCTCTTAGACGCACATAGCGTACGACTCTAAATGAGGCCCTTAGTATTTTTGAGTGTGTGTATATATATATATATATATATATATATATATATATATATATATATATATATATAAGCCTCATAAGCCAGTTGTGATAGTGCCTTTTGTTAAATCGGAACTACCCCTAGTTAAAAGATTTTATTAATGTGTTCCTCCTCCTGCATGCACCCATTTTTCACAGGACTATTCATCAATGAATTTAGCTAACCAACTTTAAGTAGCTGCAGAGAGGTTGTCTTTGTGGGAGGATCAGTCACAAGCCACCATCTTTTAATGGTGGCTTGTGATTGGTCCTCCTGCTCACCCCACCTCCCTGGGGCTATAAGATGAATAGAGTAGCTCTGGGAATCATAGTTACATAGAACAATCCCCACAGATCCAGGTAGCTGGAAGGGTACATTATTGTTATACTTAGTATTATTATTATTATTATTATTATTATTATTATTAATGTTTATTTATAGAGCGTCACTTGAGGAAGCTCCGCACAGAGGGCAAACACCTAGACAGTGCATGGTATAACAGTACAATACAGTAACCCGATAACAATGGTCAATGTGCAGAGAGCCCAGGGAAGAGGTGCGCAGTGTAGCTGGTGAGCAAAAGTTATGGGTACTGAGAACAGGATGGAAGAGGTCCCTAGAGCTTACAATCTAAAGGGAAAGCGGCAGACAAATGGTTAACATATGGGGGTGAGCCAATGTAGGGGGATCTTAGGCCAAGAAGCCAGAGTGGGAGAGATGGAGCATTAAAGAGGGTGAGGTATACTACATAGTGACATGGGTAAGTGGAAGACTGGTAAACCTAAATCTTTTAGTAGGTGATACTGCAGCTTAAAGAAGTTGATTACTAGTCAATATTTAATTTAGAAACTAAACTTAACACATATTTACAGGATCTACTTCTCTCACAATTTAATTCCTCTGGTGTTCTGTTTCCATACGGCAAACTATGTTTTATATACAAGCAGTAAAGCCAGTTTGTCTGTTTTCACCTGTTAACTACCATTGACATCCATGGGAATTACCTAAGCCAGCAGATCTCCTTAACTTCTCATATAGGCTAAAGTCCCAAAATATTTGGACCAAGCTTGGAATACTTACTCTTTTTTAGTTTAAGTTTAATATTAGGAGTCTCGGAGGTCTAGTAACTCTGCCGGAGTAATGTTACATTTTAAAGGCCTGTAACTGGATTGTAATCTTCTTACATAGAGTAAAAATACCTATATCTATTACATGTTATTTTAAGAGAACAATGGCTAACTGACATTCATATTGTTACATGTCTATTTATAAAAGAATAATGCATGTACTTTATTAACATTACACATATGCTATATAATATATACACAAATGAAACAAATACATTCAAAGGAATTATAGATAGGACATCATTTGAATGTTAGATAATCTAAGTTACAGTTATATAGCTTATTTAAATAATCTATTGGCACATTATTTTTCATTCAATTTTAATTTTAGAATACAATTGTAAAATTTTACTTGCAGTTACAGTATATATAGACGCCTATAGTATCTCTTGACTTACCTTAAAATTAAGCGTATCTCAATGTATTAATGGAGTTACTATCTATATATATATATATATATATATATATATATATATATATATATATGTATATATATATATATATATATATATATATATATATAAATGTTTATCTGAAATGTAGATCTGAGGTGTGAGGATTCACAACACTAGCTACAGGTAGCAACTGTCAGAAAGCTATTATTCACAATGGCATCTTCAATCTCTGTCTCTCAGTTCCTGTAATCAGCACTCTGCTAAGAACGGCAATCTAGTTCATCACATTACATGGACTACTGCACAACACAGAACAGTTCATCTCACCAGTTTGTAGCCTTTATAAAGTCCCTCAGTTCCAACAAACCTTAGTTGGAGCAAAGTTTAGTTTGGGATTTCTCTGCTTGTGCTTTGAAGTAGATTTGTTTTGTTTATCTGTACATCACAATCTTACTTTCTCCAATTATTTGACTTCAACTTGTATCTCAAGGCTGCGAGTTTCCGTCGGGTTTGAAATGTGGAGGTGTTGCCTATAGCAACCAATCAGATTCTAGCTCTCATTTTGTAGATTGTGCTAAATAAATGATAACTAGAATCTGATTGGTTGCTATTGACAACATCTCCAGTTTTCACACCTGTCGTAAAACTCGCAGCTTGGTAACTATAGACCTAAGCGGCTTGACCAGACATTGTGTGTCTCTGATAGCTACTCCAGCCAAGTGGTTGTTTCCTGGGATCTGCCAGCACAGGACATAGTTATAGAAAAAATCAGTAAAGATGGCTGCTATGGTTTTAGGGAAGTTTTGACGCAGTCTGCAGTTCATTCAGGTTCAATTTCCTGATGCTAAAAGGGACAGTAGTAAAACTCTGTTTGTTGTTGGGTCTACACTGCAATATGGACTCTCAAGAGAACATAGCAACTCACAGTACCCTAAACCAAAAGCCCTGATATACTTCATTTCCCATGTGCCAGGCAAGAGTATGTGCTTATACACAGTAACTGGGAGTGATTCCTGATTTCAAGCGCTATCTGATTAATTTGTAGAGTTACAGAATACATCTACACATTTATAAAATTTTCCAAAGTTGGAAGTGAGATAGATAGATAGATAGATAGATAGATAGATAGATAGATAGACAGATAGATAGATAGATATGAGATAGATAGATAGATAGATAGATAGATAGATATGAGATAGATAGATAGATAGATAGATAGATAGATAGATAGATTGACATGAGGTAGATAGATAGATAGATAGATAGATAGATAGATAGATAGATAGATAGATTGACATGAGGTAGATAGATAGATAGATAGATAGATAGATAGATAGATATTAGATAGATAGATAGATAGATAGATAGATAGATATGAGATAGATAGATAGATTGACATGAGGTAGATAGATAGATAGATAGATATTAGATAGATAGATAGATAGATATTAGATAGATAGATAGATAGATAGATAGATAGATTGACATGAGGTAGATAGATAGATGGATAGATAGATAGATAGATAGATAGATAGATAGATAGATAGATAGATAGATAGATTGACATGAGGTAGATAGATAGATAGATAGATAGATATGCGATAGATAAATAGATAGATAGATAGATAGATAGATAGATAAATTCCATAGAAAAGATTAGTGGCAGCTCTACTGTCATTCTCCTGGATTGAGGTATGCATGTCATGCTGTTTAAATTACAGTCCTCAATAGAATTAAAATGTATCGTACTTTAAATCTTTACAATCAATTAATTAATTTTTTCTGCATTATTACTGTTGTTTTTCATAGTTTTGAAAGTAATGGATTTTTTGTAGACATGTTTGAAAGGAAATCTATGTAAATCCTTGATACACAAGGAAAAGATTGTGAATAATTCTTTGAGGTATTCGTTTTAAAATGTGCTTATCCAGCAGTATAGACACATCTGATTCTTTTCCATGCATTGCTAAGTGTGCGAAAGGACTAGGGTACCTACCATTTGTTATTTGATGCAGGTGTGTTGGTGACAGGTGCAGTTTAAATAGCGGGAAGTAGTAAAATTTGATGGCGGCAACCGACTGAGAAGTTGCAGATTCACGCACCGTGAGTGTAAACCTGGATCAAATAAGAGACGATCATTTCAATAGGAACCCAGGACGTTACTGTAACCAAATACAAAGACTGAAACAATATTTAAGAGTATGGACCGTATCAATTCAGTTGATGGGCTGCATTCTTTTGAGCATTGGTTCAGCCGAGAAAATGGCTGCCAATCTCCTCAGTAAAGTAGCCTGTGATTTGGCAGACTGCATTATCAGGAAAACTATTTCCGGCCACAAAATGGCTTCCTTCACTCTGCGCAATCTATACACTTTAAGGCATCCCTGGTGTACTTACAGTAAAATTATTGATAGTAATGGAAAGTTAATATATTTTTAAATAAAGTTTAATTTAATTTTTCTTCAAACTTTGTCTATTTCTCTTCAAGAAAACTGCATTAATAGCCATCAGAAAGTATGTTGGGGTATCAAATTTTGCATCATTTCTGGTTGCATTTCGTGAAACATGCTAAAAAAACTTTGCTAATCTGCTTGAAAATTAGGAGTAATGAAAATGTCCTTCAATAAATAAAACCCTTACCACCAGATTTTAGAATACCCCTCTATTTCTTATATATTTTAAAATGATATTTTAATATAAGTCCTGTATTTTCATTGTGTGCTTAGTTTTGCTGTGAAATTAAAAGTTATCCATTCTCTTGCCTGGAGTTTTGGCTGGAATATCAGCTATGAGATCAATGTTATACATATTTACTGATTTCCCTATAAGATTGAAATTCCCTTCAGAGTGAACCCCAATTAAAATTACATTATTATAGAATTCTAAACAGAGCGGTGCACATATTTCAGCTATTGCGTGCAAATGATTATCTATTTCCATTGTATTTTCCTTAATACAATCTCCCAAAGGACAGGGATGGATTGATGCGTTGAGGTCAAATTCGTATGAGCCAGAAACCTAATTGCTTTTGCAGTTTACAAGCCCCTTGATGCATTTAATTGGATATTAAAAGAATACTCAATAATCTATGTATTGGAAAGCCAGTTGAAAGTACTTGTCATACCCGAGTTCTTTGTTAGATGGGCCTTTATTTTATTCCGTTCAATACAAAGAACAAAAAGAAGAAAACTATGTTCAGCAATCACTGCTCCGTCCTCTGAGTTTCAAACATGATGGCAGATCAGTCCTATTGGTATGGCTGATGGCAAGTGTCATAAACTTGTAGAACAGGTCACAGAGGTCTTCGCCTATAGCAGCCGCCTTTCTCGTACAGCTGAACGTGCTCCCAGGTACTCGGATGCCCCCAGGTCTTAAGCTTAAAGTAGTACAAGTTTATAACCCTACCGCAGCGCAGGCGAGGACCATGTGGAAGAATAGCAAAGTCCAAACGGGCCGAGGTCAAGGGGTACAGTGGGCAGCGGTGGTGTAGTCCAGGCAAAAGGTCAGGGTTGGCGGCAAACAACAAATCCAGGTAACAGGCAGAGATCAAGGTCACAAGCAATACAGTAGAATCCAGTACACGGTCCAAGGTCATACACAGCAAGATCAATCCAAAGGCAGAGAAGGGGAACAGAGCAGGGAGCAGGTAAGTATGCACAGAGCAGGAACTATAACCGGCAGTGAGGCCCAGTCCTCACTGCCTTAAATACTATGATGGACAAATCAGAAAGGAGGAGGACGGGGCTGACAATCAGCCTCAGGACTCTGCTAATTAATTACTAGCTGGTAACTAGCATAGGTCATATCACAAACCAGGAACATGTATAATTGACAAATAGAATCATGCGAGAGCTCCCCCTGGAGTTGGAGGATGCCCCTACACCCTCCTACTCTATGCCACAAAGATAACAGTGCATTGAAACTAATGCACATGCTTGGCTGCTACCTTACGCCAGGATGCGGCGTGCCGCCGCGGCTCGTAGCTCCTATGAATGTCTTTACATGTTGCTACACGTTGTCCGTGTGTTGTACACGCTGGTGCTCGCTATGACTTGTAAGAGGAGGATCAATAAAGCAAAGACTGTAGAAAAAGAAAGGAGTGGGGCATTGTTTGCTAAAAACAATGTGATGAGATGGGGGCCCATAGAACTATGCAATCAAGTTTATCCCACTAGGGACACCAACTCACGTCAGGAAAGATGGCGGCGGCGTCGTCCCTGGGTTTCTCTAATACCAACATGTGTACGGTTACAACACTTTTGCATGTATTTTATATGTGTCATGATTTAATGTTTGCTAATTACTATAAGTGCAACTGTTGACATGCAGCGTTTCATATAGACTGGGTATTTTGTTATTTGATATCACTACCGCATGTTATTGAGAAAGGGGATGTTGAACACTCAGAGTAAGACATCCACACCAATGGAAGTACAGTCTTATTCATATCCTCTCATGCCCTGAGAAACAGGGATTGCTGATGTGATTACTCCTTGGTAATCTACCGCTTGCTGGGAACAATAGGATTATCTGGCCTACTGACCATTCATTAATCGGTCTTCTGCTTCCAGGAATGGGACTGCTGCTAAACTCTGCCCTCCTCAGATAATTTTTCCCTTGTTAAGAGTATCACCTGCACCTCCATGTGAGTGTGTGACAGCATGGGAAATGAGGGGAGTTAAAAGAGTGCTCAGAAAGTAACAGTGGTGTGTGTTTGAGATACTGGTCAGGATAATGGTTCTGGCTGGAGCTGCTCCAGGAATTGTGCAAACTGCACTGAGGATTTCAAGAAATGATTCAGGAAGAAATTGTACACCAGCCCCGAGGACAGAACGTCTTTATGTGCCTGCCAAAAGCAGGGTGACATCTGGTACAGTCGCTGTCTATGTGGCAGTGGGATATCTACAGAGCTGCTTCAGGAAGTGAATGGTTCTGAGGAATTTGCGGGTAACTTCTAACATTCCATATGCTTGTCCATTGATTGTGTTACATTGTGCAGTATTGTGTGTGAAGCTTTGGATAAATTATAGCCTTTCATGAGAATTTGTATTATTAAGAAATGCTGGAGTTAATCTGTCTTAAATTTTCTTGCCTAGGTGTCGACATATGAAGCCATATTGAATATTAACCCTGTAATTAGGGCCACTGCCAGATCCCTATAGTATAACCATGTTGGTATAGCCTAAGAGGTGGTGATTCAGCCATCTTGCTCCACTAGGCCCATTTGCACATATTATTGCATGTAGCAAGTCCTAGCCTGTTTTCATAAATTACCTACAGAGCTTTAATCAGCCACTCTAAAAAGCATGATATTTAGCATATTAAGCCCATATTAGAGCATGACATACAGCCTCTTAAGTACACAATGGGACTTCGACTAGCAACATGTATATTCAATCTGTTAACAGATCCCAACTGCCAACTACTGTATCAGACCACATGGGACGTTTGTCAAGACAAACCATATGCCAAAAGCCCAAGCTGCTCTTGGCAGATGAGATGTCGTCCCCCATGTGGATATACATGTTGCAAGACCAAGCTCCATTGTATGCTTAATATGCATAATATAATATAATTGGCATTCAATGAGCGTATAATATATACGATCATTGAATGCCAGAAACTTAGCAAATATATAGTTCAAGAAGGGATGGATAGCGCTATTATCCCACTGCTGCTAAACACACCTAGGGAAATCACACAACTTCCCCAATATATAGCATAAATAAATCAAAATAGGAGTGTTATAGCGCTGTGGTAGTAATCACATAGGAGAAAATAACATTCCCTCCGATAATACAAATGGTACAAATATTCATAAGTAAAAAAATAAAAAAGTATACTTAAATTTGAAGATGTGAAGATCTTTTCATTCAAAATTTTCCTCCAATATATGATGGTGTAACATAAAAATACAAAAAACACAACATAGTGTAATACAGTCACAAAAGTTGAAGTTGTGTAGTGAATGTGTAGCAAAACTTCAATCCTTTCTTCTTATGTGGATCCACTCACCAGATAGAAGATATAAGTGTGCTTTAATTTAGAAGTGAAAATAGATATCATATGGTGTCTTCACCCAATCTCTTATGTGAGTGCACTTACAAGATGGAGGGAAACAACAGACCTGGGTTCAAATTTCTTTAGGGACCTCCCATATGGAAACTCAGGATTCTCTCTCAGATAGGCATATTCCATAGGGTATATAGAAAGCAAAAAAACGGATCTAGCGTGATACCGTTTGTACTAAAGATGTTTATTACATAGACACATATATATAAAAATTAAAAAACATTACATAAAAACTGGACCATAAGATCATGAGGGTCCCTACCAGATGAAGATGGAAAAACAGCTTGTAATAAGTGTCCCCGGGATCCACTTCCCTGGTATCTAGTTGGTAAAAATGGGGTCCTCATGTATTCCAGGTCCAGTAGCCCTAATCCCAATGCGTTTCAACCTTTCCAATTAGGTCTTTCTCAAGGATGCCAGAATGCCAGAAACTTGTCTAGGACTCTGTGTCTCTAATTCAGTGTATGGGGACTGTATGTACTACCTGGGTTATATCTCTACCAGGATCCAGCATACTGTGGAGTTCAACTCTCAGATAAGCTCTAGTTTTCTACATAAACGTGAGTGTGATAACCATATGTTTTTATGTTCCTTAATGGTTCGTGTGCACAACTCAGTTTTGTAATATTGGATGGTGATCTTATGATACTACACCATTTTGGCACCCCATCCCATTCCTTCCATTTCTAGATTTTTTCCAGAAACACCATCTGGCACTACTGGTAACTGGCAGCCGCCTGTACGTTGACAAGTTTTATGTGATTTATGGACTATATGGATTTTATGGACAATTAACCAATATTGAGTTACGCGCCTATGTGCATCTTTGCAATTCTTTATATATATATATGTATATATATAAGCATTTCTAGGTGCATTCCAAGCAATTTAGACAAAATCTTCAAACTCACAAAAGTGACATTTTATAAAGATAACCCTGATGTCCCCTCACTTTCCTGACTTATTTAAGCCATAGATACGGCTAAACTGAGCATTATTTCAGGAGAAAATTGAAAAGTTCATTTAATTGAAAGACTGGTACTAATGCAGTAGGATGATGGACTTTGAAGTGACATTTGCAGTGTACTTTTACTTTGCTCAGGAAGTGTGTAGAGGTGGTGTACACCTTGATGTGCTCTTCACAGACAATCGAGGTGCATGTGGGAAAACCCAACGCATTTTGCACTGCACATTGTTACCATTTGTAAATTACCTCCTCATTGTTCTTTTAAAGTGCTGCAGTTGTCGAAGTCAGCTAATTGGATAAAGTAATTTCAATTAATATCAAACAACTTGATTGTCTTTGTCTGAAAATTATGCGTATAGCACGCTACGGCGTGGAGGAGGGTATTCAGCCACAACACGTGACAACAACAGGTTTTACACATTTACACACGTTCACACGAACATACACATTTGTAAGTAGCCCATATTAAATGTAGTTGCAACACATAGTTATTTATGTCAAAATGTAGCAATGTTTATGGTTAATATTATAAGTTATATACATGTTAGTGAAATCACAGGTTCAGGTTACAGGAAACATGTCATGTTTAGTATCATTCTAATCCCCTATTTATCCGCAATTGTCCGGTTCATTCGCCGAAGGGATCGTACATTGTGAAATCGATGATATGGAATAAATGGTTAGAATGAAATTGTCTGTGTAATCTAAATAGACTAGTTTAAACTGTATTCTTGGTGGGAAAGTTGGATTGCATCTCCTGGAGAGCTGGCCCCCACCCTTGGATATTTTCGTATGAACTGGCCAATGACCTGCATTACACTGGACCTTCCTGAAGCCTGGACCTATGGAAGCAAGCCACATCATCTGTATTGTTTTACTGTATTCACTGACTGTATATAAGCAGGAGCAGAGCTCTGGACCCAGTAGCCAGTCTTCTTGACCACAACCTTCAGACCTTAATGACTGTACACTGGATCCACAGCGCCTGAGATAAGTAACGGCTGTACTTATTTTATTCTCACTTGTTACTCTGCTACTTTTTGCTAATAAATCGAATTGTGCTTTGGAACCACATACACGGGAAGTGGACAATCGTTATTGGACAGCAACTAGATGCTCATAACACAGTCTTGGCTATTTCTTCAGTTTATCTGTTGTGTTTCTGCTCCAGACTTTACAAGCACTTGGAATAAAAATAATCTTCATATGAATGTCTTTATTCTTTAAGAGTGGTTTTATTGAGCTGTTGAAGTAAACTGCAATGTTGCGGATTGATGGATACAATCTCTTATCAGACCACTGGCAGGCAATCTTAATGAAAAATGCTGTGCCAAGAAAAGCTTACGTCCTGACCACCAAGGGCTTTTCAGTTGATACACATATGAAATACACATGATCCTGATATTCCGAGATCATCATCTGAGGAGCCTGAATTCAAATAAGTAACATATGAATCTTCTCCAGATGTTTACTTTGGGGATTTACTGAATACTTCTCATTGCAGTGTTTAGTCCTGGTTAAATGTAAATCAAATGTTTTAGGTGTGATATACAAAGTGCTATCAGATCTGCAGGCTAGTTTTATCATGCAGGCCCTGACTGCAAACTCTAACAGACATGTCTGAAACTTTCTACAGCACACAAGAGAAAAGGACTTCACCGGTGTTTAATCAAAATGCGAACTAGCTATATAATAAATCAACATTCATGAGTTTTATCTATAACAATACATACCTATGTCTGTGTGAATTATGAATGTCAGAAGTGAGTCTGCACCCTGTTTTCCATTATAGTAAATCAGCAACATAAGATATTCCTGCATTTCACTACAAATGCTTGCACACGTCAATCAGAAATAGAAAATATAGCAGCACAATACAACGCAAGGCGCACAAGTTAACAAACGACAAATAATACACAAAGACAACGGGAAAATAGTTAGGATTATTAAAAATGGAAACGCAGGATCAATATGGTGAGAAGCAGTAGGCAGCCCAGAATATACATGGTAATACTGTCCAGGATAAAGGGAATGAGGACGAGGAAGGACAGATACAGTAGCAAATAGAGTAGCAAAGCATCCTTAGCTCCATCATCTTCACCATTTATTTATATAGCGCCACTAATTCCGCAGCGCTGTACAGAGAACTCACTCACATCAGTCCCTGCCCCATTGGGACTTACAGTCTAAATTCCCTAGTACACAAACACACATACACACACACACAGACAGACAGACTAGGGTCAATTTGTTAGCAGCCAATTAACCTACTAGTATGTTTTTGGAGTGTGGTAGGAAACCGGAGCACCCGGAGGAAACACACGCAAGAACGGGGAGAACATACAAACTCCTCACAGATAAGGCCATGGTCGGGAATTGAAATATTTGCAGGAGAGAAAAACAACCAGCAACTGTTGCCAGCTGATGGCACACAATGCAGATTCCTTACAGCTTGGGAAAACAGATTGATTGATTCACAATTGGCTCTATGGTGGCTGGGATGAGAGAAAGGAAAAATTAAAACTCCTGCTCTCAATTATCATTTTATAGGGTTATGTAGACAAGTGTTGTGTATAGTACTTTCTATAGAATGTCTAAAAGATTAAGATTTAATAAAATAATAATGTATAACATGCGAAGGACAAACTGAAACATACTTGCCCCATCTTTTCAGTGATATTCTTACAGGACTCCGATGAAAAACAGACTAAGTCATTCAATTAAAGATCTTAGGGGATGACATAGTCCAATCACAGACAGCACAAGATGCAGCTTAATAGTCGGAGCCACAGACCAAAAGGCAACAGAAATAGTATAATAAGTTCAAATTGTAAAGCCTATTTTGAGTTGTAACCTCTGGTCTATAACCTTCACCCTGGGAGTGGTGTCCTAATTCCCTGTATGTTCTCCTTCGTCCCCATGCCTGCCAGTGAGTTTAACCTATGTGATGGATGGTTGTGCGGAGCAGCTGATGCCAGTGTCTATATCAACAGAAGAAAAAGAAGGAATTAAGAATAAAAGAAGCAATAAAGAGTTATCATGTGACCCTAAGCCAGTGACCATGGTTTCAGCCTTCTTGTCCTATAAACAGAAGAACCACCAAAGGAGTTTCCTTCAAGACAGTGACGAAACTTAGCCTACTCAAGTCGCTTATATTTCCTGGACTCCAGTCATTGAGAATGAGTTTCTGTACAGCTATGAAGCATTTAAGTCAGGGATCCAATTAATAAAAAATGCCAAATCGTTCACCAAAACCATATTCTCTAACCCCATAGATTGGGATTAGTCCTTTCCGGTGACTCTCACCCTTATTTCCATCTGTGGCTGCTCATAAGAGTGCTTGAATGTCTACCAGAAGGACACCTTGCTCAGTAGCCCCTTCAAATTGATTAAAGCAGTTATCCCTTCTACATCACTGATTGGACACAAAAAAATGAATAATGCCACAAATAAATGCCTGGGATATTATAGCTGCAGGCGAGATATATACTTAATCACCATAATGTTTAAAAAGACAATTAGGTGTAATTTCACCCAACCACCAATAACAAAAAATTAAATAAAATATGAACTTTTGCCATGTTGAACCCATGCTACAAAGAATTAAAGTTGTTCTGATGGCGGGGGGTCCTACTCAGTACTAAAAAGGTGTACTTAATAAAGTGTCCACTGAGTGTATGTATAGACACAGATAACAACTCACATCCTCATTATGCTCGTTTTCTGGGGTCCTCCCCAATAGCTGTGTAAGTTTCAGTCTACCAAATAAATTGGATAGAGAGGGCACTCATCATAGTACAGAAAGATATGTCTTGGTAAAAATACATAGTCGGACCCATCCTAAGACAATTCCTTCCTCACGCTCCACCTGCCCCTTTCACTCCACCTCTATTGTGTCTGTTTACTACCCTAATCCTCCTAATAAGTCTCACATGTTTGTCCCTCTCTACCTCCTATCTCCTCATCCTCTTCACAATGTTTCCTTTGTTCTAGTTGTATCTTCTTATGTAGTTGCGTTCTCTAAACTCTATTGAGTTTGACCGACTCTGCTGCTTCTCTTGTCCCTTACTTATCTGTATTTGTTTCTGTTTATTTTTTGCTGATTATACGGCGCTGCAGGCTTTGTGCCGCCAAATCAACAAAATTAAGATGATGATGATGATGATAGTTCAGAGTTGATGTTTTGGTCCATCTATGGGACCTTTGTCAAGACAGACACAAAGAGCATCCGTATGTGCCCTCATTGCACTGTTTCCACTGGAGTATGGTGAGTGTGTATACTGACTGTGTTTCAGGGCAGTAAGTCCACGTTACTAAAGGTGATCACATGAATGTTAGCTTATTGTATATCTAATAAATAGCTAATTGTGAGCTAGCACTGAAAGCCTTGCACTAAACCTACAGTAAGGAGTCCTGAGAATTCCATCAGCAATAAATAAAATATATAATAATTATATTAATAAAATAAAAAAATTATAATACAATTTCAGGGTTGTGAAAGTTGCCCTTTAATTCAAATAATAGGTATTTGAATAAGGGGTACTGATTTATTTCCAAGCATTTGATACTTCTCTAGTACACGCTCTACAGTCTATTCCCTCCATGATATCCATCTCCCCATTGCTGTTCCCCAGTCCACTAACCACACATCATTCTTATCTCTCTGGTTTACTTCATGTACATCTGTTTGAGGAATTTTGATGATAATTCACTACTTAATGTTTAAAACCTTCCAATGATGTATAGCGAGGAACGGTAACTATTGATAATTGATTTTAAGAGAAAATAAGTGCCCAGATGGTAACCATCAAGAAAGGGCTTATTGATTGCTTTCATATATTTCTGAACTCTGCTCTATCTGATCAAACGTAACATTTTTCTATCACTGGTCTTATATCTCCTGCCAAACACCTATCGTTAGACACTTTGACAATGGAAAACGTTACCGTCCGTGATGTTAATCCTTTTGGGATACTCTCTTAGTATCCTTGCCTATCTGTTTCTACAGCTCTCTTATTTGCAGTCCATTTACATGTACTTTTGCATATTGATCTTAGAATTCCGCCAAATGCTTCTCTTCAATCTTGCGTTAAAGAATATATTTTAGTAATAATGAACTATTTCTCCTAATTTTTTGTGACATGCTTATCACAACGCGCATTAACAGAAACTGTAACAATGATGCAATTTGGCAATAACATTAAAATAATATTAAAGCCAGAAAATAAATATTTTCTAGCAACCCTTTATATGTGTCTGTTATAGAGTTTAACGGGGCTAAAACTATCCTTGATCCAAAAGTGTTTGTGGTTCACAACAGTCTTAGGTGGTCTAATGGATCCACATATGTTGTATATCTCTAAACACTAAAGAAATACAGTATCATCTCCGTTAAAATGTTATTTTTCTTTATTTTACATTAGTTTTACTGTGTTCAGAACATTTTTGTGTAGGTGTTTTATGTGCCTAAAACCTAAAACCCAATAACACGGAAAAAAACCTCTAATTCAATATAAAAATGTGTTCTTTATGATGTTCTTCAATGTCTGGTTCTTTTCAACAAAATGAAATATAAAAAAACAAGAAGAGAACGTATAACAGCTAAAGTTCAAATCCCACGCTAATGTCAAGAATAGCCAGTTTGACTTGGCTAATTTCAAAGACATAAGATTTGGGGGTCTATTTATTAAAACCCCTACGTTAAGCCATTCCTGGGACTCTCTGCGCACACCAGAGACAACATGGCGGCTGGCACAAGTGCACAGGAATGGGAAGCCCGCAATTGCGCTTTCAGTTCCAGAGTCTGTAAAAAAAATTAAACAAATGAACACAGTAAAAAAAAAAAAAAAAAAAATTCAATAAACTTTATTTTAGATAAAAGAAAAAAAAATTGCTTTGTTTTAACAACAAAAAATGCTTTCCATTGTTGTCCCCCGGCAATCAGACGGCAGCGACAATACGGGTACCACTGCTTTCCTTTGCGACATAATTCCAGGATTTGCAGTATTTAGCTAGTATTCATCTCCCTTTGATAAACAGACCTTTTGTTCACAAGTGTCAGATATTTCATATACTATAAGGACAATTACAAAAGTTCATAGTGTGTTCGGTTACTTACTTACACAAAGCACTAAATTGTAATCTAAGGTACAGATATAGATATAGAAATATAGTTTACTTAATTACAGGTGTCCATACATACTGTAGTCTATTTAACTTGTAGTCTTGCACTCATATACATACTTTCCCACATTCTGGTCTTAAAATTGCCCCAGGAACGGCATGCTGTGCCTTATGTAGATTTCCATCTAAAAAAGGCAGGCAGAACTTGACACATTATACGTAGAATGCTACTTCGGATGCATCTCAGTTGATCCTCATTGTTATCAGTTCGTAATTTACACTATGGGCAAAGCACCCACTATGTTTCCAGACAGGCGTACGTGAGTCTGCATCCAGGCCACACGGTGGCTATAGTGGTTAGCACTTCTGCCTTACAGCACTGGGGTCATGAGTTTTATTCCCGACCATGGCCTTATCTGCGAGGAGTTTGTATGTTCTGCCCGTGTTTGCGTGGGTTTCCTCTGGGTGCTCCGGTTCCCTCCCACACTCCAAAAACATACTGGTAGGTTAATTGGCTGCTAACAATTTGACCCTAGTCTGTGTGTGTGTGTGTTTGGGAATTTAGACAGTAAGCCTCAATGGAGCAGGGACAGATGTGAGCGAGTTCTCTGTACAGCGCTGCGGAATCAGTGGCGCTATATAAATAAATGGTGATGATGATGATGAATGTCCACATTTACTTGAACACAACCTTAATATATTTAGCCCACACTTGCGCGCCCCTTGCCTCCCCAAGCCGCCTCTATAATCGCAAGGAGTCGCAAACAATAAGATGCATCTTATTGTTTGCATAAGTCTTTTTTGTATGCAGGAGCAGTAGTAAAAGTCATATTTTATGCTACGCAAATGGACTTGCTTCCAAAGCTGCGTGTAGCCCTCGGTGCTTATTTTTGCAGGATTTAGGGTATGACTGCAAACATGCATAATAGAAAGAGTAAATCTATCTCTATCTAAATCTATGTCCAGCCTGCTATACATATAGGACCTCTGTCTTCATTAATTTAAAATGTTCAATTTTCTCCTAAAATACTGCTGGTTTCAGCCTCATTTATGTCATAAATAATCATGAGGGGAAGGGACTGTCTTTATTATGTGTCACTATCTTCATTCTCAATTGTTTCATTACATTTGTGGAGACGTGCCTATGAGTGCATGGTATAGTCGGATTTTGACCTCTTTAGCACTCAGAGTCTAGAGGTCACCCAATCGCACTCTTTAAAGTTCAGTAGGTTCTAGTAAACTGAGGAATCTGTGATAGCAGGTGCATACCAGACATAAACACACGTTCCCCAGATGCTATTCTGCAAACATACTTTGATCATTTAGCTGTAAATAAGCACATGCATTATTCAACACAATAACAGCCTTTGTGCATTCCACAAGTACATGTGTTTACTGAATTCCCAGCATTATCTGTTGGCTCTTGGCATAAGTAACTTCTCCTGCTGATTTAATGTTTCAACAAAATCTACATGACCTTAATTCATCCCCCCAAAGATATGTGGAAATATTGCAGCAGTCACAGATGTTGTTATCTTTATCGTTAGGATCAAATAGGATTTCATTTAGCAAATTAAGGAAAAATAAAACAACTTGTAACAACTGGACCTCATAATACAATAAATAAACATATTATTGCCAACTTCATTAAATCCTGCTACTGTCATAGCATGGCAATAAAAAGTATTAAGTCCCAATTTTTCACATTCTGTTTTATATCATACACTTTATAATGCCACTAATCAATTACCTACCTGACATCTCTGTTCTGAAAACATGAGAATAAGTTCTATCCCAGGTGTATTCCTTGACTCACGACTAACCTTTGTTCCCCACATGCTATCTATATATACATCCTTTTACATACATCTAAGAAACATTTTCAGAACACATACATATCTCATACAAGACACTGCAAAAACTTTATTTCATGCACTCATCATGTATTGACTATTGCAATACCATTGGTCTTCTCTGAATCATAGTCTCATCCCTAAAATCTGTTTTGCACGCAGCGGCTATATTGAATTTCCTTGCAAATCGATCTTCCACTGCAGAAGATATAAAATAATTCTACTAACATACAAGGCCATCAACAAAACTGCACCAACATACATCTTCTCACTTGTCTCAAAATATTTCCCAACTCTACACCTCCGTTCTGCAAAAATATCTGCGTCTCTCATCCACACTCATTACCTGCTCCCATTCCCGCTTACAGGACTTTTATCGGGCTGCACCCACTTTGTGGAATTCCCTCCCTTGCACAATAAGACTTTCCTCTATCATCACCATCATCACCATTTATTTATATAGCGCCACTGATTCCGCAGCTCTGTACAGAGAACTCATTTACATCAGTCCCTGCCCCACTGGAGCTTACAGTCTAAATTCCTTAACATACACACAGACACAGACAGACAGACAGAGAGGGACTAGGGTCAATTTTGATAGCAGCCAATTAACCTACCAGTATGTTTTTGGAGTGTGGGAGGAAACCGGAGCACCCGGAGGAAACCCATGCAAACACGGGGAGAACATACAAACTCCACACAGATAAGGCCATGGTCGGGAATGGAACTCATGACCCCAGCGCTGTGAGACAGAAGTACTAACCACTTAGCCACCGCGCTGCCCCATAGTCTTCAAATCTTCAAGCATTCTCAGATAAACAATATCTGCATGCAAGCTTATAATATTCCTGAACCACCCTTTTAACCTCACTAGGGTACCCTACTACCACCTTTTACACAGTTCACACCCAAGACAACAACCCTATAACCAACATTGCTGTGTGCTTCATATAGCGCACTAAGAACTTTTATCTTTCCAATATGGCTGGACCAGTATGCAATATGTAACACCTCATGTATCAAACTCCCATTGTCCTATAGATTGTATGCTTGTGAGCAGAGCCCTCTTAACTTTATGTCTGTATTACCCAGTATTGTTTTATTACTGTGTTTGTTCCAAATTGTAAAGCACTACGGATTTTGCTGGCGCTAAGTAAATAATGATGACGGTTTATTAATATAAAAAGCTAAACTAAAATAAACAACAGACCACCATTGATTACATAAGTATTAACCCTTTAGCTAGATTAGACCTAAACACTGGTGCAATCCATTGTCATCAGAAGCCGCATAATTAATTTAACTTTCCTCCCGCATTGCATGCAAATGCGTTCATTGGCATAATGTCTATTTCAGGGCATGCGTAGTGTGGAATCACACAATAAATGCTACGTAATTAGACGTACCGCCGAACATGAATCAGGCCCATAGTGTAGTATGTAACATCAATAATTCATACCATAATGAAGTTCATTAGTCTTAAGAATTGTGACACCTCCCAAACAAATTTGCAATTGTATTCAATAGTTTCACAACAACTCCAAAAGTCTTCTTGTGGGATAGACCCGGTCCCCTTGATTTATGCACTTTTTAGAAAATAGGTATATGTAGGCATCTATGAGAAGATTCAATTTAGCGCATTGTGTCCCTAGAACAATTCGCTGAGGCACATCAAGGCTATTAATTGACTCTCACTCCTGAAGTGGATTCTTTTTCCACATCTCCACAGAATATACACTGTCACTTAAAAAAACACTTTTGTTATTATCCCCGATCACGCTCAATAGGGCGGGGTTCAGATGTTGTATAATTCACTTTTTACATTCAAAATAAGGGAAGAGGAGATTGTGAGGATACCACCCTTAGCTGGGATGGCAGTTGCCCTCCGTGGAATTTAACTTACTCTGGTAGATGAAAATATATCTAAAATAATGCTTTTACTACGACAGCACAACACCACAAGACATTCACAAGATACAGGGTAAATGGTAACATGGATCCTCCAGTAGCCTCTTGCAGTCAGCACTCCAAAATAGTAATCTCAGTCTCTTTTAGAGTCTTATCCTCCCGCAATATTACTATTACCAATTAGCTAGACAGTTACGGTGTCTCCCAGCCTTGATTACTGGCTCACACAGACCCTGTCCTGATAGGGTTTTCTCCAGCAGCACCACGATGCCTGGCCCAGAGTCCTTTTCACTAATGTCTTGTACACCAGGATCCTCCAAGCTAGAATACCTCTTTTGGCATTCTGCTCTCCCTATATTCTTCGCTGTATACACAAGGAGTAGGTTCAAATATCTCAATCCTCCCTCTTACAGCAGGGGACTCTCAGTGGACACTTTAACTGTTAGACTTTTAGTGTCTGTTACCTTGATTATACAATGGAATAGCATGACTCAATAGCTATTTGGCTAGATACACTAAACAAAGGGTTACAATATTACATCAGTGAATGACACTTCCCGCTTGCGTAAAACAATAAGACATTTGACACATTGTATCTGCAGCATTACACAATCTGAGTCTGTGATACATTTTGATACAATAACATTATATTAATACATATTAATACATTTTACAAAGCTATTTCAGCCAGGTGGAGGCACAATGCATATCATCTAGTAGTTCTAACCTAATTAACTCTCAGGTTACCTGTTGACCTAGCTAATTAACTTGGGCTGCCAGCTAGTTATCTCAGACATTGTTCTGATTACAAACCAAATCTAAGCTGCACCTCATAACAATGGACACTTGAGACAAATGGTAATTACATTAGCTAACACAAGCAAAATGACTTTTGCTGTCCTGTTATTTTAACACAGTACGGTAATATTCCTTATATTTCTAATACATATAATATTGCAGGTAATTGCAAGGGCAAAAATGTACCTAATAACATGAAATAATAATACACATAATACACCGATGCTCTGGTGTATATACTTAGACTGGGCTAAGGATTAAAGAGTACATTAAACTGTGAGAAACGGGTGATGAATAAAAAGTTCTCAGTCCAATAGCACCACGTTTCCTCACACTGCTAATGGACTATCAAATAAAAATCAATAAGACTCACTTATACAAGTGAAGCTTCACCATATGTACGGATGGATGCCCACCAGATGAAAGATGGTATCGGCATAATGGAAAAGACGTTGGATGTGCTTTACAGGAAGTCGCCAATCACTTTATGAATGATGTGGTTGTAAATCCAATCCTCTGGATGTGTAATCCCTGTTGATGCGTTTCAATAAATGTTTATTTGTCAAAGATATATTTATTGAAACACTTTACTACTAGTGTTTTAGGGATCCTTGCGGGTTTCCCAATGCATTTAAATGTAGAAAAATGGAACACGAAGCATTCTAAAAACGCAACCACATCCCAAAAGAATAAAATGCTTGAAAAATGCCATTGGGTATGGAAACAATAGAACCAATCTTGACATGTAAAAGAAATCTACAGACAATTTAACATTATCTGGTGGCTGAAGTTTATTTCACCCAGTCCAAGTAAAAAAAAAAGTTGCATCTTCGAACAATCAGTACCCACAGATTGATCCAGGAAGATGTATAAGACGTCACTACCTAAATAACTGTCACCACACCTATACTTAATTGAATTACATACAGTATCTTGAAGCCCTCCATTGAAATTATCAGATGTAAAAATTTGTGTTCAGCTTTATTCCCATGCAGTCTTTTCTCAATTTGCAGTTTGGTATAATTTAACTTGCTTCTGTTGACATAATCATCATCAACATTTATTTATAGGATTCTACAGATTCCATAGCACTGGATAATCATCTTACAGATATGAAATAGATGAGTACTGTAAACAAGAACAGAAGCATGATTACAGTGAGCATAGTAACAAACACATAAGGACAGTGATGCAAGATAGCAACGTCAGGTAGAAATAGAGAATGAGTAATTAAGGATCAGTTACAGATGTTGGCATAAATTTAGTGCATGAGCATGAGCAAATAGCAGAGCGTTCACACCAATGTCAGCAAAACACCTGACAAGAGATATATGAGGTAGATGGACAATGGACGTACAGGAGACATAAGGTAGAGAGGACACTGCATGTGAGAGCTTACATCTAGAGGTGAAGAGAAAGAGAGTAGAGCACAAGTGGAATGTGGTGGATGGAGTGGACATAAGGGTCTAGGAGGAGAAGGGCTAGACAAATGTGAAGAGGTGAATTTTGAAGGCGAGTTTGAAGGTTTGCAGGTTTTGGGTAAGGTAAGGAGATGGGAATGGGAGGAGGTTATGAGAGGGATAGGTCAGAGGCAGTGTAGCATGATTGAGTAGGGTGTATCTTGTTTCAATATCAGAGATTATGAGGGAGAAGAATTTATGTGGCCTTCATAGGTGTGGGTGAGCAGCTTGAATTGGATTCTAGAGGGACTGGGTAGCATGTGAAGGGACTACAGAGAGGAGCAGCAGATGAGTAGTGGTGGGTGAGGAAATTGAATCTTGTCATGGCATTCAGGGTGGATTCTAAAGGGAAAATATGGGTTAGAGGAAGACTAGTGAGGAGGAGGTTACAGTAGTCAAGTCAGAAATTGGTGAGGCAGTGGACCAGGGTTTTGGTTACTTCTTGAGTGAGAAATGTTGACAATGTTGCACAGGAGGAGGTGACTGGACTTTGATAGGGACAATATGTGAGGAGTGAAGCTGAGGTAGATGTGGGGTGGGGTAGCTGCAGGGGTGAATATATGTATAACTTAGGTTTAGATATTTTCATTTTAGGAAGCATTGCGGCATCCAAGTGTAGACAGTAGAGAGGGAGTTGAACACACGGGGTAAGAAGAAGGAACGAGGTTGGGGGAGAAGAGATAGATTTGGCACACATGCAGCTTATTTATTCAATAAAGTCTCTTTGAAGATGGACACAGGTGATGCAACTTTGTGATGCAGTCCAATAAAGATCACAATGTTGCCCGACCATTTCTATAATTCAAATTATACGATTTATTAAGTCTCCTCTTCACTTCAGCACATTCTTAAATACAGCAGTAAAATAAATATGTACATCTCCTGTCTCCTCCTGCACAATTCTAAATGGTATCTCAAGGTGTTAATAAGCCCTCCCCCACATCTAGGGCATCTTCTTTCATTCTACAGTCCTGGCACAATTTATATGTACTCCCTACTGCATCTCACCCATCCTAACTTGCTTGGGACCCTGACACTTGCACTCAAGTACACACACAGTAGCCCTACTCACCTCTCCTCTATGGGGGTAATTTCTCCCTTGGGCTCTGGCACTTTCATCACTGTGTTCTCTCAGCCCCCAGTAACAGACCAGCTCCCTAGACACTGGCCAATATCTGGCATTGGTCACGCATATACAAAAGATAAAGACAAGTTTAAATTCTCTCACAGCCCTAACTTGATCGACAGATGACAAGCCCACCTTGCCTTTAAAAGGGAGTTCTCTGCAGGTGCTCTGTTTAACTGCAGACACAACCTGTCAGCTGGCTGCTTGCTGTTGAAAGAGATACTTTTAAGCCACTTTAAAATATGTAAGTTTAATTACTATTTTTACTAATATTTTGCCACACAAATGTGTAACTCTGTTTGCAGCCTTTCTCTGTAGATTGCCAGCTAAATGCCTAACTCCTCTTTCAGAAGCCTCCCTTTGTCATAGTAGGAATAAGTATTTTGGATATAACTTGTAATCAAAATATCTCATTATAAATATACAAGCATCATATAGTCATGTCCCCATTTATGTTATATCTCTGTGCAATAAAGTGTTTATTTTAATTCATTCAAATCAGTGTTTATGTGGTTTGCTTTGACTTAAAGTCTAACTCCACTCAAAAATCAAAACTGAGTTTTTGGCGATTTTAAATTAAAATTAATCCAAAATATTATTTGCCCGTGGTCCGGAATTCTGTCCAATTTGGTGGGCAACACCTGCAACCATCCAAAATTGCCCTCCGTGCTTCCGTAGAGGCAGGTTTTTCCACAGAGCATTTTTGTAGCTTAATAACACGCTTCCGGCAAGGGAGAGGACAGTATGGTCAAATGGCGGCAGACAGCAAGAGAAATGTCAATCTGGTGAAACACAAGACTCCAGATACATTATATACTGGAATAATGTCTGACTGATAGAAACTAATTTTCAATGTTGGTTTATATCCTTTAAGCTTTCTTTCTCTAAGCCTCTGTCTGTCACTATAAATGTACTCAAGACACAGCTGCCAGTGTTGCATAACTCATATTAAAACAGGTTATTTTTTTTTAACTATTGTTCTTGTTGTGCGGTTAGTGTTAATTTGATGGTGTTAATTTGCAGGGTCAGTATTGTACTATCATATCCAAGGCTTTGCGAATTTGGAAGTAGATGGACAGAATAATACATTTCAAAGTTAATCTAGATTAAGTGTTAAGCAGATTACCCATTGTACAGGCTGCAAGCAGAGGGATGGTGTTATGGGGCAAGAAAGTTACCGCTTACTTAACAACCAGGCAGCGGCTTTGTGTGCGAACAGCTGGAAGTTCAGTTCTGATTGTGAGAGTTTAACATGTAAAGTACTTTGCATTAGTGCAGGTGCTGGGCAACAAAAGCATAAACCACAGTACTGAAATCCCTGGGGACAAACACCTGCTTAATCCCCTCTATGTTCTTCATACTGAAGAATGATCATTAAATAATTAAATAATGACTGCAATTGCAAAGGATATTCAAGAGCAGAACCTGAACTGAGGCATTGCTCTATATCTGTAGGTATATATATATATATATATATATATATATATATATATATATATATATATATATATATATATATACATATACGTGTCTACATATATATATATATACATATATATATAAATATATATATATATATATATATATATATATATATATATGTATATATGCATATAAATATACCTAGATACACACACACATATATATATATATATATATATATATATATATATATATAATATAGACATCTATCTATCTATCTATATATATATATATATATATATATATATATATATATACACAAGTTAACCCGTGCATGATACTCATGCATTCTAGTCAAATCAAGCTACTTAAGGTGTTAAAAAGGTTCTTGTCATGCAGTTGGGCCATAGCCCAGGCCTCAATCACCAACCACTTCCAACTGTCACTTCTCCTTCAAGAAATATATATATATTTTTTTAAAATCTTTATAAACACTTTTAACAATTAACAAATTAAATTAACAAATTAAAAACATCTTAGTATACCAAATTTCAGCCCTTTCTGAATTTTTTTTTCCACACACTAAGAATTTAGTAGGTCAGTGTATAACTCCGCCCAGCAGGTGGCGCTGCAGCTCGGTTTTATTTTTTCCACACACACAGACAGACTAACACACGCCACTAGACATTTATATTATAGATATATATATATATGCACATATACTTTTTGCAGGGGGAAGAAATGGAGACATTTAAGATGCGTAGACAGATTTAGAGGTGGCAGGGTTTGTGTCCTAGCTCAGTTCTAAATAACAGTCTGAAGATAAAGCAACACAGTAGCTGTGTGCTTTATGCAAAATAATGCAGTATTTTTACTGCATGCAAAAAAAATATGCATTTGCACTTTCATTGCAACGTGATTTGTCCAGGTACAAATTTGCACCTTTTAGTTGGGACTCCAAATAAGGCTCTAAATGGAAAAAAATTATTATAAAGGTATACAAAAATGTAAAAAAGAAAACATTGCCCTGGAACATTATTTCAATTTAAGTCATAGAGTAATAGAAAACTGTGTGGAAGGTTGTTCCTCTACACGTGTGGACCACCCAGTATATTGTTCCTGTGGCACCCAATATGTTGGTGGCACGATCAGGATGTTTACGTAAAGACATATATTGCAACCACCCACAAGATTTCTCAACATTTTTAAGTATTTCCCAATAGGGATCTGTGACAGGATGGACCGCCTATGCCACCCTGTCTGTTGTTGCTGGGAACCGGCTGGGCTTACTTTGCCACCGTTCCCTTTCGTTAACCCAAATGCACCCTCTTGCCACAGTAGGAGGGGCTTACAAAGGTTGCCACTACTGAACTCCTATACTGGCATCCAGAACTCGCTATCTTCTGGGTAGTTGACGCTGCTAGTGTACCTCGTTGCTGGTGTACCTGGGCTGACCTCTCACGATAGATCAGGGTTACTGTGGATGGATCCCCCCCTGGCCTATCACACAGACCATGGCTGCTGGGTAGCGGGCAGAGTGGTAGTACTGGAAAAGCTTGGGTCCAAACCTCAGACAGCCGGAGAACGGATTAGGTTTTTGGTCTAATCTGCAGATCACAGGAATACAGCAACATTGAAGATGTTTTCAAGCAGGTCTTGAAGCAAGATGTTTATTTGCTCTCACACACTGGTGAAAGATACCAGTGTGATCAGGTCAGATGAAAATCAGAAGAACACATATCAGTTTACAAGTCAGTGCATTTATACATTTCAGACACATGTTATTTTTAGCATCAGGATATACTTTATTTACACAAACATGGATTTACATGCATTGCAAAGCTAACAAAATTTGCGCTTATCTATGAAATTCACTCTGACAAAAGGGCCACACAGTAACAACCTCCTGCTGTGCCTTTGGCCAGAGCAGGCATGACACTTCATCACAAAACTTCAATAGCACTTCCTGTTATCAGACTCCCTTCCACATATGCCTAATTGGAGGTTTCCACTAGCAACCTTACAAATCCCAAACAATGACACTTCCATACAAAATACATTCCAATACACCTAAGACATCCATCCACAAAGGCCTATTGTATCAGATATATGCATCAGAAATAAGGCATATCCTTTAATAAGGTGAAAACAGGAAAAAACAGTTTCTACCCTGGTCTCAGAGTTAACGATTTCTTATCTCAGAATATATACAATACAAAAAGTAAGTGCATATGCAATTATATAAATATGCGCCCTGCGCTATTTCCCTTAAATAAATTGATACCATAAGTTATTTATGAGTGATCCAGTCACAGGATCCTTAATTTCTTTAGTGTTATGGTTTAGAACAGTTTAATTTAAGCTATATGAGCAGGGTTACTTTTTCTCTGCTACGCCAAAGAGAAACATTATGGATTTATCATCTGAATATCCAAATACCCTCATATTTTAATGATGGATATGATTTTACTGAATGAACAACATAATATCTCCTTATGTATTGTGATATGTTTATGTGTATTTTATGTTAATTTATTAAGCTACTTTATTATTAAATCATATTTCCTATAGAAACATTGCATATAAATTAACTATAATTTTATTTTTAATTGAACTCACTGAACTTCACCCAAAACTAGTTATTTTTACGACACTTCTTCCTGATAATAATCATTGCAGATGAGTCACTGAATATTGACTATTGTGTCTGATAACAATCCGATTGGAATGTATTAGATTACTATAGGGTATGTAACGCAGTCAGAACATTACTATTAACCTGTGTGTAGTCGGCTTCTGATCACATTAACAGTCCCCATTGATGCCAAAATTGATCTAGAAGCATGGCCTGAGGGTCCACCAACCAGATCGCATCCAATTTGGCTCCAAGGGGGAATTTGGACATTGCTTGTGTTACTCAGCACTTGCTGAGTGGCAGGATTGGCCTACGTGTGTTGAGCTATGACCACACCTCAAATAATTACATATAGCTAACTCACGGTAAGTATCTAAGGGTACACCTGAGATCAGAAAGTATGAACCAAATAATGACCTGCCACCAGGTAGACTTCCCTAGTAGCAAGCAACATTGTACTTTATTATTATTGAAGAGCAGCTAAAACAAACTACAGAAATAAAACAGTTTTCCTAATACAAGCCAACAAAACATACAAATAAATATTCTACTGTTATAAAACAACACAAACTGTCTGCTTTGTGTAACACAAAAGATAATAATCAGCCTGCAGGTTTATTTCCTTTGCTGAATGCGATCCAGCTGGATTTAGTCATCAAAATGATAGACTATTTAAGCAGATAGTATTATCTATTATTGCTGTACCCTTCACCTGCTGCAAAACTTCCAGAAAACGTAGGATCTGGTGAAGCCTTAGCATTTGGAAACACAATAGACTCTAATTTGTAAATGCAGGCTGTAAACGCTCTGCTAAGTTTTATTGCTGAAACATGAGATACTTTTTAGCCATTTAGTTCTTATCGTTATTGTGTTTTAATGCCGGAACAATCGTAATGTTTTTCTGTTGTCAGTTTATTATTACTACAATTCAATAGTTGAAAGAGTTGCGATGGTTGGAAAGCAGCTGGAAACTATGTGAGGAGCAAGTAAGCGTAGCCAATGTATATATGTGCAAGTACACAGTGATACACGAAAAAACGGTGCACATTGTCAGCATTTCATTGTTAATCTTCCATGGATAAAGAATTTATTATATTAGAAGATCTCATATTCTGCTATATATTTATTGTTAGCCTCAGTTGTATTGAGCTAAGTAAGTTCCTTTACGAGAGGATGAATGCATGTAGCTTGCTTTTCAGTTCAGTGGAGCTCGGCTTCCCCTCTTTCAAAACTCACTGAACCATGGATAATTTCATAGAATGGCTGGTAATTCTGGTTATTGAACTTTTGCTTCAGTAATGTGTGCAAACATTTGCATGCTTTGCAACAGTGGAAATGATGTTGTTGCTCGTTGTATATTCTCGTGGGGGTTTCACTGATCCTCTGGGTCAGAGAGGAAATTTAAATAATCATCTGAGAAACTTGCAAAAGAGATTCACAATTCACTCCACAGTGTATGATTGTCTTTAGAAAGTGGTTGATAGACAACACCTGCATTTAATGTGACCCACATCTCAGCTACCTCTTGGGCTGTAATTGCAGTTTATAAGGAGACCAATGAAATGTGTATCTTGTTGCATAGTTACCAACTGTTTCTTTTTAACTGTATATAAACCTGGACAAATTTGCAATGATGCAACAGATTTGAAAGCGTAATTTCAGCGTTGACTGAATAAGAAGACGTCTACCAGCTCATTGAGATCATGCCAGGTATTCACATACCTGACTCCCTTTTTTACTCACTTTTCCATCGTAATATCCCAAATACTCCTAAACATACCAAGAGGTTAATGAAGCATAGCTTGAGTGCTACGAAATGTTAAATCACATTATTTTGTGAAAACTAGGACCACAGTCTTTGCCCTCGATTGTAAATAGAGTTTGACAAGTTTATCGCATATAATATATATCTAGCATTATTCAGAACACACAGAATAAATTGTCTGGCACCTGGAATCTATGGAAGCACACCTCCCTTATAGGATTAAAGCCAATCCCCAAATCTGACACATCCCTTTTCATGAGTGACACACCCTCCCTCCCCTCTCCTCCTGCCCATTATTCATCCTCAACCGATTATTATTAGGCCATCCACTTACTATTGTAAGATTTATAATCCATTGCATCTGTAAATGCTTAAAACTGAAAGTCATGGTGAGTAATCCTTTTATCAGATATAGGGGGGATTTAATTCCCCGCAGAATAGCGCAGCGATAAAGGTACTACCGTTATTATGGTAATTTTAACTCTGGTTTCTGCTCGGGGATCCCGAGCCGCGAGCAAAAAACTGGAGTTAAAATTACCGTATAAACGGTAATTACGTGCACTATTACGTAACGTCGGTAATAGTGCGCAGGCTGCGTTACTTTTTACAGTAACGCGGCCAATTGAATTACCCCTATACAGTCTATTGTGTTGGTTGTTACTTTGTTTACTTATGAGTTTTCACCTAAATGGTCAGCAAAATGTATCTAATTGTTTAATGTATTTATTATTTTCTCCCTCTTCCTTTCCATTCTCCCTTCTGTACATCTCTCTTATACGTTAAAAAAAACGAATGAAAAAAACGTACAAAAAAAAGTGTGATGTTCATCTTCAACTTTGGGCGGTGCCCAACAGGTATGTAAACATTGGGTGTCACTTTTCACAGATACATATGCTCAGTGATGCATTATGATGTCAGTTTGATCAAGCTGACATCACAGCTTTCCCAAACCTCCCTACAACCTCTACTCCTTCGTTACTCACACAGGGCCTGATTCAGAGTGTAACGCAAGAGATAACGTAACTTACACTCGATAAAGTCGCACACAAGTGTACATGTATGTACGCCGTATTCAGAGATGGAGATGCGGCCAGGTCTGAATGAGCAGCAGATGAGGTCACTTGACAACAGATAGACTCCTCAGACAACTTCATCCAACTTATATGTACAAAAAGCTTTTATTTTATATGTTATGAACGCAATTGCTATGAAGCATCATTTAAACTTGAATAACCTAATGACCCTGACCACCGGCAAATACAACTGCTTTTCCAGCCATATATGAGAGCCAACATCTGAATCCATACAGAATTGTTCAAACACACCCTTACTGTACATTATCTATGTTAGACCGGGTGTAGTACGAGTTATCGGTGCTGTAAACACCGCACTGTTTACTTCTGCATAATTATTCCGATAATGAACAGAGCGACATAGAAAAAATAACTACTTACCAGTAAAAAGACACAGAGGAAATCCGAAGAGAATACATCGCGACACTTACAAATGACTTCAGTTGCGTGCTCGACTTTGTATTTTTTAAAGCGGAAACGCACGGACTATGGTAATATTAATTTTATTCCCAACCCTAACCCTAACCCTAACTCCTAACTCCTAACCCCTAACCCTAACCCCTAACCCTAACTCCTAACCCTAACTCCTAACCCTAACTCCTAACCCCTAACTCCTAACCCCTAACTCCTAACCCCTAACTCCTAACTCCTAACTCCTAACCCCTAACTCCTAACCCCTAACTCCTAACCCCTAACTCCTAACCCCTAACCCCTAACCCCTAATGCTAACCCTAACTGCTAACCCTAACCCTAACCCCTAACTCCTAACCCTAACTCCTAACCCCTAACTTCTAACCCCTAACTCCTAACCCCTAACTCCTAACCCCTAACCCCTAACCCCTAACCCCTAATGCTAACCCTAACTGCTAACCCTAACCCTAACCCCTAACTCCTAACCCTAACTCCTAACCCTAACCCATAAACCCTAACCATAACCCCTAACGTAAAGGTAATACTTACCTGGGTCTGTACGTTGCCTCTTTAAAAGCCGAAATTTCCAAGTCACGCACGCAACTGATGTCATTTGGAAGTGTCGCGATGTCCTGTCATCGGATTTCCGCTGTGTATCTTTACTGGTAAGTAGTTATTTTTTCAATGTCGCTCTGTTCATTATCGGAATAATTATGTAGGAGTAAACAGTGTCGGTGTTTACAGCACTGATAACTCGATTACCACCGATTAGAACAACATATCCCTATCTCCATCACACCCAACGTAAGTCATTCGTTAACAATATAGACACAAAATAGTCTCCACAGAAACGTATAAGTATCAGTGGGAACTGTAATCCTAACCTATCCTCATGCTTTGAATAATATGGGTTTATTGTCTCTGAATGAATGCCTGTACATACTGTTTGGCCACATTACCAATAAATCATGTATTTAGGTTAAATATAAACATAATTTTAAATTCAAGTTGGATATGGTTTTGGGATTCACCATTAAGTAATATATGCCGGCTTTAGTCTATATTGTATAACAGTAAAAAGAGCTGTTCATTAATTTTTTTTGCTTTAAACATATACAAAGTCAAAGAAGATATTTTTTTTTCTTTTCAACAACTATTTAATTGTAAGGAATGAACTGTTTAACTCCTCTGTATTGGTGGATTAGTCAGCAAAGTGTTGAGGAATTTGCATTGTTCGAGCTGTGAATTGTGTTGCCTGTAATTAATTCATGTTATATTTAGATGAAGCTCCTGGGAAAAAAAAGATGTCAATTAATTGCAAGAAAAGCGATCATGGATTTTCTCGCTATCGACGTGAATGAAATGAAAGACATTTACAAGACAGCAAATAGAAGTGGCAGAGTTACCCGGGGGTCTCACCAATATTAAATAGCTGGCCTCTAGTACAGAGAACAAACAGACATACACATTCTATAGAATGATGCGGGGGAAATGTCAAGTTTAACAAAAGAAACACATTATTTGATCAGAATAAAAAAATACTCAACAAACTAGTGTTTAATCTGTGACAGATTGCATGTTTTTGTTATTGATTAAAGCGCTACGGAATTTGCAGGCGCTATAAAAATAAATGCTGCTGATGATGATGATGATTGATTGCCTAAATAAATGTGAAAAATAGCCTAATAATTTGAGACTTATTTGTGTGGATACACCAATTGTGTAATATTGTTTACATTTAATAGAAAAGTGTTCTCTTGAATATGATTTCTAATTTTGCCACCTTCATACAAATAAAATTAAAATATATTAATTTTTTTTTTTTTTAAGTCCTTCTCTATCACAAAAAATATAAATTCACCTAATTACCTGATCAAATAAGAAAATGTTTACCTGGTTTTGCTAACGCATGGCACTAATGTTGAAACTGGTCTGGTCACAAAAGTATATAAAGTGTGTGCTGCAATAGTTGTCAATAGACAAGCCAGTATTAGTATAATCATTATTATTATTTATTTCTGCAAATGCGTAACAGACAGTGGCATTAAACAGAAGGTAAAGATGGCACTGCCCAAATGAGCTTACAATCTAAGAGGGGAGGGGAACAAATAATACATAAGGTAGCAGAATAATAATTGTATCAGTTGGTTGGGAAATTGGGGCTACCATAAGGCAGAAGCTTTATCGGTAGTGGAGGAAATACCATTGGTGCCACAGGTGCGGTGCACCGGGGCCCGTGGAGATAATGGGGCCCGCTGCATGTGGATCTAGGCACCCTTGGGCCCCAGTTCCCTCCTCCCCATTTTCCTGCATCGGGGCCCACAACTCGCTAGTTCCCCCGCTGATTATCAGACACCAATATTAAAGCTGCTGTTGGTGACTGACATTTGTGTTCAGCTACCGGTGATGTGGTACAATTGGAATAAGAAGAGAGATGTATGAAAGTTAAACCAGTCTATGTAGTAGTCTTAAGACAGACGGCTGCTTGCAACCTTGTCTGCCCTTCACCATTCATCTTAACTGGACCTCCTTCTTCTGGTGGGGGAAACACCTCTGAACCTGCATGGGTACTCTTGTGATTATCCACCAGCTCGTAGTAGCTATGTATCCAACATTTCTCTTAGGCATCATGCTCGCTGCTGAACAAAGAGCCAGGATACTCGTTCCACATGTTCTCAGACATTGTGGCAACAGCTGGTGCACTCAAGGAGCCCATGGAGATCACCAAAGGAGTTCCAGCGTTCCAGCGGTGAGTATTCCTCCTCTTTTCTTGCAGGATCCAGTGGTCGCGGGCAAGCAAGCCTATCAGGGCTCACTTCCAGCTGCTGGCCAATCAGTGGCCGGACAGGCGAGCCAATCCTGGCCCGCCTCCGGTCTTTTGAACTTTTGGTGCCGCGGCTTGATAAGCCGCGGGGTGCCACCATCTTGGGAGTTCAGCCCGGCGGCGGAGCCAGACGGACATCGCTGGAGCGGAGAGAGAAGCAGAGAAGACGCCACAAGGGAAGCCCGCTGTAGAGAAGAGAGAAGACGCTGAGATCAAGACAAAGAAGAGCTCGTCCGCGGGGAGCCCTTGTAAGGGCTATGAGCGTCCCCGCCAAGAAGACAGTGGGGCACGAGCGCCAAAGACTAGAAGAGGCGCTGCCAGCTGGAGGGTCTAGAAGATGGCGAGGCAAGCGGAGTTTCCTGCACGGAGCAGGGGAGTAAAAAAATACTCATTTAGGTCGGGCATAAGACCTGTGGGCATGTTTCGGGCACTAAGCCTGTGCAGCAGATAGGGGTGGCCACTGTAGGTGTTTATTAGGCACAGGGCCCCATAGTTAGGGGGACACAAGGCCCCATAGCTAGGGGAGCACAAGGCCTCATAGTTAGATGGGCACAAGGCCCCATAGTTAGATGGGCACAAGGCCCCATAGTTAGGTGGGCACAAGGCCCCATAGATAGGGGGGCATAAGGCCCCCTAGATAGGGGGGCATAAGGCCCCATAGCTAGGTGGGCACAAGGCCCCATAGTTAGGAGGGCATAAGGCCCCATAGTCATAGGATTTTACTCAGATATTCAATCAATGCCAGAGATGTCCATGGTATGTCCACAACTATAGCTTGGTGGTATCTATACAAAATATTGGCTTCAGAAACAGAATTTCATTTAAAGTCTAAGGGTTTAATAAAACCTGGTAGGACCAAAGGCAACAAGAAGCAATATAAGATAATTAAATAAAGTGGAGAGAAAGTAAGTTATTACTACTGCCATTTAGATAATGTAAAGGACATTATGTGAGAGGTTCTGGGTGAAGACGTTAACATTGTCTTGTGCTGTACAAGGTCACTCATTAAACAGCCTAAAGTGCAGGTCAAAAAAGTTAGCAGACTCTCCAGGGATTTTAATGTATTGTTTAGTGTAAATACAGTGTTGCAAGTTGTTGTGTTTTTTTTCAGTGATTGTAGGCAATTGCCTGACTGGCCCTATCCTTCAGCCAATCCTGGATACAATTATATAAAGTAAATGGGTACTTTATCAAGGGACATTTTTTAAATTGGGGAGAGGTGTGAATTAAGGGAGTAACAGGTTTAGGTTAGGAAATGAAATCTTGCTATATGTGATGGATTCAGGATCGCCTGCTTAGATTGTTCTGCAGTTAAAAATGAAAACTCTAATCCTGGCTTTCTCATAAAATATATTAATTTGCTTCAAACGAGCTAAAACTAATGTACTGTATCTGACTTGCTATACAGCCCATTCTTTTTCACAGTTGCAAACATAATTAGGAAATATTTGTGAGCTGCTATAATGACGAATAGTGAGAAACACCATTAAACAAAAAATACAATCTTAACAATATAGTGAAACATTTATTATAAAGGATTGCATACCATGTCCCCAAAACACGACAAACTAATACAAGTCGCCATGCTTATGATTTTACATTACATCACATACAAACACATTTTTGTGGCTTTGAAAGGTATAATCATACCATGTTTACAATACAGACAGTAAAACAGAAAGCTGCAATTAGTTCTACAAACAACATCTACCCTGTGAATGGATTAGCACAATGCTTTCATGGAGCAGAAACGAACAACAGACAAATGGTCGATTTAATAAACAAACGCGTTTCACCATAAAGGTAGGATTATCCAAGTATTACACACAAACACTGTATATAAACATAGAATACTTGTTATTCAGCAGTACACTAAGTCTTAAATAAACTATGGAACTTGAATACTTTTCAGCACAATGGAGTCAGGAAGAACATTTGCTACTGGATTGTACGACGGATATAATGCAGCAGGCACTTATAACAACTCGAATTGTACTTTCTACTTTTTGCGACATGGAATCTGTTGTAAATTCACATTATAGGCAACAGTAAATAGAAAACACCTATCATCAAGCAGTTAGTAATTGGCATTGTAGAGATGATTATTATATTTATTTTGGTTTAGTCCTGCATCAGTAACACATCAAACACAAAATAAGGCAGATTTAGGCTGAGACTTCATTATTAGTGGTTATGATTTGTTGAAATGCCACAAAGACCTTGGCTTAGGCAGGATGCCATTACCCCTCGTGTTTCTGTACATCATACTCATTAACCGGGCTTGTGTCAGATTAGGGGGTCAATTTATCAAGCTGCGGGTTTTAAAAAGTGGAGATGTTGCTTATAGCAACCATTCAGATTCTAGTTATCATTTATTTAGTACATGTTACAAAATGATAGCTAGAATCTGATTGGTTGCTATAGGCAACATCCCCACTTTTTCAAACCACAACTTGATAAATTTACCCCTAGGAGTTGTCAGGCTAGCAACTCCTAGCCTGGCAACTCCTAGGCCCACCAGACCCGTTATATTTAGGCATTTTTACCATTTAAGTCAATAATCACATCAGCTAGAGCTTTCAAATTCCTCATCCAGTACCATGATAATAATACACCTTAGGCAAGTGGATTCCAAACTTTTTCAGTTCAAGGCACCCTTAGGGTCTCCAAAAATGTTTCAAGACACCCCTAAGCCAAAATAATTACCAAGTACTCCCCCGCTTTGCTTACCACTTGCCCTGGCCGAGGCACCCCAGGGAGCCGAGGGGCACAGTTTGGGAACCACTGCCTTAGGCTAAGAGATGCCCTCCTCTGTTTTGCTTAAGTATTTACCTGGCCCAACTGTATGTACTACGAGAGTGCCATGAAGAAGGTGTTTTAAAACCAGCAGTCATTTCTTACCCAGAGCTGAGGGTCATAGCAAATTATAATCTCATACTTGCCCACTCTTCCGGAATGTCCGGTAGAATTCCGAATTCCATTTAGGTCTCCCCGGGAGAGCAGGTCATTCTCCTACATTTAGCCCACTTCCTAATCGAGTGGGCAGGTTGGGAGCCTCCATGATGCGATTAGTGATGAATCGCATCATGGGCCAAAAATAAAGCGATTCACCACAACCCCCTCTGTCCTCATACTTCATCTCCCCTCCATGATCTCCCAGAGATAAAGGGCGGAATTCAATTAGCAGCAAAGTGTTTCGCTACCATTCCGGAAACATTCGCGGCTGAGATTTTGATAGAATCATCATCATCATCATTTATTTATGTAGCGCCAGCAAATTCCGTAGCGCTTTATAATTGAGAACAAACATTAATAAAACAATACTGGGTAATACATACAGACAGAGAGGTAAGAGAACCCTACTCGCAAGCTTACAATCTATGGGACAATGAGAGTTTTAACACAAGGGCATGTGCTACATCATATTGCACAATGGACCAACTAGAATGCAAAGGTAAAAGTATTGAGCGGGCTGTTTGTGTAACAATGTTGGTCAGAGGGTTGTTGTCTTGTGTTAGATGTGTAGAGGGTGGTAATAGGGGAGATTAAGATGCTGGTTGAGGAATATCATAAGCTTGCCTGAAGAGGTGGGTTTTCAGTGAACGCTTGAAGGTTTGAAGACTAGATGAAAGTCTTACTGTGCGAGGGAGGGAATTCCACAAAGTGGAATTTTTCCTTGCTAATTGAATCTGCCCCGAATAGTAAAAAGTCAGTAAATATGGATAATACTTTTGCACATTGTTAGTATACAGCCCCCAGTGGTCACGAAGCAGCATTACACTGTGTGATTTCATTACCAAGTCTACTTTTTTCAATCATGTTATTAATGTATTTGCCTTTGCTAAACTAAATCCTTCAAGCATCACATTTTTTCAGTAGGAGATTTGCTTTGTAAGTCAATATGTAATATCTCTTTTATAATGACTACTTTAAAGTCATCAGAAGTCAATTTCATTAACATTTTACTACGGCATCTATTCACATTGCGTAATCCTCAGTAAGAATCATAATTAGGGATTTTTCAAATGTTCAGCTAGTTTTTTCAGAGTCTGTAGGAAGATATAAAGTGCGACATACAGTATGTTTCATAAAAACATTCCCTTTATACACAGCTTTGCTGTATCTGTGCTCCTGGAGATAAGCCAGGTTGGCTAATAAATTGGCTTCTGATATAAACATCAAACATTCCTAAAATACCAGGAAGAGACTGTGGATTTGTTTGAAACCAACAAGCTATATATATATATATATATATATATATATATATATATATACAGTTCATATATACACACAAATATATCAGACATTACAATACAGAAAAATAAAAGAGGAATAATATAGCTGTTTTAAATTGTAAAAACAAAAGAGGGGAAATTAGAACTCATATACCGATTTTGCAATCCCCTGCAACATGCTCATTTAAAAAGACTGCTAAAATATTACGTATATTATGCACATAGTATAGTTTAAATGCCATTAAAATGCATTGTTATTATAACTGAGGAAATGTGCAGCCTCATTGATGTATTGCTTTTCAATACAAAAAATATATATATATTTTGAGGGCAAGTGAACTATATTTCCTTTTGCTTCCTTGAATGTCAGAAGTTGGGCATTGCTTGCTGCCATATGTCTGTACAATCCTGTCAATAAAGGAAGTGTTCTGTAAGTAGTGATGTACGAAGCAGAATACTTTTTACCTCTATTAAACTTAATAGACAAAAAAAGAATAAAGTATTTCCGTTACACTGATTGTTCTTAGTACTCATAATATATGAAACAGTAATGCACACTTAGAGAGACACCATTATAACAGCCCCAACCCCCACCCCCTCCCCGATGCCAAAACCTGAAACTTTAGAACAGACGTTAAGTCAATAAAATAACCACTTTCATTTATCAGAAGAAAACCCTCTCACAGGAAGTTCTAACACTAAGGGGTAGATTTCACATACCTTCTGAAAAGGAGAAGTGGAGGTGTGGCCCATAGCAACCAATCAGATTCTAGCTATCATTTTCTAGTATTTACTAGATAAATAACAGCTAGAATCTGATTGGTGGCTATGGGCAACCACTCCCCTTTTCCTTTTATAGAATGTTTGATAAATTTACCCATACTTGCCAACATTGGCAAGGACTGCTCCGGGAGATTAGGGGGAGGTAGGCGTGTTGGGAGCAGGGCCCGACGGAATGCATCATTTGGCCCCGCCCCCTAAACATCAATAACATTTTCCAACCAATTACAGCAGGGGACAGGTCCACGATAAGAGTGATTCATGTCCTAAGCCCCGCTCCCACAGCTTTACTATTGAGGGGCCTGATTCATTAAGGATCTTAGCTTAAGAAACTTCTTATTTCAGTCTCCTGGACAAAACCATGTTACAATGCAAGGGGTGCAAATTAGTATTCTGTTTTGCACATAAGTTAAATACTGACTGTTTTTAAAATGTAGCACACAAATATCAACTTTAAATTTCAATGTACAAATAAGCTATCAAGTATTTGTGTGCTACATGAAAAAACAGTCAGTATTTAACTTATGTGCAAAACAGAATACTAATTTGCACCCCTTGCATTGTAACATGGTTTTGTCCAGGAGACTGAAATAAGAAGTTTCTTAAGTAAAGATCCTTAATGAATCAGGCCCGAGGTGATTAGGAAGCTGAAAGTTGCCCTCTCGGAAATTCGGGAGTCTCCCGAACTTTCCAGAACAGTAGACAACTATGAATTTACCCCTAAGTATTGTTATTTCTTTATGTTTGTTTAGTTACACTTTAAGACACATTTTCCTGGAGGTGTGAGCTTTGCACAGCCTGCATAGATACAATGAAAACAGTCCAACTTGGAAAACACAGGTAAAGAATTTTGAATGTAATTAATGCTAATGGTTTTCTCTCTGATTAAAGTCATATAGCATCAATTTAGCTCTCTCTCCCTGAATATACTGTGACTATTCACTACAGTGGCAGTTCAACAATTTAATTGCTATATAATAAGTAACAGTACAATGGGAAATAAACCCTGGAAATGATAGCTATTACACATGATAAGTGCTTCATTCTGGTAATTATTCCATAAGAAACTAGGCTCCAGTTTACTTGAGGTTCTTTTTAAATTACGCGCATTGGGAAATTAAAGGGGTAACCATCTGTAATTTATTTTTCCATAATTGTCTGACAGAGGCTTGAAGAAAGGATAGCTATCAGTGCTAATAAGGATGCCATCTGATTGGTTGAGAAACAGCCAATCAGATGCTGCCCTATACCTGACACTCTGCTCTCCTCTTCAAATCTCTATGGGCCATTCATAGTGAAAAAACGGCTTGATAAACAGTGTTATGAGAACATTTATCTGAGGTTAAATGCACTCATTTACAAACCACTAACATACTACACTTTATTAAATGTCTTACTTTACTAGTTACAAAAAGCACACTATAAATCTATAAACCATCTAGGAGATATTGGATACTGATGAAATCACAACTCAAACTGTCCAGTGCGGTGGAAATATAAATAACTGAGAGATGACTTTAGATACATTTTTGTAAACAGCAAACCACTACAATCGTACGACATTGAGTTTCCTTAGTCCCTATAAAACCCGTCTTGCATTCTTTTGGGCGCCAAATGCCGTAAAACAGTTCTAGTAACCTGTTCCTGCCAGTACACTTAATCCACGCGATTAAAGAGCTGATTTATAAGAAGAATTTAATTCCAAGATAATAATTTCTAGCGGCAAATAGCAGGACTATCCTGTGAAAGCCATGAAACATGAGAAGATATTTAATCAAGATAGCCCTACAGTGATGGTGTAAAATTATTTTGGTTTAATAAAGAATCCCTACTTTATAATTAAATCATTGGTTAAGTGACCCACCAATAACCTTTCAGCTTCAATTTTACTTGTCTATAGAAGAGAGGAATGTAGAAAGAGATGTTTATTTTATTAAAGGGGTTGTCCAGATAAATTGAAAAGCTCCCGTCGCTATAATAACCTCTCTTATTTTTTTATTTTTACTATCTGGAGATACAGCGCTGATAGAGCAGTGTACACATGCCGCTCAGCTCTATACTAATGGAAACGATTTGCATTATCAAATCTGCCATACCCATATTTACATATTCTCCTGGAATGCCGAGGATACTCCAGAACCTCGGGAGTTCTCCCAGAGTCACTGGAGAATAGGCCATCCTCCCAGCATCCTTTTCTTCTGAAGTGCGAGGGGCCTTGAGGAATTGTATCATTACATAGAGGGAACCGGGCAGTGATGATACAACCCCCCAAAACAAGTCTCCTGGAGAGGAGGTTCAAAAAGGGGGCAAGTATGGCAATGCCATGCAGCTCTCCTGTCTCTCAAATACATAGCAATGTGCTATATTTCAAAGAACCTTACTCTGAGACCTAGCACTATGATGTTAAATCAGATAGAGCACTTTATTTCCCAGAGGGCAGGGGTCCCCTACGTCAGACCCCAGGAATTCTGATACGTGGGTTAAAAAAACGTTTTTCATATTAAAGTTCAATGTGGGTAATCATCTACTAACATGTTTCTATGTGCACTACTTTGATGTAACCCATAACAACCAATCAGGTTCTATCTGGCCTTTTTAGGTGATATTCACATAATAAAAGCAAACATTTGATTGGTTGAAATAGGTACCAGCACATTTTTCCACAAAGCACTTTGTTAATACATAAGCCCTCTAGGGTTACCAAAAATGCAAATTAAAGTTACATAACGTTAAAAACAGCCATAACTAGATGTTTCCAGTATTTCTTTTCTACACTCGAACTTTTTAGAAAACAGAATGTAAATGTAAAAATTGCACATCGTAAGCAATATAGATAAAGAGCCAGTTTCCTCAGCAGATTTACACAGTAGGTTACCAAGTAAATGAATCACATGCGTGTCCCCGTTCCTGGGCTTCCATGTGTCTATTTTCTTCAAGACATTCCTGCTTCTTACCACTGAAAATCTCTAATGTATAAAACTAGGATAAGTAAAGAAGAAAAAGTTCTTTGTAGATTTTTTTGACATGTGAAAACTTTATTTCAAATAAATGTCTCGGGTTTCTGAAGTTTTCCTTTGTATTCACACACACTTTATACTTTTTATACACCCATGAACATGTTGTGCCTTACTCTAGATGTGTGTACGTAACACAGGGTGAACGCATGTAATAAACATTTAGAACAGTAAGATCATTTGATTCCTATGGCGACTATATAGACTCCTGTACCTGCAGAAGAATACACTTTAAACCAAAAATAAAACATATCTGGTGCACCATTGTGTCTTATGAATATTCTCACTCCATAAGTTTTTTGCATACTCCTCTTTTAATGTGATTTATTTGTGGAGCTTCCGTGTTACTGAAATTCCCCATAGGCTGGACATATCGTTTTAGGAGCTGGAAAATTAACTATGAAGCAAGACAAAACATAGGGTAAAAATTTGTAGCCAACAGTTACATATGTAATACAAAACTTCCTCTTCTTAAAGAAACACTTTAACCCAGTACAAGTATGGGATCTAATATGTGAGACTTGGGATTCTCAGCTTTTTCCATAATTTTGATCATCATGCCTTCAATATACTAACACTCTTTTAAAAACGCCCTGCATTTGCCTTCATTGCCCCTAGCATCCCCCTTCTCATTAAATTCTTCAGCGGTGCTCCTTGCAGTGACTGTCAGAGGAAAGAGTCAGCGATTATATCTGTGTGTAAGAAAATTACATTTATGATACCATTGTGGATAACAGATTTCTGTCTAATATAACTTATACCTGTAGTAGATTCTGAACGATTTTAAGGCTAGATGAATATAGACTGTAATCTATAACGTATTTTTCTTATTAATATATTTTATTGGACTTTATGAATACTATGCTTATACGCTTAATTAAAGCTGCAATCCCATGCATTTGTTTTAACATAAATCACAGTGGCAGGTTATAAGGAAAATATTGATATATACCATTTTTCTTTGTTTTTCTTCTTCAGGCTGCTGGATGGTTTATGAATCTGGACTACCATGTCAACCACAGTCACATGGCACATGATGAAGTGAGCAGGGAGGCTTTGGAACGCCCTTCTGATCTCTGTTTGCACCTTGACATCCTCCCTTTCCCCCTCTGCCATCACATGACATGCTGAGAGCTGGTAGCACGTGTCTGTGTTTGGCAGCCAATTGTATTTGGCAATCAGAGAGTTTCTATAAGGAGGTAACAATTTGTACGAGGATAGCTAAGAAAAATGATGCATGTTTAAAAGAACATTCAAACTTGCTTAAAGAAAAAATATTCCATGTGGGATTGCAGCTTTAAGAATATAGATTGACAGTTTGCATTTGAGATATTTAGGAGTTTTACTCATGAACATACTGACTCAGTATCATTGGTGTTTTGTTCTTTGTAATTAACAAAATGAAGACTTCCATAACAAAAACATATCTTAATTTATTATGTGGAATGAGCACAAACTTTCAAAATGGTGTGTTTAATTTAAGAGATATTTTTATACCTTGAGAGTGTTTTGTTATCTGATTTGAGAATGTCACATTTTTCGTTTATCTCGGTACCTAAATTATGCATAAAATACAAGTTGTACAACCATACTCCATACATGTATACTAACGCTTATTAGACACAAACAAAGCTATGAAAAAAAATAAAGTGTAAAAATAAAAAGGTCTTTACAGCTATTTTACTTTGCATATCATTTTCACTTTTGACTGTAGTATAATACTGCTGGTTGGTGTTTGTTTATATGAAATTTTTTTTTTCTGTTTAATATTTTTGCTAATAAACATATATATAACTCATACAACTACATTTTGTGATTTTAAAAAGGTATAGATGTAAACTGTTGCAATATTAGATTGTTTTGGTTGTTATGTATAATTTAAATCCTAGAGTTACAAGTCTGTAGGGGCCTTTTTCATTAAGGATCTTAACTTGAGAAACTTCTTATTTCAGTTTCCTGGACAAAACCATGTTACAATGCAAGGGGTGCAAATTAGTATTCTGTTTTGCACATAAGTTAAATACTGACTGTTTTTTCATGTAGCACACAAAAATCAACTTTAAATTTCAGTGTACAAATAAGCTATCAAGTATTTGTGTGCTACATGAAAAAACAGTCAGTATTTAACTTATGTGCAAAACAGAATACTAATTAGCACCCCTTGCATTGTAACATGGTTTTGTCCAGGAGACTGAAATAAGAAGTTTCTCAAGTTAAGATCCTTAATGAATCAGGCCCTAGGTTTGTAAGTTTTGTCTTAAAGAACACCCGTGAGGATATATAAAGAGAAGGCAGCCAATTGGTAGGCTAAAGCAATAGTCATATTAATGCAGCCATTAATTCCTTGGGAACCAATGTGCCTGACTAGGGATAGAGCAGGTACAGCCATGCCATTTGCAAAAATTTGGGAAAGGGTATGGTGATGCCGGTCTAGCCTCCCGACCCACTAAGAAGAGTCCTCTGCTATATTAAGCGTCCTCACCTCTGGAGTTGTAGCTGCCCATCCCTTTCATCCTCCGTGGTTCCACCCCTTTGCCTCAATGATATCATAGGTTCCTAATGAATTGCTAGCCTTCAGTCTCTCATTATTTCAAACTAGTTTACAAATTGGCTGTAAAAAAAAAGTAGTTTACCTAAACTTTAGCGATTCATATTATAACACTCACTGAAACAATGTCACATTTCAATTTAAAATAATATCGAGCCATTAGATGCATAGCTACATTTCAAGCGTATAACAATAGTCCACTGAAGAAATCCATAGAAAAATACAGTGATTATCCAGAATGGTTTATATGTGTATTCACGTAGCGTTCCTTCTACTCCCGGTCTTATTGATTATTGAGAACGTTTTGTATTGTATGTGCTTATCCTTAACGTTTATCATCAACTATTCGCTTTCCACACCATCAGATATAAGCAGTACATGATATCTTATGGCAAGTCCGTTGGTGAGTTGATCAAGAAGATGTCATTAATGGTTCAACCAATTTTAGAGTTTTTTTGCTGAAAATCCAGCCGCTCGGAGTTTGATGTCACATTGTCTGGACAAATTCCTTAAGATGCGTTAAACAAATCTTCTTAAAAGTCTAGGCCTGCTGGTTATAATGTAAGTCACTTCCTTCCTTCAGCAACTGAAATGAAAAAACGTCCCACGAATAACAGTATTTCATTGTCTTGATCTTTTGAATTAGAAGTCTAAAGGTCGAATCATCATCGTTGTTGAGCGCAAAGAGTAACTTGGACCTTTGAAATAGTGCCATTTTATTCCGTTCAGTTTTCCGTGGTTCTGACCAGCATTGTAATACATTCCGTTAAGATTAGAGGGACCACAGGCATCAAACCACCAACCTGGATAAAGACACAGAAAGATCATGTTAATCAGTGGAATATAGACTGCAGGAAAACTTGTGAAATTGACACTCTAACCTACAAAAATCCTTTACATCATTACCCTTTACTATGTTACTATTCACAACCAGCAGAGGAAGGGGTTCTTTACAGTAAGGGCAGTCAAGATATGGAATTCACTGCCAGGGAAGGTTGTGATTGCAGATTTAATAAATATGTTTAAGAAAGGGTTAGACAAATTTTAGCGGAATAGTGCATCCAGGGATACGACTGTTAATTAAAACGAAGGATAGTAGTGGATACAGGGTAAAAATAGGACTGCAATATTGAGTCTGGGGGGATTTTCACAATTGAAACAGATTGGCGGTTGCTTACTCTGGATCAATTTCAAATATAAGTGCAGGATCGCAGGAGATCCAAAATAGGTTAAACTTGATGGACTGGTGTCTTTTTTCAACCTCATCAACTATGTTACTATGTTACTATGTTACTATGTTACTATGTATAGGTACAGAAAAGGAAGCATAACGCTGGTCTGCTCCACAAGACCAAGACCCCAGCTATTGCATTGCGAGACTATTATCACAACTAAATAAGGCTGACAGAGGGTTCTTGAAGGCAGTAAGGTGATCATGAGACAAAGAGAAAAAAAAATAGCAGTCTACTGAATGGTGAGTTCTGCTGGAAGATCTAATTCTATTATTAACATTTTTATATATAGCACCAGCATACTATGCCTCACTGTAGTAAATAATAGACTGGGCACTAACAAATGGAAAAAGAGGTAGGAGGTCTGTGCTTGCAAAATTACAGTCTATAGAAAAATAAGAGTTTGATATATCATCATTTATTTATATAGCGCCACTAATTTCCTAGCGCTGTACAGAGGATATTTGTCACTCACATCAGTCCCTGCTCCATTGGAGCTTACAGTCTAATCTCCCTTATATACCCACACACAGACTAGGGTCAATTTGATAGCAGCCAACTAACCTATTGGTATGTTATTAGAGTGTGGGAGGAAACCGGAGCACCAGGAGGAAACCCACACAAACACGGGGAGAACATACAAACTCCACACAGATAAGGCCATGGTTGGGAGTCAAACTCATGACCCCAGTGCTGTGAGGCAGAATTACTAACCACTGAATGCCACATATTTCATATTGGTCCAGCTAGAATGCAAATGGGTAAAAGTGTGTAGTGTCAGTACTATCAAATTTATATTTTATTTTTTAACTTTTCCTTTGAACAGAAAGAAACATAATTTTTTAAATCTCTTTATTGACCTGCCCCAAAGCTCACCCTCTCCCTTGTACAGGGGTCATTCTAATTGGAGATGAATTTCCAGCAAAGGAGATAATAAACTAGATACAAAAGGCCATCAAAAAGGCATTTTTGGAGCAAGTCACTTCGATAATAAGCTGCTATAAACTACTAAATTAGAAAATATTAACTCTCTGATAAATTAACAGTGGGTTTCAGGTATTACAATTGGGGGATTGTATTGGACAACATTGGAGCAAGCTTGGACAATGGCCAAGCCTATGGCATCCAATCAGCAGACTGGTTATTAGACTGAAGGAACAGAATGTTGTTATTGTTCCTGTGGGTTCTTGCAATGGGCATTCTGCCACCCCCCCCCCCCCTCTACCGTGGAGGTAACATTTTAAACTGCAGCCCCCCTCATTGCTCCGTTCACCCGCTGCTCACTGCGAGCATGGTAAGTGACACTGTGAGAGGGCAAAATTATATAAAATGTGCAACAGAAACACATGGACCCTGTAAGAGAAACAGACAATGCCTGGTATTTCCTTCTAATAGAATAAATGTATATGCACAGTGTATAAAAATAATAATTTTTAGTTATTTTAGTTAGTTTTTAAGCAATATTTCACTTGCAAACATAGTTGGAGCAAAGCTTTACTCTCTACTTTGACTTAATCCACTGTTCAAACTCGAAGGTTCCAAACTTCCATTCTAAGTTCCATCACATGGATTTATGTTTCTAGGCAATTTATCTAACATGACAGAATATCATTTATCTCCTTGGAAACGGCAAAGGGCCGGTTACCGGGGAAATGAATTTACGTGTAAACTGTATGTTAACACTGCCCATTGTATAAAGAAAATATCCTCCTGACATGACTCCACCGATCACTTAGAAAATCCTCTTTTTGTTCTCTCTTTTGAGGTAACACTTCATGATAAAGTCCATAGGGAAAGCTTTATATATTTGGCACATTTTTTGGTTTTCACATAGTTCAACATGTGTTGATTGTACAATAACACTGATGGGACCGAGAAAATGTACAAAATCCTTCAATCTAAGATTTACGCACGTGGGAAAATAAATATCCACCTTCTCAAGCAAACAACTTTGCCATATTTAGAGGCTATCTTCATTTCTAAAAATAAAATATTAATTACCTACCCTAAATAACATTAATTACCCCTATGGAACCGTTTCCCAATTACAATAGATACCAATATATTACTATATCCGCTGCCTCTGTTCCCGTTGTGTTTGTTAAGGATAACCATAGACTGCAAAACCCAACATTTCCATTTGAATTAAGGTTGCGCTCCCCTAATATTTTAATGACTGATTGACTGCCTGAGTGTAGCCGGGTGTTCCGGCATTCTACCGTGTGTTATTTATTCGCCAAATGTTTGGGGAACTGGGAACAACTTGAAAATTAATTAGCCAATGTTAGAATCGGCTGAATCGTTTTGCTTATCTCTAATGAAGAGTCGAACAGTGAGGTATGCCTGGGAAAGGAATTCTTGTACAGTGTTAAGCATCGAATAGATTCTACGGTAATAACAGTTTAATGTATGAATTTGTTGGATAGATAATTAGATTCCAAGCGTTCAAGTTTGTTTAGGTCTTTTTGTTAAGTATGTGGCCTAAAATTGTAACTGTTTTCAAACATCTGCGCTGTGTCAGATTACTTTTTGTATTGTTATATAGCAATAATATTATATATTTTTTCATTGAGAGGGATGTACTGTTATCAAGCTGTAAGTTGGGACATCAACCTTGTTTTTTGTCCTGAACTTCTTAGTTCCTCATCCATATCCTATCTCTCTCTCTCTCTCTCTACATATAAATTATATATATATATATATATATATATATATATATATATATATATATTTATTGGTCAAAGTATTTTATATGGTGGTATGCCATAGTGCCACTTCTCCTACTGTTTTGATTCTAAACCTCAAACTCCATTCACTTACATTTTCCATATAGTCGCTTCTAAATTTTTAATTTGACCACTGTTTGCGAATATATATATATCATCATTTATTTATATAGCGCCACTAATTCCGCAGCGCTGTACAGGGAACTTACTCACATCAGTCCCTGCCCCATTGGAGCTTACAATCTAAATTCCCTAACACACACACACACAGACAGACACACAGACTAGGGTCAATTTGTTAGCAGCCAATTAACTTACCAGTATGTTTTTGGAGTGTTGGAGGAAACCGGAGCACCTGGAGGAAACCCACGCAAACACGGAGAGAACATCCAAACTCCTTACAGATAAGGCCATGGTCGGGAATTGAACTCATGACCCCAGTGCCGTAAGGCAGAAGTGCTAACCACTTAGCCATCGTGCTGCCCTATGTGTATATATATATATATATATATATATATATATATATATATATATATACATATAGAGCAAAACAGAAGGGATATGGCGCCACATAGTATAATACTGTATTTTTAGAGGTACTAATACAGTGACTGTTCCACAAGCCCAAAAATGACAATCTCCACGTGGATATACTGGAGTATAAGTGCAAGATAACAGAGTAATCAACAGTCAGTGAGAAGGATGGAAATACATAGAGCGAGCACCACTCTAAGGAAGCACCAACACCTTAGTTGTGCAATATGCGTACCAGATATAAAAGCTTTGTGGCTTATCTGTTTATACACCTTAGAACGCCAACACCTTTAGCATGTTATATATGCGTACCAGAGAAAATATCTTTAAAGCTTATCTGTATCATTTGCAGCAAACAGCTTCCATCAAGCAGGACATCTGTGTTGGTAAGATTTAAAAAGCTGCTTCCTTTCAGCAAACAGACAGAGTGTATCTGAAAGTCTAAAAGAGCTTTTTAATTTAAGAAAAAATGTGTGCCAAAAAATTGCTAACATTTGCTTATTAGATAGAAGGTAGAAGTCCAGGCATTCATATCTCTATAGAGAAACAATGGTAGCTTAAGGGGATTTTGATAGCACTCCACTGTGATGCAGTGAGGTGTTATAGCAATATATATATATATATATATATATATATATATATATATATATATATATCTATCTATCTATAATATAAAAGCCTAGCGGCGTGTGTTAGTCTGTGTGTTGAAAAAAAAAAACTAAGCTGCAGCGCCACCTGCTGGGCGGAGTTATACACTGACCTACTAAATTCTTAGCATTATCTAATATATAAAAGTAAAAGCCTAGCGGCGTGTGTTAGTGTGTGAGTGGAAAAAACTATTTTCTGAGAAAGGGCTCATCCAATTGACCTGAAATTTGGTATACTGACATTATTTGACAAAAAAATTAGAATAGTGAAGTCAATTAACTTCCATCATCCCCCCTTCCCCCTGTGGGAGGGGTAGTAAAGGCTAAATTTACGAGTTATGGGGTCAAACTCATTTTCGTGAGGTAATTTTACCTCATGAACACACATTAAAAAGGGCGCTTGCGTCGGGAAGTAATGCTCTTCCCCTGAGGAGGCCTGGGTAGGCCCAAATGCATGACAAGTACCTTTTTAAGACCTTAAGTAGCTTGATTTGACTAGAATGCATGAGTATCATGCATGGGTTAACTTGTATATATATATAAATATAAATATATATATATATATATATATATATATATATATATATAATTTCTGGATTTTCACTATTTGTATATATTTAATCCCACTGAAGTGGTTCCTGTGCTATAACACCTCACTGCATCACAGTGGAGTGCTATCAAAATCCCCTTAAGTTACCATTGTTTCTCTATAGAGATATGAATGCCTGGACTTCTACCTTCTATCTAATAAGCAAATGTTAGCAATTTTTTGGCACCCATTTTTTCTTAAATTAAGAAGCTCTTAGCAATAACCCTAGTTACACGCTGCTATTTTCTAATCTGTTATAACTAAGGAGGTCTGTCCTCAATCTTTTATCTTATACATAACTGGGTTAGAACTACACAAAGTTTCTTTGTTCAACAATAGCAATTATGCAAAGTTCTAGCTTCCACAGTGCACAAGGTAATACCGTTCAATGTCTGACACAAACAGTATGTGTATGTTGTGTGACTTTGTGTACATAACAAGAATATTTATACAAGGTTCCATGATTGCATAATTGCTCTGAAAACAATACTTCCAATGATGTAATATTATGATACCTAGTTTACAGAATATAATAACATTGTGATATCAGCACTAGACGACTAACATAACACAATACATCACTGTAAACAACTTGATGGAATACATTGATTCTTTGGAATTAGCATATTGTGCATCAAAGAGATTTCTGCCAAGTGTCAAAATATGTCTAAGTAGCTGTGACGTGGACCTGCGGTCTATCTGTCAATACCTTTGCTAATTTCTCTGTGTCAGAACAAAGCATATGCTTGTTATGCAATAAGCGTGTGTTATTCTTCATGCCAGCCATGAAACAGTTAACTAACGACACATTTGCACACGTTTTAGAATTACACATACCAACTGCTCTCTCAACTTGCACGCAAGTACTCGATGTCTTAGCATGCTTTAAATTCAGGCACATGGCTAACATCATGTCCAAAACTCTAATATTAATCTTGGAACTAAATTCCTATAGGCAATAAGATTTACATTGTTTTAAGTATATCACTACAGTCACAACAACCTACTGTATTGTACAGTCTTCATTATCAACATTATTAGCATTAATATCATTACTAGCATATCGACATTTATTCAGAATATTTTTTTTGCCATTCTTAAAATGTTCGGGAATTTAGGAAGAAAAATGTATTCTGCAATTTCATAGTTTTTTGTAAAACGTTGGTGGGCATTTATGAAACCTGATGCATAAACAAAAGATTCAGACCATCATTTTTCAAATGCAGTTTAGAAACTGAAAGCTAACGACTTGATGGTTGGCATAGACCACACTACATATATATGGCCTCTATAGTTGCTTTATGAGAAACAGGAACGCTAATTAGGTCCCTGGACTATATTGTAAATGGAACATTTTCATTGTAATTTTCACTCTCTTGTCTAATACATGTTCAATAAGAAAATATATATGGATTTAAGCACTGGTGGGATTCAAATAGATTAACAACCGGTTCTCTGCCCTAATGACCGTTTTAAGTATACAAAAAGATATACCGAAAGGTAGTTTAATTAATAATTTCATGCATTTAATACTCAAATAAGAACAATAAAAGAGGTACACAAAACTTGGTTACGTTATGAGAAAGATTTAAAATACTAATGAAAAAATATAAAATAATACCTGACAAAAAACTTAAAAAAAATATAAAGTACCAACAATGGAAGTTACATGGCAACACATACATTGAATCACAATAGGAATTAAATTTAAATATAGGCAATAAAAGAGTACAAATTATTAAGACATTACACAGACAATAGCAAAGTAATAAACAACAAATATTATAAAAGCTGCATAATGATAAATCATTGATATCAATATAAAGAGGCAGTTATCATCATCATCATTTATTTATATAGCGCCACTAATTCCGCTGTACAGAGAACTCATTCACATCAGTCCCTGCCCCATTGGGGCTTACAGTCTAAATTCCCTAACATACTCACACAAACACAGACCAAGAGAGACTAAAGTCAATTTGACTGCCCAGTTATCTAGTCAAACCCAGGTGTGCGTGTGTGTATAAAATATTTCTTATTTTAAGCTGCTAATATCAAGATAATAATAGTAACGAGTCATGTTATGCCACACAGTAGTGCTCCCATTTCTTATTAGGACACAGTAATGCCCCTCTTCATCACACTGTACCATGCTGCTTTTACCCCCATTCACACTGAGCCATGCTGCTTTTACCCCCCTTCACACTGAGCCATGCTGCTTTTACCCCCATTCACATTGTGCCATGCTGCTTTTACTCCCCTTCACACTCTGCCATCCTGCTTTTGCTCCCCCTTAACACTGTGCCATCCTGCTTTTGCTCCCCCTTCACACTGTGCCATACTGCTTTTGCTCCCCCTTCACACTGTGCCATGCTGCTTTTGCTCCCCCTTCACACTGTGCCATGCTGCTTTTGCTCCCCCTTGCTTCCGTTCCTTCACTTAACTTTTCTATCGTCTTTCTTCTCTTTCCTCTCTTCTTGTCTTCTGTCTTCTTGCTGCTGGCTCTTCTCTGCGCCGCTTCTCATTGAATGTCAATGACATTCAGGGAGGAGGAGTGCCAACGCCCTGCACAGGTATTTTTTAAAGCACCCTGCTCCCCCCAATGAAGAGGACTCTGGAGTAACCGCCGAACTCACCTTACAATTAGGTATCGGTTCTGGCGAATCGGGGTGAACCGGCTGAATCCCAACACTGGATTTACTACACACTTTTGACTAGAGATGAGTGTAACAATGTAATAGAGCGTGGAATTCCTTGGATTTTCTCTATTTTTGTGATATCAAATTTGAGATTCAAACAGAAGCACAATAATTTAGTGGATGATCTGATAAGTTAAAATATTAGTTTAAAATGTTGTATTGGAACAGTAACTTCTGTAAAAGGAAACTTAAAACAATAACTAACTAAACCTATTTATATTACAATAAAATATATAATTTATATTAATATATGTATAAACTCTTGTAAATAATATCTGTATAAATGGTTAGTTCTAATGTTACCACTTGTTCATTAGGAAAACTTGGTATAATAAAAAATATATTATTACAGATATTAGAAGTCACCATGGATTCCGATCTCATGTATAAAGTACTTGCCCTACAGCCTTGGACGTTTATATGATCACAGAAATCTTTGATTGTGTTTTAAATACATATATCTTACAGTATCCATGCATATAGAAAGGACTTTTTTGCCCTAAAAAAAGTTTTGATTTACTTTCGCTATTTGAACCAGAAATAATAGGTTTGCATATTAACCCTTTGAGTACAACAATAAACTTCCCACAATCATATGCAAATTTTCTGATTCTGCTGGAGGAAAGGAATCTTTTCTCCATATGAAACGCGTGGGTACCTGCCAGTGTCACAATGTGTGCGTGCACAAGCACAATCTATTAAAGTCAATGAGAAATGCCAGGGATAGGGAGGGGGGGGTACATTTAGAAAATCTATCCTGGGACTTAGAAGGTTTGGGTAGCCTTTGAAAGAGTGAAAACCCCTCTTTCAATTGATGGTACCACTGTTTATTTATTGCTTGCTGATCATTTTTGATCAGCCAGCATTAAATAAATGAGCCCAAAGGAGCACACAATGTCATCATGAACGGAGAGCATGTAAGACTCACACTTTGTACCATGTAAAGATAAATAATGAAATGCGTTGACATGTTTTAAAATATTAATCTAATATTAAATACAGGAGTTTTTTTTCCCTCTTCCTCGGTTTTGAAGCACATATGTATTATAAGCAGTGTATATTTGCACACGCTAATGTCTTTCACTAAGTACATCAACAGTGTGTCAGACTTAAGTACAAGTCAGGGATCAAGGGAATTAACCATCAGAGATGTTTGGAAAACAGATTCAGTGGGAGTCAAGGAGTTCACGTCAATGGCAAATGACTGCAGTAAAGTCTCTGAAAATTACCATATTTTTCTGATAATATTAAAGCCATGCTTTTCTTCAAAGCGATGGGAGAATTCTAGAAAGTGAATAACACAATAAGTAATAATATAAATATTTATTCTCTGCTTCCAAAGACATTTTTTTTTCAAAGTTCTTCTACCAGATGAATGATATGACCTGTTAATGGCACACAGCAGCAGCCAATGAAAACATAAAGTATTAGATTAAATATACAAAGAGACAAAAGAACTGTTGTGTGATTTACATGTAGAATGTGATCTGGGCCTACTGAGTGTCTTTTATGTATGGAAATAGCTGCATACTCCATACCAATAATTTACCTTCAGCTTAATGACAGTGTGGAATCTGTGAATACAAAGCCAGCATTGACCTGTCCTCAACAAGAACACATAGACATATAACACAGGGTCCATTGCTGTTCTTCTAAATAGTATCTGTACAATCACATCACAATCAGACAATTCTATGAGTGCCCTTTTACTGTACATTGTAGCTGTTGCTATCGCTCAGTGACCTGCTGTGTGCAGGGATCCAAGTCATCATCACCATTTATTTATATAGCGCCAATGATTCTGCAGCGCTGTACAGGGAACTCACTCACATCAGTCCCTGCCTCATTGGAGCTTACAGTCTAAATTCCCTAACGTACACAACCATACAGAGAGAGAGAGAGAGAGAGAGAGAGACTAGGGTCCATTTTGATAGCAGCCAATTAGCCTACAAGTATGTTTTTGGAGTGTGGGAGGAAACTGGAGCACCCAGAGGAAACCCACGCAAACACAGGGAGAACATACAAACTCCACATAGATAAGGCCATGGTCGGGAATTGAACTCACAACCCCAGCACTGTGAGGCAGAAGTGCTAACCACTGAGCCACTGTGCTGCCCAAGTCTCCAACATTTCATCTAAGCAACATCCTAATATCTCATGTACTTCCCGAATCAGTGAGGAACTCAGAAGAAACGTTCAAGTGCCAGGCCCCTGCACATAATGGGTCATGTGATCATAGCAACACCTACCACAGTACGTGGAACTGGGAGTGTAAATAAAAATAAATAATAAAATAAAGACGCAAATAAATAAATGTGTTTATGTCTCTACTCTGTTCCAGAGGTATTTATATGCATGTGTGTGTTTGTGTTTCTCTTTTCTGTTTAAAAACAAAAGACAAAAAACAAACAGCAAAACCCGAATTAAACCACAGTCCATTATCTGTATATAAGGTATCAAGTGTAAATCATACTTGCCAACTCTCCTAGAATGTCCGGGAGACTCCTGAAATCCGGGTCGGTCTCCTGGACTCCCGGGAGAGCAGGCAAGTCTCCCGCATCCCGCAATTCCCTGGCCAAAATAACGCGATTTGCGGTTAACCGCGCCCCGTCCCTCCCACCCTCTAGTCACGCCCCTCTCCCGGACTGCACTGCCGGAAAGTAGGCAAGTATGTTGTAAATATGTTTTCCTAATGCTCTACTTGTGCAAATGGCCCGCTGAGGCTTTCAGCTGCCTTAAACGATAATTGCAATTGCTTGGAGAACGAGTCTTGCTGAGTATATTATTAAGTAATTCAGAGTGGGTATTAAACAATTATGAGAGTTAAGTGCTTAAAACTCATTATCCAAGTCATTTAAATAAACACCAAGAAAACCTCAAGTTAATTGGAATATACCTTAACAACAAGTTCACTTTAGCTTTAGTAAAGGTCATAACTGAAATGCGTAAGCTAATACAATCCCTGCCTCCAAAGTGTGTAGACCGCAGCTATGAACACTTTAATTGTCGCGGGCTTGTCAGTGTGGTTTATATCATATATGTCCTTGATCTATGACAATAGTGTTCAGTTCTAATACAAAGGGGGAATTCAATTCTCAGGGATAATTTTTTTAACACAGCGGTAAGTGATTTTAACCCGGTTTTCACTCATTCTGGAGTGCGGTAACTTCACCCGTTATTCAAATCTATTTTTAACTCACCGTTTTTTTTATGGTGAAAACGGTCCCATTGCGGTCATATAGATGATCCATTGAAAATATCTATGTATGTATGTATGTATGTATGTATGTACTAATATGTATGTACTAATGTGTTTTGTCATGGTATAGATAATTGTATAGTAAAAAAAAGTAAAAACAAAAGTATAGTAAAATAAGTACTGTATGTAGATATTATAAAATAGAAGGTTGTGTAATGCAATACAAATGTATGCCAATGTATTTTTTTTATTATAGATGGCCACGTTAAACCCTCCCCTCCACTCCAATAAAAATTTGCAAGCACCAATGGTTAACGCGCGGGGGCGACGTTACCTGTTTTTAAATTGAATAGCATGATTTTTTACGCTGCGGTACCCAAAAACGGTCGCACCCGCGGGTCAAAACTCGCGTAGATCATTTTATTTTTTTAACGCTGAAAAAAAAAAATACTGCGGTCAATTGAATTCCCCCAAAATAAGCAATTTTATGGTCCTTCGGGATATAGAGAGGATATACATTTTGCTACACCAGAATAGATACATATTCCTTCCCATACTATACATACCTCCTGTTAACATAAGTGCACACTTGCACATACAGTTGTCGTTATCTGCATCCTTTGTACTGAAATCCGCCCCATGTAGGATCAAACTGCTTTGCTTTCCTGCTGTTCCGCTGTGACCTTTTAAATTTAATCTAGAAGAGACCAGAAGACAAAAACATAAGCCCTTTGCCACATAATAAAAGAATAATGGATTGTTACCCTAATTAAGTCTTAATACATCCATGGAACACAAGTAACACATGTAACTATTAGCAACGTTAATTATCTTTTTTTAAAGAGATGTTTGTATTGTGTTGATCTTTGCAAATATGTGACTTTTAAGAAAGAGTTAAAAGTGAACAGGAGTAATACAAAATCAAGTAGCTAAAAATACACATCTCATTTAATAGAGTAATTTGGGTTAAAAGAAACGGTTATTGTCTAACATTCGTACATTCTACTTCTGTCTAATTAATTGTAGTCAGAAAGTTCATTAAACAATTCATTGGACAAATGAAATCAAAATATAGGTTTATATGCTAAGCATATTTCTTTTGTGCAGGGATAATTACATTAAATTCATTTGAGAGTCTATCCAGTGACTCATTCACAGACTTAAATTGACAGATCTGTATTTCCATTTGTCACTGAAGGGAATAGATCACAGAGAGGAAAATAATAATTAATGAGGCAACAAAGTTATATGGAACTAACCTAAGCTGACAATGCAGAGGAGCTCCTAAAAAAAAACCATTATACACAAATTATACCATGTCTTAACTAGATAAACATAATGAGAAAATAATAATATATGCTGTCTTCAACTACCTAACTAATGGCACCAAAGATTGTTTTGACCTACAGGTCATCTAATGATTGCTTGTTGAACATTCTAGATCTTGATCAATACAAACACCATTGGTTTAGCCTTTTATTTCCAAAGTCCCCCAAAAGTAAATCCACAGCAACCTGTCCTTTACCTCTCACCAATTCCCAATTTCTCTTTGCTGTCATAACTGTACTTTGTTGGATAACTTTATGCTCTTAAATTGAGTTTCTATAGAGGCGCTGTTTAGATAAACTTACACTGCACGTTGTATGTTGCTCTTTCCATACTGTCTAAAGATACAGTGTGACGAGTAATGTCTCTTTCAATGACCATGTTTTGTACTAAGAGCTTAGCAGCGATCATTTTTCATTCGATACAAAACAAACAGCTTTCCTGGTGCTGACTGAAGTGTGTTTTTAAAGTCATGTTTTAAAGGCTGCAATTCTACTGCATACATCTGTCTATATAGAATGAATATATGGACCAAACAAAACAAATACTACATCATAAATAACTACACGTGTTTTTCAACAACAAAACAGAAACTAGCACTGCAATGTCCACTAAGATATGAGTCACTATCCAGAATTGTGCAATTAATGAAAAAACTTTTTGCACAAACTATAGAACAATCTTATAGCTATAGAGGTTATTTGTGTCTCTATCGCTACAGATGAAGTAGGGTTTATTGCATTGAGGTACAGAAAAAAAAATGAAAATCTGAAGATATTTACAAAACATATTTCCTAAGTGCACCTTTAAACAATAATCCCTTCTCCATCTGTAATGTGTAAAGGTTTTCAGGGAAAATTGTTGCTATGGAAACGTAATGGAGGATAACAAATTTAACTACCCAATAAAGGCGTTAAAATATGGGCTCCAGGATTTTTCGAAGAACCACTTTGTGTAACCCACGTTATTATTACAGCTGTATCATTTAAAAAAAAAATATCTTAGTATCTAATTTAAAACCCTGGGATATCAAATCAATATGTATTGTGCATTGATTATGGTGTAGTACACAGAATATAACTGCATTGTGATCAGTGAATAAACCATAAATTGCAATACCTGATCCATATGTATAATTTCATACACAGGTGATTACTCAATATTAATATAGTGTGTCCAAGAATTTGGTTATAAATCAGCCCATTGGGTGCCACAATATGGGCTCAAACAGAAGGCTGTTGAAAAGCAATATTTCTTAAGACAAAACATTGGAACACTTGTAACAAAGTGCTCAAAGCATGTTCTTTAAGCCTCCCTACAACACAGTGTACTGTGTACTTAAGTAACAGTCTATAGAAGTCTTTATAATGTACTGCGATGTCCGATAATAACACAATGGAAACTGATTGGTTCATGATCAGACATGTTGGTAAATGCAGCAGGAAAACTGGCAGCAAATGACCATTAATCGCCCAACCACCCTAACAAGCCCAGTTATGGCAGAAGTTAATTGACCATTTAGTCACAGGCTGAACCTGGATGTCGAGCCAAATTATATACTCTGTTTTGGGTGCAACAAATGCACACACACACACATATATATATATATATATATATATATATATATATATATATATATATATATATACACACACACACATACACATATATATATATATATATATATATATATACACACGTGTGTGTGTGTGGGAATAGCTCTACATCATTATTTATATATCTATATTTGTAGATTTAACCTAAAATTTTGTGCTAATACCTGTTTTTAAAGGCATATTTACAGAGAGTATAAAGTAGGCCATTATTACAAATGTTACTATAGTCACACATAAATCACTGTAGGCCAATAATCTCACCATATGTGACTAAGGAATTAGAACAGTTTGCAAATCATTTGTAAGACACAAATGTACTTAGCGGTGAGCAAAGGCAGGTACAGGCCGTAGAAGTGCTGACATTGGCCATTAGCAGATAGGAGTAGATCATTAACACGCTGTGTTTTGACACCAGCAAACAGCAGCTGTACCAGTGCTAATCATAGGTGCAGTATTATTAGAGCGTTTGATAATCTCCAATGTTTATACAATCTGATGTATTGGTAGCAGTACTAGGGCATTAGTGCTTTACGTCCTTTCATGTCAAGCGTTGATTTATTTTTCCTAACATGAGCCGTAACGCCGCTCAGACTGTAGCCCGAGACATTTTACTAAATGTTTGAAGTGTTTGGTTAAAACAAAAATAATCACAAATTGACGAGTCCAGACAAAATAATTCATAACTCAGCTCATGTCAGTTTGAGAAAAAGAAGCTTCTTTCTTGAATGTCCTCTTAAATACATTAACTTGAGATTCAGCAAATGAGAGCTGTGTACACAATAATATATACAGGAATACATGTGTAAGTAAAATAAACTAATAAAGGGTATAGACTTTGGCAAGTGATAGCCATTCATGTAAAACAGGGCTGCCTAGATGCTGGCCCACCCGCCGTATTTAGCCCACCAGGGGCTGTTTTCTTACCCCATCATTCCCGACAACATCCATAGACTTTACTATAATAAATAGTTTCTCAGCAGTCCTGTGCCATGAGAACATTTATAGAATATAAATGTAAATAACCGGAGGGTTCTGCTATAACACATCCAAAGTTGCGCTCATTTAGAACAGTGACGGAATTTGTGATCCGAACCAGTTTTCAGGAGAACAGAGTATGTCAATCCGATAGGGACCAGTAACGTCTCTGTTCCAAACTCATAACCCGGAAAACAGCTGCCTCCACTCTGCTTAAACAATAGGTGTATTTTAATTAAAATATTTGCGGACTTTGTATTAATGAATATATATTAACCATATTTGCCTACTCTCCCAGAATGTCCGGGAGGCTCCCGAATTTCTGGGAGATCTCCTGGACTCCCAGGAGAGCAGGGCAACCTCCCGGTTTCTAACCAACTCAATAGTAAAGTGGCATGAGGCGAGGATTAGGATGCGAAAAGAATGTTATCGTGGCCCGGCCCCCTTACTGTAATTGGTCCAAAAATGTAATTGCTTTTTAGTGGGTGGGGGCCAAATGGTGCAATCCACTGGGCCCCACCCCCAACACACCCACCTCCCGGAGCAGTCCTTGCCAAAGTTGGCAAGTATGGTATTAACTACTTAAAAAAATATTATTTTGCATATTTAAAGTAACAATTTCACTTCAATATTTTTGAATTTGTATTTGGAATTTCAATAGTAAAAACATATGAAACGATATTGCTATGTAAGTCACTCCAAACATAGAAACAGAATGGAATCATGATGTTAAAAAATTGGTAATTTCTGCAAGAAGAACAATGAAATTTGTGGAAGGTGATTCAAGTCCGTTCTATCTCTTGGCAGACCTGAAGCTGGGAGTGGGAGACAGTCAGCGCAATGCAAGGACATATTTTACAAGATTACAGATGTAAATTGCAAATTGTGAAAACTTTAAGTCCCCAATTACATTGTTTTACTATTCGGTAAACGTTTCCATTTCAACAGCTTTTAATTTCCGATTCAGCATCTGATTTATTTTTGTTGTTTGCATATGTGTTTTTGGCTACGCAAATTCTGGCATAGATGAATTCATATTTTAATATGATTTACTATTATGTTTTGTTTTTCTTATTTTGAAAAAAACATTTCACAATAGGTTTTGGTAATGGGCATATATAAAATCTTTTGTGAAAAACGTTCATTTGTTCCAGAATGACTTTATGTTTAAATGTTAGCATTTAAAATAATCTTAACAAGCAAGTAGCCATCATTAACATATATATATATATATATATATATATATATATATATATATATATATGAAATATATAAATAAGTAAATGTTAGAGTGTGGGTGTGTACATGCGTATTTTACCGCGTGATCGCGCCATGCCACGTGTTAGGTGGCATACTGATCGCAATCGCACAGTAAAACAATATTAACCAATATACTATCGTTCATCCAATTATAGAACTTTGACTATATATATATATATATATATATATATAGAGAGAGAGAGAGAGAGAGAGAGAGAGAGAGAGAGAGAGGGAGAGAGAGAGAGCTTCTGTTACAGAGCTGATTGATAGAAACAAAGTAACTTGAGTGTTTATAGTGAAGTATATATGCCCACCATGCTATTTTCACTCATCTGTAGCTGATTGTCATGTTAGGAGGAGGAGTTTTGTTCTCTTAAACTAATCAGACATAGTTTGAGTGACAGCTTTGCAGACTTGCTGTGCAGAACTGCGTGGGAACATTTTTTTTTACTAACAACGTATTTAGGTGTAAAAATTTGTGGCATGTTACAGCAACCAATCGGCAATTAGCTTGCATTAGTCTAGTGTTCGCCTTGGAAGGGAGTGTCTGATTGGTAGTTTTTCTGTTGTACAGAACAATATCAGTTTCCTTCCCTGCTGTGACATCCCATGATAGATAAATCATCACAAATCATGCATCATGCTTTTAATGTCCGCTGATTCATACAGAGGACCGATAATGAGTTAGACACACGATGGGTGTAATTACCCTCAAAAAATCTGCCAAAAAAGTTTTGACTCAGAATGCGCCCAGATCAGCACCTGCAGCATATACGCCAGGCTTACATCAGGAATACATAAACACAAACAGGTTATAGGCACCAGAAAACTTAACACATACAGTAGATATATTCTTCCTCGCGTACAAATGAAATTGGCAACAGCAAAAAAAAAGTGTAAAATACGCCGACAAAATCCTATAATATATGTATGACCAATGGAGAAAGCACCTATCAGTTTTAAAGGTGCATTTGCAATCAGCCAATCAGAAACGGCTAGCTGCTGGCGACTGTTGTCATCATCAGCGTGTACTTGTACCTGCACCTGAGAGTATTATCTACCTGCAATGATGTGTGAGCAAATCACTAAATAACTAATATTTAGTTTAGCGAGAGAGAGATTAAATGGATTGTCCTCCTTAGTTTATCCTGCCCTCAGTAACACCTACCAGTGTACCAAATAGAGGATCCCCCCAAGCCCTTGAGGTCAGGGAGCTAGCACAGTGCTGGAGGACTGATGTTGTCCATATACTTGCTGTAGATATGCACAACTTGTTAAACCAACTACAAGCTACGTAGGCACTGCAGAGAGGAAGCTGATGAGATGATACACGGAGCGGCAGACTAAATTAACTGGGAAGTATCTAAAAGGGTTAAAACATTTGCAAGGAGTGGAGACAGCTTTCAGGTATTCCCTGTTTTGCAGGGTATTGCAACAATTTTTCACTGCCCAAAAGGCCTTTATTTTAACTGTACCTCAGAATGACAGATAGCGAGCCAGAAAGATGGATAGATAGATAGATAGATAGATAGATAGATAGATAGATAGATAGATAAATATCAGATAGACAGAGAGATAGATTGATAGATAGATAGATATCAGATAGACAGAGAGATAGATAGATTGATCAATCGATCGATAGATAAAGATAGGTAAATATCAGAGAGACAGATAGATAGATAGATAGATAGATAGATAGATAGATAGATAGATAGATAGATAGATAGAGAGAGAAATAATATTTAGTGAAAATCATGAGTCAGCTAAAGTAAAAACCTTATCTCAAAGCTGCCTACTCTGCAGTTTGTATCACCCCCTTAAGTATTTACATTTTTTTTTTCTCTCCTAAGTACTGCTGTCTTCATTCTGAGCTAAGCATCACATAAGTCACAGCAGTAAGGCATTAGCGCTGCCTTCATCTCAAGGGCCAGGATTTTACATTATGCATTTCTAAATTATATTTTCGTGTATGTGCACCAATTATTCTACTCCTTCTTAAAATGCACCTAGACAAAAGGTGTGTCATTGGGATAAGTGACCGAGTTCTGAATCTAGCTTATTTGCATGGGTGAAAAAGGCTAAATCAGGGTCACCTCCAAATAAGCACAATTGTGCTAATTGGTGCATGACATTAAAGCAGCCACAACAGCAGAGACAAAAAGCAGTCACATAACAGGAAGGAATTAGCATTGCAGACTGACTTTTTTCCTGCATTTATAAATGGTATGGATGCGATCAAACACGGGCACCGTTCTGAAACATTCACAATATCACTGTTAACTCTTTCCCTGCTGTTGATGTAAGATTTATGGGCCTGATTCATTAAGGATCTTAACTTGAGAAACTTCTTATTTCAGTCTCCTGGACAAAACCATGTTACAATGCAAGGGGTGCAAATTAGTATTCTGTTTTGCACATAAGTTAAATACTGACTGTTTTTTCATGTAGCACACAAATACTTGATAGCTTATTTGTACACTGAAATTTAAAGTTGATATTTGTGTGCTGCATGAAAAAACAGTCAGTATTTAACTTATGTGCAAAACAGAATACTAATTTGCACCCCTTGCATTGTAACATGGTTTTGTCCAGGAGACTGAAATAAGAAGTTTCTCAAGTTAATATCCTTAATGAATCAGGCCCTATGTGTTCCATGGTTAGGAAGTCATCTGCGTAAATCTTACATTGCTCTCACTCCCTTATTGCCCTAAGTGGGACAGGAGTCACCCATCTCACATATATAGCCTAACTAGACACATGGGCAAAACAATCTCATAGACTATCCCCGCACGTCACAATGCTCTCGTTGAGAACGGCAGGAAACTCGGGTGATGAGATCACCGGAGTTTCCTGGATGAAAGCGATGGTTTCGGTCTGGTAAGACCCCAGATTATCTCTGTCACCATGCCCCTAGCATTCAAGCTTTTCTTTACACGCTCTATCGTACAGTTGGATGACTATGACAAAAATAAATACACGCATGATTCAAAAAGAATAAAGAATACATTAAAAAAGTTTTAAAAGTGAAAGCAATAAAAACACAAAAGCATTTTAGATGTATAACTTTCATTATAGCCCAAGATATACCAATCCCAATTGTAAAGCGATACGGAATCTGTTAGCCCTATATAAATAAATGTTGATGGTGAGGTTACATACATAGTAACATAGTAACATAGTAACATAGTAACATAGTAACATAGTTGTTGAGGTTGAAAAACGACACCTGTCCATCAAGTTCAACCTATTTGGATCTCCTGTGATCCCTCTCTTATATCTGAAATTGATCCAGATAAAGCAACCTTCAATCTGTTTCAATCAGGAAAAATCCCTCCTGACCCAATATTACAGTCCTGGATCCACTACTATCCTTCATTTTAATTAACGGTCGTAACCCTGGATACACTTTTCAGCTAAACAATTGTCTAACCCTTTCTTAAACATATCAATTGAATCTGCCATCACAACCTTCCCTGGCAATGAATTCCATATCTTGACTGCCCTTACTGTAAAGAACCCCTTCCTCTGCTAGTTGTGAAATTTCCTCTCCTCTAACCTTAGGGGTGACTGCGTGTCCTGTGTACAGTCCTTGGGGTAAAAAGTTCCCATGATGGTTCTCTGTATTGACCCTTAATGTATTTATACACAGTAATCATCTCCTCTATTAGACGCCTCTTTTCTAAAGTAAACATGCCTAAACTGGCTAACCTATTCTCATATATACCAAATGTCCAATAAAGTACACGTTTTTTTCATCTCTGTAAACGTCAGAAGTATATATAATTGTTTAAATTACATTTTTCACCTATAATGTCCATACATTAAAAAAACATATTTAGATGACTAAGATACCAAAATAAATCCCTTTTTGTCCTGAACCCCCCCTCGAAAAAATAAAACTATATTAATTGCTTTGGTAAAGCAAAAATAATAAAGCTATTCCTTGCAAAATCAACACAAATTGTTGACAATGCAAAAATAAATATTATAATATCCTGAGGGGCAATTGTTTGTGACCCTGGCGGTGATAAGGTGAATATATGCAATGAGCCAGAAAATATAGGTAATAGGTAGAGGTGTTCACTGACCACTGTGTTTTGGTTTTGGATCTGGATTAACTTTGTGCTTTGGTTTGGTTTTGGATCCCGATTTATTTCTAAAATCCCTATTTTGTTTTGCTAAAATCACATAATTTGTAGTATGTTGGCACATAAGGTAGTTTGCTGGCTATTTTCCTAAGGACTATATATCAGCATTTACAGCTCTGTTTGCAATGATCTTTTCTGGATATAATAATACGTATCTATTTAGATACAGCAAACCTTTGTAATACTAGTGAGGTCTCTTATATTAACAGCAAACGTGAAAATAAATGAAGATAAATGATGTTTTCCCTTTCTAAGACAAAATTCAAATATACATTCCCGTCATCTTTCAGCAAGAGGAGGAGTTTGACATCTAAACGTTTGTCAGGGTTAAGTTAATTTATCAAGTGTTCTGCGTGTTCTAAAATAGAATGAATAGTCGAACCTGAGAGCTATACAGGGAAAGTAAAACAGTTTTTCCAATGTCTGACTTCGGACTTTTTCAAAGTATAAAAAGTACAAGCCCATAAATCATCATTGACGTACAAATTGAAATAAAAAAAAAAAAAAACAATAAAAAGAAAGATATTTTTATAACTCTTTCCCAAGTTTTGTGGTCAAAGACACTTTCAGTTGAACCAGATCTTGCATTTCCACTTAAAAATTCCTTGTCAACATATGAGAAAAAAATATATGAAGCAATTATTTTTCTCTGGAAGATTTATAAAACATGTAGAAAGTGATACTTAAAACAACAATTCTGCGTAACATCAGTCCATATGCAGTCGGCAAAGATGTGTTTGCTCCTCCATTGCTATATTATGGGGAGACTTTTTGTCTCCTTTAAAAATTATATGGTATTTTAACAATGAGATAAGCACATTGCGAGATATCTAACAAGTGGGAATGTGGTTTAAAAGTCCCATATTACATACATAAAACTGTAGTTTTAAACTCGTTGTGGAGGAACTTACTTTACTTCACTGTAGAGGCAAATCCTGATGTCTGTTCTCTAGTATGATGTCAACAATGGGGTATTAGGTTCATCAAGTGAAAACATTAGGAAGTCTGTCTCTATTATCACTACTCATTGAATGACGTGCAAAGGCTTACCAAAAGGGGGGAACACTGGCCCCTAGAGCATTGATCGCCACCCTGATACAATCAGGGGCCCCACTGGTGGCCCTCTAACCTTCAAAAGGGCCTTTATCGAAGTAGTAAGCTAAAACAATACATATAATCAGAGAAAGAGACACATATCAGCAGGCACAAGTGTTGCAAACTATAATAAACATATATGACAATAAAGAATGAAGGAACTGGGGGCCGCAGGAAAAGGCTCGGTGGGCCACAGGCGGCCCTAGGGCCATTTGTTTTCCATCACTTCTCTGTAGTCCCAGATATTAGAAGGGTAGTGCAGGGAGTTCTGTATGTCGGGCTTCATTATAGTATAGAAATCAACAAGTAGATATTAATGTGTGAGGCATTTAAGGTAATTGACAAAAATATAACCCCGGCAGCACAATGTCATCTTCCCCTATCTTGCATCCGATTTTATACCAGATGCGTAGAGTTTACACATGTAAATAGTAACATCTTTGGAGATGACAACTTTTGTATGTTATGATGGGATGAGTAATGACAACTAAACGTAGGCTGGATGTACTCAAATACAAACAGGCTTGCAAACTTGCAAAAAAGTGCGAAGAGCTTTTCAACAAGGGCAGATCCAAAACCAGGAATGAAGGCGTGCTCTTCGTTAGGCGCAATGCGGATAATTAGGTGCATTTGTGCAGATAACAATGTATTGCAAATACCAGCATCAACATATTTGGCTGTTCATATTTCCATTCTAGTTAGAGGAACGTGGACTAATGGAAAGCCTAAAATTCCATTAGTTGATTGAAGACTTAAATTGTAGCTGGTGGCAATGATGGTTCTGATGCCTAAACACAGAGATTGGTACCAGGAAATGACAACATGCCAGCCAGACATACATAACATGAATGGTCGTTTGACAAATTTAAACATTGCTGCCTCACAGCTCTGATGTCAGGGTTCCCAGTATGTAAACCATGGAGAGTTGCTTGAATATGAAAACATAGCTCTTTGTTTAAAGCAAGAGTCACACAGGTAAATATCTTGATGCAGGCAATGGTAAATACAGATAGTACAAGTCCATAAGCACTACAGGCAATTGATGCAGAGTTTAATTAAATTGACAATAATGGCAGAAGTAGTTGACACAATTGGCAGCAGATATTGGCAGTAGTAGTTGCAACAATAGGAAACAGATACTGCACTGAATAAACATCAGGAACTGAGTGCTGCACGAGAAGCAGCTATAGCACATCCTGAATGTAGGAAAATCCTCAGAGACACAGGAGGTGAAGGTATACATATGTGTTATCTGCGATATTCTATATCTTGAAATATCCTCAGGAGGTAGCAGGAACTGAGTGCTGCACCTGTAGCAGCTATAGCAGATGCTAGATAATCCACAGGAGATAGCAGGAGTCTCCACAGAAGGAATACAAGGTCAGAAACCGGGAGATCCACAACGACACCAAGGGGCAAGCTGAAGCAAAGCCAAGGAAGCTGAAGTCAGGGTCATAGAAAAAGGTACAACTCTATAAGCCAAGCAGGAGTCAGATAAAAAGAGATCAATTAGTTACAGATCACAGGAGTACATAGAGTGAGACCAGGAACAGCAAACAACTGATGAACTGGTAGTAGACTGCTGAAAAAGGCAGACTATAAAGACCAGGCACAGGTGTTCAGAATCCTAGACAAATGATGAGGGAATAACCCCTTGCAGGAAGGATCTGATATAGTCAAAGCATCACCCAAGAGGAGATGATGTACTGCAGACAGAGGCAGATCGTGACACATGAGATGAATTCTGACCAGGACTTTATCTGTGTGGAGTTTGTATGTTCTACCTTTGTTTGTTGGGGTTTTCTAAGGGTACTTCGGTCTCCTCCCACATTCCCTTCACTTAAGTGCAAAAAATTAAACTGAACAAATAGTGTTATTTAAGCAAAGTAAGATGTGATTCTCAGTTTAACTTCTATGATGAAAAATGAAAATTTCAGGACAATAATAGCATACATGTAGTTTAGCTATTATCAGCCATCTGTTGTAATATTTTTAATAATTGCAGCACGGATCAGTTAAAAAAAACACTCATTAGTTAAAATTGGCATATAACTAGACACACATGAACGGGCATAAACTACCCTTTTAGTTATATATATGACATTCTTCTTTACGTTAACAACCTAATTAGACAGACCAGTAATTATTTCACATTTATTGTTCCTCTTTTGGCATGTCATGTTAATTAACAGTGTATAAATCCCATCATACTTCCTCTAATGGGGTTGGTTCCTAATTCTTTACGAGCCACAAAGTCTTCGCTCAGAGTTACATGAACTATCGCTGGTGTCTCTACGGTTTCAGATTATGGAATGCTATTTACAACAGCAATTATAAAGATACATAATAAAACTATAAAAATGTACAATCTTGTTAAAAATCCTTGAAATGACACATTTGTAAACATTATTTTGTGTTTCCGGTAAAAAATGTGGGCTGCTGATATTTTAATTAAGCCTCATGTAAAAAACAAAAAAAACAAAAAAAAAAACTAACTAAATTGAACATAATGTTTCATTAATGCAATTAATTAGTCAGAGGTCATGGTTGTTGAACAGCTACTGTAGCAGGGATTAATTATCAGTTCACAGTGGTTGCTTAGCTGAACTCCTAATGATGACACATGTCAGCTGGAGTCTCAATAACATGGAGGCACACACTTCGGGAGAGCACTGTCTAATGTTGTTGAGATTGCAGGTTTGTCCAAAAAGCAGACTTGGAGGTATATTTACTAAACTGCGGGTTTGAAAAAGTGTTGATGTTGCCTATAGCAACCAATCAGATTCTAGCTGTCATTTTATAGAATGCACTAAATAAATGATAGCTAGAATCTGATTGGTTGCTATAGGTAACATCTCCACTATTTCAAACCCGCAGTTTAGTAAATCTAGCCCTTGAACTTGTTTTCTTCCAAATAATTGATCTATCTGGACTCCCACTGCAGATTTGTTTTTGTAAAATGTTTAACTATACAGATCATACATAACATGTATTAAAGTTCCAATGTGCAATCCATTTTACTAACCTCCTTCCCCTAATTGGTGCGGCTGCTTCTTTACTGATGATGTCATACATATCTGGATAATGCAATTCTTTTGCACTTTGAACAGGAGGCGAAGGGTGTTTGTGAGTAGAATAAAAATGAAATAAGTTCTGTGATTAAGTTCTAAATGAAAGTACTAATGCCGCCTACTGTGGAGGTAGCCATTTTATGGGCTAAACCAGTATACGTGGTACAACCTATCAATTCACAAGATATCAATGACACTCATCCTAGAAAATTGATAGGGTGCAAAATAGCTCCCTCCACTCTGTGCAGACAACAGGCACACATTAAGCTAGGTTGAGTCTAGGCAGTAACTAACACAACTTCTTTGTTTCACTATTTGTTTTGTTTTGTTCATTTTGTCGCTTTCATTTTCTTTATAGACAATTTAATTGACTTCTCTAAGAGCATTTAAGTTTAGTGTATATGGGGGGGAGGGGGAAATCATACTTCCTTACTTTCCCAGAATGTCCAAGAGACTTCTGAATTCTGGAGAGTTCTTCTGGACTCCTTAGAGAGTCCTGGATCCTGCATTTCTTTTGTTCAGAAGTGGGTGGGGCCCTCAATGCAATCGTTTCACAGCTGTGGCACGATGATTATTGAAAATGCGTTGTCATCCTTCCCACCTACCACACTACCAAAAAGTAGACATGTATGGGTGAAATATGAGCGGTTTTGTCATGTTCCTGTCACACTTCCATGAAGAAGTCACAGCTAATGAGCCCAGAATATGGTGAAACACACAATGCTCATTGCAGTATGGTACAAACCGGATGGTCTAGGCGTCTAGGTATAGAATGAGGATTGCAGGGAGATGCAGAAGGCAAATATCAGGAACACGGCTGATGCAGTTAAACAGGTAATATGAAGAAATCCCAGGGAACAGGTGAACCAGGAGCACAGCAACATACAATAGCAACAATGACCAGCAGGGTATGCTGGGAGTGGCAGGTATAAGTAAAGAGACACCCAGGTGCAAGAGATAATTGGTGCAACAAGTTAACCCCTAGTGATGAAAGGGAAGGCACAATAGCAGCACCTCTGGTGAACAGAAGCACTGCAGATGGCACATCGGAACTGGAGGCAGAGGATGGCATCTAGGAAATAGAGGCAGAGGATGGCACCTCGGAATTAGAGGCAGAGGATGGCACCTCGGAGCTGGAGGCAGAGGATTGCATCTCTGAGCTGGAGGCAGAGGATGGCACCTCAGGACAGGCGACAGGAGCTGGCACCTCAGGACAGGCGACAGGAGCCGGCAACTCAGGAATGGCAGCCGGAAGTGGCACCTCTGGACTGGAGGCCAGAAATGGCACTCCTGTAATGTGGGAACAGAAAGTGAAGTGCAAACAAATCCAGAATGAGGCAGTGAATAAACAGAAGACGGTTCTGTAGGCTGTCGTGGTCTGCGGAGAGGACAGTCTTGTAAAAAGTATGTATTACTGGCAAAGTAGAGACATAATTTATTAGTTCTTCTGCGCCGCCGCTCCTCTTCGGTCAGATGGGGTCTTGGATCACCTGTGAACCTGGAGTTTATTACACCATAGTCCTTGGTAAACAGTAAATTTGTAGTAGCACTATTAAGAGAGGATGTTTTCACTGTTTCAGCAGCAGAGACGGTTGGTTGAGGCAAATCAACAGTATTTGAATTGTGAGAAACAAAATCTGACAGTCTCCTGAATGGGTTCATAAGTAAGGCAGAAAACTGAGCTAGCTGAGATCGTAATAAAAGTAAATCTGCTTGTAGAGCCTGTAGCTGAGGTAGCTCAGTGATTTGTAAGGCAAACATGTTGCAGGAGTAAGCGAATGAAAACAGGAAAAGTCCCAGGAATAAAAATCTGAAGCGGAATCTATCACATGGCTCCAAAACTGTTTTTTGGGCTGTTCATACTGTCACACTTCAATGCAGAAATCACAGCTAAGGAGCTAGAAATATAGTGAAATACACAATGTTTAATGCTGGATGGTACAAACCGGATGGTGTAGGTATAGAATGAGGATTGCAGGGAGATGCAGAAAGCAAATATCAGGGACATGGCTGATGCAGGTAAACAGGTAATATGAAAAAATCCCAGGGAACAGGTGAACCAGGAGCACAGCAGGGAACAGCACAGCAACAAACAACAGCAACAACAACAATGACCAGCTACATATGCTGGGAGTGGCAGGTATAAGTAGAAAGATACCCAGGTGCAAGAGATAGTTGGTGCAACAAGTTAACCTCTAGTGATGAAAGGCCGCACAATAGCAACACCTTTGGTGAACAGAGGCACTACAGATAATGCATAAAACACAAATCCAAAGTCCAGGAGACAGGAGCTGCCAATGCAAGCAGCATGTAATGCAGAGGACTGCAGACAGATCCTGACAGTTCGGCAATGGTACATGGCGAATAACAGTAAGCACCTAAAAAGTGCTAGTTATTTATGCCACACAGAATCCTACATACAGGATTGAACATGCAGCACAAAAGAATATAATGTAATATAATATAATATGACTTATATAAAGAGTCTTACTGAAAATGTTTATGCACAGGATTAGAAAACAATCACCTGAATACACAGGAATTTTAATGATGCATTAATGCTTGTTTTACTTACTCTTTATAGATGTTATCTGTTTATTTTTCATTTGGGCTATTTTAACATTAAACTGTTTGCTTTGAGTCTGGAACAGAGCTTCAATTGTCTAAGGCTCGTTCTCTCCACCAGTCTCCATATTACAATGATACAGCAGTGTCTACATTAACACTACAGTACATTTGCTGTACAGCTTGTGCTTAGAACTAGACATAACTGACATTGCTTCAATTGCTAAGCAGCTAAGGTTTGAGCTATTGTTCACTGTAATCAGCCAATTTCTGCTAATAGTGGCTGACTACTATGTTTTTCAGTGGAATTACCTATATGAAGTCTGCTGTGTCTAGCAAAACATCTTCCCCGACCACAGCTTTAGATAACATTAATATGAAATGCCATAAGTTATAACAAGCATGTATGTAAGCAAGTATATGTATATATATATATATATATATATATATATATATATATATATATATATATATATATACACAGAGAGAGCGAGAGAGATCACCCTCTGGTCAATGAGACCATTAAAATGTTCATAAATCAACATTTAGCCAATCAGAATATTAGAACATTCCAAGGGTTAGACCACTTTGCTTCCAGTCAGGGAACTATAATGTTCACTGGATTGGACTAATTACAACATCAGAGGGTTAATTTGAATCTATAACATGCACCAAGCATTCTCAGGAGCATCATATTTATTTACATTATTTACATTTGGTACAGTATGGAGTGAAGTATGGTGAAGGTTTATTATGTCATTATATTTTCACAACTTGAGGAGGTGAAATCAGAGTTCTGATAGGACAGCACAGGTTTAGAGTTTGAGCTAGGCTTTGGGTCATCTCAACCACCCCTTAAAACAATAGACCTTTAGGGGCTAAGATAGCTCTCTGGGGAGTGCTGTCATGAGGATCAGTGAGTACCTCACCTCAGGCAGCAGCAATTAGTGGTGGCAGGGGGAGAGAATCCCGTGGCTTACTATGCTTTCCTCCATAATACATTATACTGTGGTCACTCACTGCTGCTCCTGCCCCTCTGACACGAGTGGGCAGTGATTGGTCAGTGAGTATTACGCACACTGTTCCCTCCCACTAGTGTTGTTTCTTATACATGGACAGTGGAAAGTGAATGGTACATCACAATGGGGGGTGTGACCATACCCTCTGAAGATTGGCAAATGCTTTTTTGCTTTTTAAGCGCTAGGCTGTCTAAATTATTAGTCTAATGGTGGGTTTCCTGTACTACTGGTGCCAGGCAAACGCCTATTTACCCCTTTATTAAAATGTCCTTGGATATATTTTATTCAAAAGCTCCATTAAAAAGAATCAACTTCAACAGAACACCTCTCCATTTACAGAGGGCTGTTAATTGGACGCCCTGCAACTAAATTATATAGTCCTATTTTTTTTGACATCTGACTTCCATTGGAAAGCAGCTGAAATTGATGCATTTTCTGAGTGACGTCGTCATGCTTTATCCTAAATGTTTTTGCCAGCAACTGATTAACCAGGTTCATATCACTCAGTAGCAGTTTTCTGCTTAACTTGTCCCTGTGTTTTATGGACAGAAACATGAAGCCATAAAAAAGCACATACATAAGTAAGCAAAGAATTAACACTGCTGAAAAACATTAAATGTCATTAGCATAACATTACTCAGAGGCTTAGGGCCGCCTAGGAATTGCAGTATTTCATTACAGTAGTCAGCTGGAAATGATAACATGTATTTAACACCTCAAGAAGTTGGCTGCTGCAAGCAAATCAGCGTAACAAGAGTTATGGGACGGATGAACAAAGCTGAGAGTGCAGATTAGTGATTGTGTGCATGGAATGACATTGCTACAGAACGTATCAGTAGTGTAAGAGCATATAGAGCGGTTTACCATAACAATATTGTACTGTCCAGCAGGTTAGCAATACGCAGTTGCTTATAAACCACTTCTGTTCTCCGTTCTGTTTCTCATACACCATCTCCTATAAGAAAGCCTCATAATCAACGATGGACTATCTCCGGTGTTACCACATATGACATTTTGTGAAGGTTCATATGTAAAGCAAGCTATACAGAAATAGAGCAGGTCTAGAGGACTGGCCACAAGAGCAGGTCTAGAGGACTGGCCACAAGATCAGGTCTAGAGGCCAACCCACAATTGCCCACTGTTATGTTATTTTTTTACATAGTAGGAAACTTGTGGGCCAATTACAAGGCTGGCTTGCTCTGCCCACCGCCATGGCTCCGTTGACTAAACATGTCCATAAGAACACTTTTCACTAGAGCATACCCTTCTACTCTCCCAGAATGTCCCTGAGACTCCCAAAATTTTGGTACTTCTTCCTGAAGCCCCAGGAGTGCATGTCTTTCTCCTGGATCCCCCATACTTCCTAGTGAAGTGGACGGGATGGGGGCCTCGATGACACAATTCGCAGCGCCATTCTCCCTCCAGTACGTGTCACTTGACCTCCCCTCCGGCCGGCGAGTCTCCGCTAGAGGTGCACTGATACCATATTTTAGGATGAACACCCAATCATTTTGCAAAACATACTGCTGAATGCCAGATCAAAGCTGAATTCAAATTTGTAGAATAACATTTAGAAGGGGGAAGCAAAAAGCAGAAATCTAACTTAACTTTAACTACTAGAAGCTAAAACTAAAGAGCTCCAATGTTCTCGTGTTTTATTCATTAGTCTATTAACTCTGATGAGCTAAAATGTGACTATAATGTCTATCAAAGCAGAACTAGGCTCTCATGTTCTCAGTCTATTAGTATTCAGATTCAAAGTTATATGACGGCAGATAAAAATAATAAACCTAAAAGAGAACGATACAAGACCATATGTGATTATCTTGACTTCACTCTAAGTAACTGGTCTTTGTTTTGACAGGTTTTACGATGTGGTAATACTACTGTGTTGTTAACAGGCTATCAAGTGATGATGTGTTGATGTTGGTTGAAATCTCACATTTTAAATGGTTGAATGTTCATCAATTGGAAAGGAATTCTATACAAATAAACACAGGAAACTCGACTCATTTGTATCACATGACAAACCAATCATTCACTAATTTTGGTTGATGTCAATTTAGCTCTGTCTTAGTTGTATAACAGTATTAAAAGAGATTAGCATCTAAACCATTAATACTGCATGTAGAAACCTTTCTTTACTGTTTCTAAAACTAATGAAGAATAATGCTCACCTGTTCGTCTCCTATCAACACCACTGCTATATTTTTGGGGTCCCGGGTAACGAACATTGGTCCTGCTTTCTCAGATGTTCAATGGTTAGATCAGTGATGGACATCCATAGGGCCACATTCAGCCCAGAGAGTTTTTATCTGCGGCCCCAGCTTCTTTCTGTTTTATAGTCACATTTGTTTGTTTTGACTTGTAACACTTGTTTATAATGCCGGATAGGTGTCTTTATCTTTGAGTAAATGTAATTTTCTTTGCTGATATTATGGGTAATGTGCGGCCCTTTTTACATTTAGATGGCCACCCATGTGGCCCCTGAATTGTATCAGGCTGCCAATCACTGGGTTAGATCACATAACATGTGATGTCACCACACAGTGGCTCAGTGGTTAGCACTTCTGCCTCACAGCACTGGGGTCATGAGTTCAATTCCCGACCATGACCTTATCTGTGTGGAGTTTATATGTTCTCACTGTGTTTGCGTGGGTTTCCTCCGGGTGCTCCGGTTACCTCCCACACTCCAAAAACATACTAGTAGGTTAATTGGCTGCTATCAAAATTGACCCTAGTCTCTCTTTCTCTCTGTCTGTGTGTGTGTGTGTGTGTGTGTGTATGTTAGGGAATTTAGACTGCAAGCTCCAATGGGGCAGGGACTGATGTGAATGAGTTCTCTGTACAGCGCTGCGGAATCAGTGGCGCTATATAAATAACTGATGATGATAATGATGATTACCAGGATTACTATTGGGACAGGACTGATTAGACAGTAGGGATATGGGCAAAACAATTAATACTGGCTTCAGACAGAGATCATTTGTGCCACACATGATACACACACTCACACATACTACATACTATGTAATTTATTGGTCTGTAAAACAGTGTAGAATATGTTGGCTCTGTTGAAATATTTTATTATTATTATTATTACTACTACTAAAAATACATTACCTTTTACATTTTAAGGGGAAGAAAATATGTTTGGTCTGTATAGATAAGATGACCTTTAAGTTATTAGATATAAAATTTAGGGAAAGTTTTTTACAAAAATGTTAAAAAAAAAGCTATACAAAAGTTTGACAAAAGAAAAAAAAAAAGACAACCATAGAATTCCTTTAACTTAACTGGTCAGAACTGATCTAATATTACATTACATTACCTGCTTTGCATCGATTTTTCCATTGGTTTTGCGTCTAATGTATTTAGTAAGTAGCACTACTCAAAACGATAACAATTTGCTTCAAATTGGAAAGACAGAAATAGATTTTAATTTGTGCAAAAATGCAACACAGAAGTAGAGAAACGTAAAACAATTCTGAAGGTTTCACAATTTATCAGACCGGCTCTGGAGTCTCAAATCAGTTCACAATGTACAAGTAAATGGGGAAGTCCATTCTGTGAGACGTCGATGTATTTATTAAACTCTTCTAATAACACTATTTTGACCCGTTTTCAGATCTGTCCCTGCATCTCCTCTTTTGTTAAATAGGGGGAGCTGCAATATCTGCCGACCGCTTCAAGGAGTGTCTGTACAGATGGAGTCAGCTTAGTTGAAACAAAGGACACAGCATACTGATAGCAGGACAGTACGCACAGTTTTGTTGCACTCTCACTGCATGCAAGTGGGTGAGGCCAATGCACCACAACACAGCCTATTTGTCCGTTTTGGATTGGCCATTTGTTGAAACTGAACTCTCTCCAAAGCAGTAAAAGCGAATGGCGTTAAGAATTCCAACTGTCAATATATTTATTTACATTTATTCATAGTTATGTTTCAGCAAGAACAACTTTACTTTGGTTCCGCAAGCATAACAGCTCCCTAGTTTTATATATTTTTTTGCCATCACATTAATATTTATTTTTAACTTCATGAAGCATATTCTGTCTTTTGTACTTTTTATTTTTGCTATTATTTTCAAGGTGTGGTTTACCATTTATAGGCAGTTCTAGACATTCTCTTTTTTATGATACTGTGATACTGTTTCCCTTGTAATTTGTGCCTTCACCCCTTTGTCTTGGTTGAACCTCTTTTTGCTTTGTGTCCTCTTTCTGACTCTTTTCTCTGATGTAAATCTGTTTTTCCTCGTCATGCTGCCCCCGTCCCCTCTTTACATTGTTTGTTCTTCTTTTATCCCCTGAGCCTCTTTTTTGCCTTATTTATACTGGTGTTGTTTTCCCTTTCTGCCTGTTTTTCCTGTCTGTTTTATCTTTACCGCTGTACTTGTTTTCTTTACTCTATTATACCTGTGTTCTTTACAACTCTCTATCTGTTTTTATTTTACTCCTCTGTGCTTGTTTTCTCTATCGCTCTGTGTCTGTTGTCTTTACCCCTTTGTGCTTGTTTTAGCTCCTCTCTCTGTTCTTGCTTCCCCTTTATCACTTGTTGCTTTTCCTTTCGTTCTGTACCTGTTGGATTTTGGATTTATTTTAGATTTTTCCTGTTGGTCAGTGGATTCTCCACACCACTGGGATACCCCTTTAGTTTACAATTTCATATATTCTTTACTGCAGCGGTGTTAGGTGCAATTCATTAGGGAGCCTATAAAAATGAGTTTACTGAAGCCAATTACATTACAGTGGCTTCAGCCAATGAAACCACAGGGATTCCAAAAGGTGAAGTCACAGGGATTCCAAGAGGAGTAGCCACATAAAATGATTTTGGCTTCTTGTTAGAACAAACAGCTGTGAAAACGCTAAGTTTAAGTACTGGTTTCAGAGTGCCATCAGTAGGTCAACAGGGCCTAGCTTTCTGCAAATATATAGTTTATGTTAGTAGTTAGTACTTCTAAACAATGTAAGTATAATTCAGTTTTTGTTAAGGAATATTCTTATTTTCTTAATTTATAAAAATATAATATACATTATACAGTATTATAACATCTGTGCCTTTTGTCACACTGTGGGATTAATACAACCACTGTAGACAGTTTTGTGACATGATTCTGATGTCAGTAATTAATTGTATAAACAGACTAAACATGATATTTAATGTCACATATTACATATCAAGTTACTTTCACAAGAACAAATCTGCTAAGAGGAAATGTATAATCATATCCCAGTGCCCATTTCAGAAATTCACAAAGAACGACTACTCTAAAAATAACTAAATTAAATCCGCCACACACCTTTAAGCCTGTCACATTATTATAAATGTTGGCCATTTGGCCATGCCATTTTAATTTGGATATCACTCAGTAAGGCTTAGAGGCTCTACTTGGTATATGACAGTTAAAACCACACAGTGGGAATTTAAGTAATTCATCATTTTCAAGATTATCGGTGACATATTGTCTGTCACTAGGACTTTTAACTGCACTTACAACACAGTTTTAAGAAAATCTAGTAAATGCTTTTGTTTTATTTATGATAACAAAATAACTGATTTTATTTAAATAAACTAATTTTATTTAAAACTGCTTTTATCATCCATTGCCTAATTCAACTCAATCAATGTAAAGGTATATAAAATTTTAAAAAGTGCTATTTAATATATTTTAGATATATATGAGCTATATATAGGCAAGATTATTTGTAGAGACTGATATATGTATTATACTATATAGCATTTTAATCCTAAAATGGAAATGTCTCTGTTACTCTGCTAGATGACAATCTGCATATTGTAATTTTGTTACACAGTACAAATATCTCAATGACCGTTTTGTAACATAATACAACTGGAACGTGTAACTTAAGACTTTACACAGGAAATATCACAACTATTAGCCTATCTGTCAGTGCCTTCATTACAACATACCCCAGAAGCACCACCCAAAAAGCGTCCCTTCATTATATACAGTCCCAAAAAGCAGCTAGTAAACGTCAAAACAGAACGCAAGACATAATAAGCCTGTGAGAAAAATAACCTTCCCCAGGGCTCAACATGAATATATATATATATATATATATATATATATATATATATTTAAATGTGACTCTAAATTTTGAATGCCGCATCTTGTATTGCTGATAAAATAAATAAATAAATTATTACAATTCTAGAGATTTCATAGACCACTAAAATATTTTTTTCAGTTGTACTAAAGAAACACAACATAAAAAAAAATACCATGTGCCAAGAATAATTATTTGCCACTAAGTACAATACAAACAGACTGTTAAACATATTTCAGCTCCCTGGCATCATTTGTGAATCATTTAGTGAAACCCTGATTGCCACCCAGACATTGGCCAAGTTCTTGCTAACACTGCCAAACACTTGAGACAGGTCCTTTAATTTACAGTCTTGTGGGTTTATATTATAATGCATTTTTTTAATATAAATAATCACACTTTTTATGCATAATTTTCGCATACGTTGCTTAAGTTATTTTTGCACTTACACTGCTGGAGCGGAGACATCAAGTACAGACAGTGGGCCTTAATGTTTGTTGCGATACTACAACAGACTGAGACTTAATGTTGTTTGAGTGATTACACTGGAGTGACAGCAGGTGGCGCTGTTACTAAGTGTGTTAGCACTCTATTACAGAAATGTTCTCTGCTGTACAAAGAACTAGTAATGTTGTTGTTCATGTAAGTCCTGTCATGTCTGTATGCTGATGACTAAACAGTTTATTATAAATAGTTATACTACAAGGAGCTTCCCAGTGTGTGCCTATTGACAGTATACAAAAGAAGTATTGATCTGTTAACTATGTTATCTTGGCAAAACCATGTTGCACTGCAGGGGGGGGGGGGGAATTTAAAATGTGTGGACAGATTAGGAGGGGGTGTATCCTAGATCAGCTCTAAAACGTCAAGGCAGGATTAAGGTTGTCCAGTATTTATGCTACATGTACAAGCAGCCCATTTTTTCTCTGCATGAAAAAAATAAAAAAAATGAATACATTCACACCACGTACATTGCAACATGGTTCGTCCAGGAGCAAATGTGTTCTTTTTTTCTTTTGGTTTGCTCCTAACTCTAAAAACGGACCCAGTATGAGTAGCCAATTTAAGGACTTATCCAATAATTCTATGATGCCATGCACATACATGATTACTGAGTCACTGTGAGGAGCGCTGATAATCTCTATGCGGATAATACCCAAATTTATCTATCCTCTCCTGATCTCTCGACATCTGTGTTGTCCCGTGTAACTGACTGTCTTTCTGCCATATCATCCTGGATGTCCTCTCGCCAACTCAAACTTAATCTTTCTAAAACAGAGTTAATAATATTCCCACCCACCAACAAGAGCATACCTGACATTTCTATCTCTGTTGATAACATGACCATAAATCCAACCCCACAAGCTCGCTGCCTAGGTGTAATCCTTGACTCACACCTATCCTTTGTTCCCCACATTGACTCTATATCTAAATCATGTTACATATATCTAAAAAATATTTCCAGAATTCGCACATATCTCACACACTGCAAAAACCTTAATTAATGCACTTATCATCTCCCGCATTGACTATTGCAATTTCCTCCTTACTCCCCTTACCAAAAACAGACTCGAACCCCTACAATTTATTTTGCATGCTGCGGCAAGATTGATTTTCCTTGCAAATCATTATTCCTCTGTTGAATCACTCTGTATGTCTCTACACTGGTTGCCTGTTTTCTACCGAATCCAATATAAAATACTCTTACTAACCTACAAAGCCATCAACAAAGCTGCACCAACATACATCTCCTCTCTTGTCACAAAATATCTCCCAACTCGGCAACTCTGTTCTGCACAAGATCTGCGTCTCTCATCCACCCTCATTACATCCTCCCATTCCCGGTTACAGGACTTTTTCCGGGCTGCACTCACTCTATGGAATTCTCTCCCTTGCACAATAAGACTCTCCTCTAGCCTACAAGCTTTCAAGCGTTCTCTGAAAACCCACCTCTTCAGACAAGCTTATAATATTCCTCAACCACCCTCTTAACCTTACTACATTACCCTATTACCACCTGTTACACAAATACCCCTTGACCAACATTGTTGTGTGACAGGATCATTTAGCTTATGAGTCACTTTTGCAGTCTGGCTGGGCCGACTGCAAATGTAGACTTAACCTCATGTGTCAAACTCCCATTGTCCCATAGATTGTAAGCTTGCGAGCAGGACCTTCTCCCCTCTTTGTCTGTTTTACCCAGTTTGTTTATTAGTTTACTATATTTCCCCAATTGTAAAGCGCTACGGAATATGTTGGCGCTATATAAATAAATGATGATGATGATAGTTAAGATAAAAAGGAAGTGATCACCCAAGACAGTGTTGGAAAACACAGGCATAATATAAAAATAAAACATGTTCTACACATTATGGAAAAATACCTTTATAGGAAAAAAAAAATTAAATATCCGCACAAAAAAGGTTCCCCTAGTTTCACAGGAACTCGAGTCTCCTCTAAAATTCTCTATGGGTATAAACAAATCTCTTCAGTCAACTATTAATTGAATTCTGAGGTCTTAACCCTAAGATTTTTGTAATGACACAAAGTAAGTCACAGTGAATGAATACAAATAGCAGGGAAATGATTTAACAAACAGCATGAGTTCATAAAGAAACAATTTTTGCAGATCGACTTTATAACCTTCAGCAAAGCAGTTATTTCAGGGGTTTATTGTGATAAGTTGGAGGAAATTGTTTATCCAAACTTTAGTTAGTCTTTTGACTTTTTGCCCATTGTAAATTAAAACAAATATACAGTCATGTGAAAAAGAAAGTACGTCCTTTTTCAAATCTGCGTTTTTATACATCTACATTATACAATCATCCGGTCCTCACCATGTCCTAAAGTTTGCTAAATCTAATCTCATATAACGTATTCACCTTCATCCTTATTTATTAAACAAAGAATAAGCTCTGAAAAGCCAGGTGTGCAAAAGTAAGCACACCCCTTACTGCTTTCATATCAATACAGATGGTCATTTGAACCAGGCGCTGCTAATCTAGTGAACTTCATTATTTAATGATCAGAAAGTTCTACCACATGCAGGCTTACTAAAACCATACGATAAGGTAGAAAAGACATCGGCAATGATCCCAGAGAAATATTTATAATGCCTACAATAAAACAGTTTTTTCTCTAGCTTAATTTCTCATGGTAAAAAAAAAAATGAATATTTAAACTTAATATATATACACACAAAAAACATGATATAGCTGATGAATATAAAGTTACATCCACAATACGAAAATGTTCCCTCACTTTTTTTTATTTTACAAATGCATGTTTTGTGAATTTGGCCCAAAATGTTTAAATACATTTTTTAAAATAGGTTATAATTTTTTTTTTTTTTTAAAGTCTTAATTTAAAAGCTTCCACTACTTTACCCTACACTACAGAAATGAGACATGTATTCTCTGCATGCAGGAGAAATAATCACATTGCAGTCAGCTATAGTATGGAGCAAGCAGTGAACACATTACCATAGTGCTCACAAGTCTATCAGCTTTTCATCACTCTTGTTTGCCCCGCTAGCTCCCAAAGATTCTTTAGAATAGTTTCTTAGATACCGGCTAAATAACAATTGCGGTTCAAAGGGGTAGGTATTTTAGAATTCAGAACCAGGTTTGTGACATGCCATGATTTCTTTAGCCATCATTTATGAACGTGTTGGGGATTCAGGCTTGAGAAATAAATAGAAGCCTGGAGATTTGGTTCCCTATAGTAACCTTTTCATGGGGGAAAGTCATTTTCTATTATAATAGGTTTAAGAACAAATTGACTATAAACTAGACATTATTAAACTAGGGATGTAAACCCTTCAAGTTGGAAATAGCCTATTCATCTTCAAGAGACTGCTACTTGATAGCCCAGAAAGAAGGGATCAGATAAGTAAGGTTTATGCTAAATAAAGAATCTGGAAACTTGACTGTTGGCTCATTTTAAACTCCAATTGATTTAGTCGTGTCTGACACCCCGAGGAAGGCTTGTGAAGGGGTAAGACAAGAGTTCATGGGTCAATGAAACACAAAGAGAATGACTGCAGTCTTTTCATCGTTCATACAGCAGCTTCAACTTATCAGAAATTAAAATATAGCTCTCCTAAGCAGGGCCTGATTAAGGTTCTAGGCCACCCTAGGCTAATACGCTTGTAGCGTCTCCTTACCTTCCACGACTGGCTAATACGTGGTAGGTAAAAATAAATGCATCCCTGATATAAAATCTGTCTTCTTTCGCCACCATCTCCATCACTGTATATGTCCCTGTGAAACTCAGCTCCCACTTGGCTTTTTAATAGGGTCACAGCAATCTTTGTCACTCATTTCATTTTCATTAAACTGTACAACAGAGCGGAGGCGTGAGCGAGCACGGCAGAGGGTGAAGATGAGAAGGTGGAGGGGGCTGTCACGCCTGTGCGGCAGAGAGGAGGCGCGAATGAGCACTGCAGAGGGAGAAGATGTGAAGGTGGAGGGGGCTGTCACGCCTGTGCGCAGAGCGGAGGCGCGAACGAGCACTGCAGAGGGAGAAGATGTGAAGGTGGAGGGGCTGTCACGCTTGTGCGGCAGAGCGGAGGCGCGAACGAGCGCTACGGAGGGTGAAGATGTGAAGGGGGAGGGGCTGTCACGCCTGTGCGCAGAGCGGAGGTGCGAACGAGCACTATGGAGGGTGAAGATGTGAAGGGGGAAGGGCTGTCACGTCTGTGCGCAGAGCGGAGGCACGAACAAGCACTGCAGAGGGTGAAGATGTGAAGGTGGAGGGGGCTGTCACGCCTGTGCGCAGAGCGGAGGTGCGAACGAGCGCTATGGAGGGTGAAAATGTGAAGGGGAGGGGTTGTCACGCCTGTGCGCAGAGTGGAGGCACAAACGAGCGCTACGGAGGGTGAAGATGTGAAGGGGGAGGGACTGTCACGCCTGTGCGCAGAGTGGAGGCGCGAACGAGCGCTACGGAGGTTGAAGATGTGAAGGGGGAGGGGCTGTCACGCCTGCTCCTGTCGCCGTCCTTGTCTCTCCTACTCACTTATCCTCAAGCGCCCGCCCAAGGAGGACTTTACTTTGGGAATACATCAAGATTAAAACCTTACTACATTTTTATTTCATATTTTCTTTTTACTTTGGAGAACAACTATTTTCTTTTGTATTGTAAAATGAATTTCAGTTTATACCTCTCCCTTTCACATTTCAGCCTCCCCAAATGTTGCACCCTAGGCTGCAGCCGGTCTCTTGGATAGTCAGGCCCTGCTAATATGATAAACATAGCTTGTATAAGAGGTTGCATTTAAATGATCACTGTTCCAAAATTAATATGCAGATTTGGTTGGCATTGGCTAAGATATGATATAATACAGAGTTATGGGTAAGGTTCAGCATTCCCCTGTTCCACTGATCTACTGAAGTGGGACCATTTACAACACACCTAGGTGTTGCCAATGCTCCTCTCCCGGTGAACTTAGATTTGAGGTGCTGTAAAGCTCAAGTCTAATTGCACAACTAAGAAGGTTTGTGGCTCCTAGGAAATATATTTTGTTATTGAAGAGGACAGATCATGAAACTTTAACTTGTTACCTGTTTATTAAGCGATACTCCTTTCCAAGTCACCAGACTCTTGGACCTCTGCGAAGAGGATCTATTGGCCTGCTGAGCGGTCGCAGGCCATTGTCGAGTCATGAAAGCTAGTAGACCCCCTAGTACATCTTAGCACCGGCCAATAGATAAGGTATAACCTGGTCAGAAAAGTTACCACAGGGATAACTGGCTTGTGGCGGCCAAGCGTTCATAGCGACATATCTTCCCATCGCATGTTCGTTGGGAACCCGGTGCTAAATCATTCGTAGACGACCTGATTCTGGGTCAGGGTTTCATGCGTAGCAGAGCAGCTCCCTCGCTGCGATCTATTGAAAGTCATCCCTCGAGCCAAGCTTTTGTTGACAGACCCAAGAGGGGCAGAGAGAGAGAGAGAGAGGGCGGCCTTGCTGATTTGTCATTGATATTATGCATGGTATTTGCTATACATAATGTAATTTCTCTTTTGTGGTACAAGAAAAAAAAATGTATTTCGCTCAGGTGGGGTCTGTGATTTTCAAACTAATATTGAAAGGTCCACTGTAAAAAAAAAAAATATATATGTAATGGACTGGAGAGCCCATGGCTTTAAGGCCGTTCTTTACCTCTCTTGTCTCAATTCGCCCCTTTTCCTTCCTTCCTTTTCCTTCCTCTATCTTCTGGTATTGAACGGGTTGGCGGGTGACCTTTTTTGGTAGTGTGCTGGCCTGCTGAATATCTTAAGGTAATTTTAGTTAGGGTTAAGGTATACTTAAGTTGGGTGGAGTATACAGGGTGGGAGTATGGGTTTAGTATTAAAGTTATTTAAGTTGTGGGTAGTTTTAATGTTATCGCAAATATATAAACAAGGATTATATGTGCTTATAAGTATGTCAATATATGCTCTGCTGGGGTGTGGGATGCGGGGTAGTGAGATAAGAGGGACTACTATTATATGTATTCTGGTACATCTGATAAGGAGCTGAAAATTCTCTCCTGGAATGTGTGGGGCCTAAATAATGCTGTGAAACGTTCTCTTGTACTAAGACAAATTAGAAAAAATGATCCTGATATTGTTTGTCTATTGGAGACTCACTTACACGGTGATAGAATACTCGCCCTTAAAAAAGCATGGGTAGGTAGGGCATACCACTCTACGTACACGACTAATTCTCGAGGGGTCTCTATATTGGTACATAAACGTCTCTGCTTCTCCTTGGAAAAAATTCAAGTGGATGCAGGGGGAAGGTTTATACTGATGAAGGCTGTCATTAATTGGGTTCCGGTGATTCTGTTAGCTGTATATATACCCCCACCGTATAATGGTGAGGTGTTAAGGAAATGTGGAGAATTCATGGCATTGTTCCCAGATGTTCCAGCCATTTGTATAGGGGATTTTAATAATGTGATAAATGGAGAGGTAGACAGATGGCGAGAGAAAAATGCTGTAGTTGGCAACTCTAAGTCGGCTTTTTCTGCTCTGGTTGAGGAAATGGGGTTAGTAGATGTATGGCGTTTGATGCACTCAGAAGATGTCCAATTCTCCTGCTTTTCTACATCACATAATGCATTTTCAAGAATTGATCTGGCTCTGCTGTCACACTCTCTGGTACCGCTGGTGAGGAGCGTGGAATATAGGGCTAGGGGAATCTCTGACCACTCGCCCCTCTGCCTATCTATTGATTTTGCAATTGATAGAGGCCAGTCCTTTTGGAAATTAAATCCCTTCTGGCTCTCCTTGATGGGTACAGGAGGGACCTTGGTGACACAGTGGGAAGGCTTCTTTGAAGATAATCTGGTAACAGCAAGGCCACCTATAGTTTGGGACGCTTTTAAGGCTTTCCTAAGGGGGACATTAATTGCTGGCATAGCTGAAATTAAAAAGTCGTCCAGACAAAAAGAACAGATATTAGAGAAAAAGTGTAAATCCTTAGAAGCACAATACATTGCGGACAAAACTGAGGTTGCAAGGGGAACATGGCAGTTGGCCCAGAGAGAGTGGGTAGAGTATGTATTTGAGAAATCCAAACGTAAATTTCTGTTTTCTAAGCATGTACGATATGCAGAGGACGATAGAAATGGTAGCTTCCTGGCTTATCTGACAAGGGCGGAGAGGGCAGAGGCAGCAGTACCGGTTATCTGTGATGACAGTGGGGTTAAGAAGTATCTGATGCCTGATATTGTTGAGGTATTTCATAAATATTACACGAATACATATAAGTCACAGGTCAGATATGACATGGATACGTTACAGCAGTATTTGAATGGTATCTCCCTTCCTGTCCTCTCCGATGATAGCAGGGAGTTTTTGGACTCACCCTTTACTCTTGAAGAGATTGATATAGCTATTATGTCATTCCCTAATGGTAAAGCCCCTGGAGTAGATGGAATCCCAATTGAATTATATAAAAAGCACCAGCCCTTTTTTGTGTCTAGGTTGTTGGATACATTCAGCGAGCTGGGTGAGATTGGCGCTCTTTCCCCTTCAATGGCAGAGGCCATAGTGGTGGTGCTGCCTAAGTCAGGGAAAGATTTGTTGTACCCTGAGTCCTACCGACCGATTTCACTTTTGTCAAATGATGTTAAGATTCTAGCAAAATTACTGGCTTTGAGGTTAAGTAGAGTGGTGCTGGAATTAATTCATCCGGATCAGACGGGATTTATGCCGGGCAAGTCCACGTCTATCAATCTTAGAAGGCTGTATACTCTCCTGCAGGTGCGGTCACCCTCTTCTGAGAGCGAAGTTGTGGTGTCCTTGGACGCAGCCAAGGCGTTTGACTCGGTGGAGTGGCCATACCTGTGGGAGGTATTGTCCCGATTTGGAGTGGGCCCGGAATTTATAAAATGGGTTAAACTTTTGTATTCCCATCCAGTGGCGCGGGTCTGTGTCAATGGGCATCTTTCTCAACAATTTCAATTAGAGCGGGGTACTAGACAGGGATGCCTGTTGTCTCCGGCCCTGTTTGCATTAGCAATAGAGCCGCTGGCCTGTAAGATCCGGCATGATAGAGAAATTGTGGGACTTAGATCAGAGCACAGAGAGGATAAGGTGGCTTATATGCAGATGATATGCTGTTGTTCCTTTCAGATCACGACACTTCCTTAAAACATTTGCTGCGGGTGGTTGATGGATTCGGGTTTTATTCTGGCCTAAAAATTAATTGGGATAAATCTAGCGTGTTCCCTCTGGGATGGGAGTGTCCCGTGACAATGCCAGAAGGCTTACAGTTAAAATGGGCATCGAAATTCAAATACTTGGGAATATGGATCTCTAATACCTCCGCTGAATATGTAGAACTTAATTTGCGGCCCCAGATCAAATACATTAAAAAAAAAACTCATGTATGGAAGAAGCTCCCACTTTCTGTCTCCGGTAGGATAAATTTAATTAAGATGATGGTGCAGCCAAAGTTTTTTATATATACTCCAGCAGTCACCTGTATATACTCCACCCTCCATTTTCCGATGCATTGATAGCTATTTGATTTCATTGGTTTGGGGAGGGGGAAGGGCTAAGGTCAAGCTCAGCTCGCTGTATAGATCCAGATCTTCTGGTGGATTTGCACTTCCTAACTTGAAATTATATTATTTTGCCTCTCAATTGGTCCACCTTAAGGCATGGGTTTCGGACCCCGATTACCATGAGCTACATTGGGTGTTGGTACACCAATTTAATTCTAATCACACTCCCTTACAGTCACTGCTGGAGGGGCGGCTTGGTATGCACGCTCCTCCGCTCCTGATTCAGGCAGTTAAGATTTGGACAATCTGCAATAAAATAATGAAACAAACTGACATTGATCCATATACTCCTATCTGGGGGGCAAAGAAATTTAAGAAGTTGAATACAGTGAAGAGGGCCAGGGAGTGGTCTCGGTTGGGTGTGGTGTCGGTAGGTCAGCTTTATGATACAAATGTATTTAAATCCTTCGAACAGTTGGTTGGGGAATTCTCTGTACCCAGAACAATGTTTTATTCTTACCTTCAGTTACGACACGCCCTAGACACACAATTTAAAGGGGAGACTTTGGTGTTTGGGGTGGATCCACTGAGGAAACAATTACAGGCCTTGGGTTATAGAGGTCTGATCTCTCGAATGTATTCATGTCTTCTGCATGAATCCACTGCAGATGATTTGGATGGTTTGAGGAATCAGTGGGAAATAGATATTGGCCCTTTATCAGACAAGGAGTGGGAAATGGTTACAGACAGTACTAAAGGTTATACTTCATCATTAAAATTTCAACAAATACAGGTGTTTATCTTACACAGGGCCTACTTTACCCCTATTAGATTGGCAAAATTTCGCCCGGATGCTACCCCTAACTGTCCAAAATGCAATTCGATCAATGCTAACTTTTGGCACCTTCTATGGGAGTGTTCATGTATACAAATCTTCTGGCGAAGGATCAGGAGATGTATTCAGGTTACTGGAATTGAAGTGTCTCTTAGTTCACCGGCCACTTGTCTCTTTGGGCTCCGATTGAAGGGGAAAGTTAATAAACTGACAAAAATGTACATTTCACAGTTATTGATGTTGGCTAAGGTCTGTATAGCGAGGCTGTGGTTGGCCCCGACGAGTCCCACGGTTAAAAATTGGAAGGCACTGGTCAATACCACCATAAGGCACAAGAGATTTGTTTATACTAGCAGACAGGCTCTGAAGGAATTTGAGAATATATGGTACAGATGGTTAGAGTCTCCATTCTATCCTATGTCATCTAGTACAGATGCTCTATCTACTTAAATGTATGGCTACCGCAGTTCTTATAATGAGTATCTGAGTCCATGTAATAAACCCTGCATGTGTAACATACTTATGTATAAGCATTTACGATGTATGATCCTGAATGAATATAGCACATTTATTATTATTATGCTTTAATGTAATCTTGTAAATTCCGTCATTTAATTCTGATATGTATGCGATTGTTTTTCTTTTCTTTTTGTTGTTTAGTATGTTTATATCTTAAAAAATTTCAATAAAAATACTGGATTTAAAAAAAAAAAAAAAAAAAAAGGTTTGTGGCACCCCACAAGAATAGGGATGCCTAAAAATATGCACAGTCCAAGTATTAGTGAGAAATAGAAGTTATTAAGGATCCCCTTTGATATGAAGAAGTTTGATAACCTGAAATATATATACTGTCAATATATTTACTAAACAGGATCTCTATAGCCCCTAGTCCAATATATATATATTGGCAGCACGGTGGCTTAGTAGTTAGCATATTCTGCCTTACAGCACTGGGGTCATGAGTTCAATTTCCAACCATAGCCTTATCTGTGAGAAGTTTGTATGTTCTCCCCGTGTTTGCGTGGGTTTCATCCGGGTGCTCCGGTTTCCTCCCACATTCCAAAAACATACTGGTAGATTAATTGGCTGCTAAAAAATTTACCCTAGTCTGTGTGTCTGTCTTTGTCTGTGTCTCTGCCTGTCTGACTGTCTGTCTCTGCCTATCTGTGTGTGTGTGTTAGGGAATTTATACTCTAAGCCCCAATGGGGCAGGGACTGATGTGAGTGAGTTCTCTGCACAGCTCTGCGGAATTAGTGGCGCTATATAAATAAATGGTAATAATAATAAAAATAATAATATATGACCCCCATGGGGGTTGGGAAGGAACCTGAAGGTGACACAGAATAATATTGCATTATAGTTTATACTCAGATCCAAAGGCACTAGGGGAACCTGGCTGTACCCCAACAGTAGTATGGCCCCTATTAAATACCACCACCCCCATCCACAACCAGTGTGGTGAAATTGGCAACCTGTGCCAATGAAATAAATACATTGCTTAGATATAATGTTGATCTAGCACATGGGATCTACATATCTATAGCTCACAAAGGGACATACAGAAACATCTCAGGTGGGCAGTGACCATGGGGAAATTTGTGCACGCTCCGTGAAGTAAGTAAATATAGAGAGATTACATCTACCCTGGCACAATGATCCTGAAAAGATTTAACAATGAAATACCGAGGTCTCTTCTTCTGTGGCTGCAAAGAGTGTTCATTGTAGTCTACACATAATCATCTGATCTAAATTAATGACATCAAAGTCTTGTATTGGATTTTCAAGCTCAGTTATTAACCCAGGAATGTAGCTTTTATCTGCAGCAATTGTACTTGATACGCAGATTCATTACACGTGTTCCGTATCACTTTCCTGAGATAAGATTATAACCTGGGAGGTCTTTACATGTAGTATCGTTACAACACTATCATATGTTTTCCAGCTGTAACGACATACTTGCAATACTTCCACACATGAATGGTCTTGTACACCATGCAAAGAACCTGTGATATATTAAAGTCTAACCCCTATCGCATCTATAATAGATATTAACCAACAAAAGCACGTTTTAAACAACTGATCTTGGGAAGTTGTTGATTTCTTTTTAAAGAACTTATTTTTAAATGTCTTTAATAATAATACAAATATATTAAACAGATTTGGGGTGAATATTGTTGACCAGAGAGTTTCACAGTGACACCAGTTCGTCTGCCGAGTCCTTTAAAAAGTTACGTCTACATAGGTGTTATCCATATTAACAAGCTTGACAAACCTTTGACCTTGATAGAGGATAAAATCCTTATATTTACAATATTTTTTCCAAAAAGAGCCTCCGACCTCCATTTGTTATTTTTACCACAACTAGTAGAAATATTGATAACCTTCTACCTGCCAACCAATCCCCTCTACCTGCCAACCAATCCCCACCTCTTCCTCTCTCCCCACATGTACTGTAAGATTTGGCTCTTTAATGAGGACTGGTGGGAAGGTCATATTTTTCGATACCTAAAGACTATTAGAAAGGTAATACATAAAGATACCATGAATCCTCTATTTCTAAGGAGACTGCTTGTTAAATAGTGCACTCAGTTTGCTAATTGTTCATTGGGCAGTGCTCTGTCTTTCCCCTGGGGTTCCCCTTGCTGTACACAAGTTCTCACAGTGCACCTCACTGGTTGACAGAGCTGACACCCTGCCGGGGAAATCAGTATGGGAAAGATGAGTCTGATAAGCGATCTTGTGGACGGACCCTCACCTGCTTGATTGTGGAGGACAGGGGAGTTGTTTTCATGTTTTGTTTCCTAAAATATTTTGCTTATTGAAATCAGTGTTTCCTGGAGACAGTCAGTTTAAGATTAATACAAGAAACATTACCTGAGACTGTCGCTGGCTACACTTTGCCATCTATAGGGGAAACACATATAGTTGTAGACTATAGAGAGCAGTGTCTTCATGATATGAGAACAGTATTATAGAAAGAAATACAGAGGTAATCGTCTACTACGGAAAGATAATTGTGATTATTTGCTCTTCTAAACCCTGGTGTGACAATGTGCTGTGTGATTACTGTATGGGGTAGTCATAGGCAAACTGAGGGGAGGGTATCCTAGTGCCTGGAAACCCCCCTCCAAGCCTGGGGCACTGTATAATTAAGGTGGCTGGGCCCTGCCCCCGCTTCACACGGCTCTGCTTGAAAAGGGACAGTTGCTTGCACCTAACAGTAGTGCACACAGCATTGGACATGTATATTATAGGGAAAGGAAGAGTTGGAGAGCAGCCAAGCACTGTCTAATATTATAGCCACGCCCCCATGCATGCTGGTCACGCCCACTGATGGCGTGGTGTGGAAACCCCCCTCTACAAATCCTGCGTTTGCTATAGGTAGTGATACCTATACAAACTCTACACACTTACTGTCCTGATGAGAGCAACAATCACATCACAGACCCACCTTCTTCTTTTGGAATATGTTTGCACTGCATTAATAAAGGATTGTAATAACAGCCTCTTCAATGCAGATGTTAAACATTCACAAACAAGCCTTGCTTTTCATGTCATGCTTTAGTTTCTTACTAACCTTATCAGTATCTTCATGAACATGCAATCATTTTTTTTTAAAAATAATGAATTTATTAATGAAGAACCACAGTTCTTTATATGTTGTATTCTTAGTTAAATCATCTTTAAATAATAAAAGTATTTAAATCAACTTTAAATAATAAAAGTAGCAGCTAGTACTAATTTACAATTATTTCTACAACAGTAAAATACACAAAAGATACCTAACACTTTGACATAGACAGAATTAAATGCCATTAGAATGCTTTAGAATGTAATTAGAATGTCCAGATTCTAGGCTTTTACCTGTTCCTGTCTTACCAGCCGCAGTCTCACTTTCAGCTTTGTTCAAGTGAATCATGTTATACACTTTTTATGAGCCAATAAATGGCTCATCTCTCCTGTGAATTCTTATTTTTTTTTTATTTAGATGTATTAAATGAATGCTTTAGACAGCTTTCTAGATAGATATATAGCTCACGTTTCTTACCTGTAATTCTGTTTCTCATTTCCTATGTGGAATCTGTCATACTGTGAATGTGCATGACTCCCTTCCCAGTCCATTAAGTCAATTCTCAGGGAGTACTGTCTTTGGCTGGTTATTGCAAATATAAACTCGTTCCCCAGCCAAAATTCACCAGATGGGCTGCCAAACCCCTAGAGAGAAATCAGTTCAACAAAATATATTTATCTTCAGAGCGCACAAATTTTATTAATGCTTTTTTACAAGGTCATTAAGTGTTATTTTATATATGCAATCATTAGCAGTATAACAAAGCTACCATTGGCAATGAACACAACAGTATAAATTGAATGTTGACACTGGGAAATAACTTCTGCTAGATAGCAATGTCTTATTTTAATCTGTTTATAATCTGTTTATAAAGAGGCATCATAGAAAGTTACAGATCTCGTAACTGCATGAAACAACCAAGTAGGCATTAGTGTTTATTTAGCTGATGCAGAACACCAGGTACCCAGAGCAGGAGCCCACCTACCCAAAATTCTTTTTCTTTTGGGGACTGGACCACCTTTGTCCCCAGGCACTGGTCTACAGAGGGTGTCAACCACTTGATTGTAGTCTGGATACTGCTGAATGCACCAATGATGTAGTGAGTCTTACTCTCAGACAACTCACTGAACTCACACATGACATACACCGGCCAGTCTGAGCAGCATCGGTTCAGGATCTGTCAGTAGACAGTATCACAACTGCTGTGATTGGCCGGACCTTCAGCATCTTCAACTGTCTGCCAAAGTTCTATGATTAAGAACGTTAATAAAGCTGCAGAAACCAGCCAATCACAGCATTGTGACACTATCCACTGACAGTACCTGAGCTGGTGCTACTCGGATGCTTGAGCCGGTTACTGAGTGCATGTCATGTGTAAGGCCAGTGACAGGACTGGAAAAACAGGAAAAAAAGTACTATTATCTATCTATTTGTGTATGCATTTTATGGGCTGGTGTACGGGTGGAAATGCGGAGGGCCCATAACATTATTGTGCATCCGGGTCCCCTTTTTATCTAGTTCTGTCAAATCAATGAAGTGCTAAATCATCACTTACAGTGAATGGCCAGTATATGGGGGACATCCACCCTTCCCATGTGATTGGGCAATCACTGAAAACGTTATATGTGCAGATAATGTTATTAAATTTGCTAAACAGGTGCCAGTTGATTGTGTGTTACCGGAAGAATGGGGAAGACTATTTAAGGAATATTTAAGTGACTTTGATCACGGTACCTGGCATAAGTATATCAGAAACAACTTTGTACAGTTAACCGTGTAACGAGTTTATCAACAAGACTCATATGGTCAGAAATATCTGCCTACAACAAATAAACTTCTACACAATCCAAGATGGAAGTTTAAGCGTTGTATGTGCCCATGGCATCTTAGTTACATCTGGACCATTTATTGCACGGGTTGGGTACACCTTAAAGGTGCCGTAAATTCCGACACCGAGGAGACCTACAACTAAAATCCGAATTTATGAAGAAACAATTTCAATATAAACAGACTTACCTCAAAAACGACGCTGCAGATCTCCGATCGCACCAGCATGCTGACCTGAAGATATTCCGAATGGACAGGTCTCCGGCAATACACTTTCACGTCATTGCCACCTCTATGAATATTAATTTAAAGCGGCAATGTCGGGACCCAGCAGGTTAAGTGTTTAAACACTTAACCCAACTTTGCTGCTTTAAATTAACATTCAGAGAGGTCGCGATGACGATAAAGTGTAGTGCCGGACACCTGTCCATTCGGAATAACTTGCAGTCATCATGCTGGTGCGATCGGAGATCCGCAGCGTCGCTTTTGAGGTAAGTCTGTTTATACTGAAATCGTTTTTCCATAAATTCAGGTTTTAGTTGTAGGTCTCCTCGGTGTCGGAATTGTGGTAGTCGTGAAAACGATTACCACCGTTATTGCACTACCTACTTTACAAGCTTAGATGGACTGGACATAATTGAATGCATAATTTGGCAATCATCCTTTCCAGCCAAAATGATTCATAACGGAAGCAAACACAGTAATATATATTACTTTCAGTAGGGAGAAGTTTACATTTTTTTAGTTGTCTTTTTAAGACTATAATATTATTTTCTTCATAAAGGCGTCATAAGTATAATAACTTTCTATTTATTCAGTTTTGATACATTGATGCTAATTAATATAGCTCTAGGACAGAAACTTAAGTAGATGTGAATATTTTGCGGAATAGAATCTCATTAAACATATTTTTATTGGAAAAGACAAAAAAATGAAATCATCCCCCTGTTCTAGACAAGTGGTATTTTCATTTTTCCAGAACCGACAATAATAAAATTATTGCTTTATATATTTGTCACTGCGGTCTTACAAAAACTGGTTAATAGTACGTGAACCGCGTGAAAGTCATTTATCAAGCGCTCTTGCCATTTTTTTGTACCGATGAGCCTACATGGTTCGCCCAGGGTACCTCAAGGCGCACATCTACTCTTTCACTCTGGGGAGATGCACAGTGGACTATAAGTGTATCTAGGTGTGCGTAGATGCGAAACATCTAAGGAAATGCACTGTAAAAAAGTGTGTACGTCACATCAAATCCAACCTCCGCCTCTTTATAAGCAGCCCTTTTATTAAAGATAAAGTTTTACTGCTCCGTCTAGCCTCATTTATAGCTTAAATGAATCATGATATGATTGTGAAACACGCTTTGCAGCCAAAGTGCAACTGAAAGGCATAACATGCATCCAGCTAAACGTGTAAGACAAGACCTGAGCTTTGCCAGCTACGAGCTGGAGAAAAATTCAAGTCCTTTTGCAGAGTGTGCACTGTAGACGCACGCAAGGAATGCTCTAACCTCGCCTAACTCACCCATAACTTGATGTAAATTATTACTCTTTATCTTGCAAATATATCTCTGGCAGAAATCTAGGCACCTTTGTGTAAACTGGAGCACATGGAACTACCAAAATGTAATGGCCATTAGCTTAATCTAACTGGCCTACGTCTTTTAGTTTGGTAACAGGAAAAATACTGATAAGAATAGACTCACGTGGAGTAGGTTTTTAAATATATCCATGTCTCAAAGTCTACAGATCCCATGCTTGGGGCTAAAAATTATATGTAGAAGATAATTAACATGGTGTGGAAAATCGGGAGTAGCATTTAGGTGCAATAAGCCCTGACTACAGGCCTGTTCAACTTACAGTATATTACACTGAACTTAAAGCTGGTCTTGCTATTGCAGCAAGGCCAGCTCTAATAGACAGGATCTACTGTAAGAGGTGAAAATATATCTGTTACTTATTAGGGTTTTAAATTGCATCATTTTGCACTGCTAGGTATGTGAGTTGTATGTGCAAAATCGTGGCTCATAATCACTGGTTGCGCAAAGCAAATATTCCTCTTTCTTAACTTTATTATGCATTTATTAAAATTTAGGATTTTTTTCACTTTGGTAATTTAAGTCGAAATGGGAACAAATTGTGCTTTATTTAATAACTTTACCTTAATAAATATATATCACGTTGCTAAAGCACATAGGGTAACTGTACCAAATGTAACAAATCATCTGTGGCTATGTAAACAAGACTTATATATACTATATTTGGCATTAATTATATTTACGAGTATCTGCTTTTTCTCCTCTAGCTAAGTTTCCACCTCATGCGTAAAATAATGGTTATATATATATATTTGTATAGCATACCAACTATAATGACAACTTCTAAAAATACTATTATACGGCACCATTTATCAAAGAATAGAAAACAGGCATATTAATGTACAATGATTGTTTAATATGATTACTTGCACAGGACTGTAGTAGCTCCAAAGTAAACTTTAGATATTATCATGGAAAACCATCCAATTAAGTAATATAATATTAAACGTTGCCAGAGAACTTGAAAACGTCAATGACAAAACCGGCTGACTTCATTCACTTTACTTATGCCTAGAAATGACCTAAAGCAGGGATGGGCAACCTTTGGTTGTTGCTGGACAATACCTCCCAAGATGAATTTGCTGCAAGCATCAAACAAAAGCCTGATGAGTTCTGTGGCAGATTTAGATCACCAATAATTCTAGAGTCAGTTCCCCAAATCCTGCTCTTCCGAGATCCAAAGAAACTCAGGCAACATTCTTATGAAACAAATACAATAAGAAATAAAAACCTGTAGTGTATTGTTAAAGGTGGTCTGAAAAGCTTTCTTCTACTAAGTAATAGATGGCGATAGGATGGGTGTTCTACCGCTGGGATAGAAGACCTCTTATTGTCATGATTTATAAGTGATACTGAGCTGCATCTGTGTTACTAGGCGAGAGTTAATTTACTTTACCGATCCAGTCTCAGGGGATCTGCTCACATGCGACCCAGCTGGCTGGTTCAATGGAACCACTCAATGAAACAGGAAAGCCAGGTTTGGCGAAATAGTCTTCCACATGCTTTGTACTGGGAGACCAATGCTGGAGAGACCCAATGAATCTTTTTCTCCAGTGAGGTCTACTGCCAATGATGGCATTACTATCGGTGGTGGTGACCCTTTGATAGATAGGGAGAAGTCCTATCTCTGTGACTCAGCTGGCCGGTTCAATGGAACCACTCAATGGAACAGAAAAGCCAGGTTTGGTGAAATAGTCTTCCACATGCTTTGTACTGGGAAGCTAATGTTAGAGAGACCCAGTGAATCTTTTTCTCCAGTGGGGTCTACCACCACTGATGGCATTACTATCAGTGGTGGTGACCCTTTGATAGATAGGGAGAAATCCTATCTCTGGAGAAAACATCAATTTTCACCAGAGATATGTATTTTTCAGCTTGATGTTGTAGTGTACTGTGAAAATAAGATCAAGCTTTTTGGTGAATTTCCTGTAAAATCTACTGAGACGGTCCTATGCCCCCAAAATAACGACGTTAACCTATGTATTAAAATATATATCTTACTGGGTTAAAATCTCTGGGAAAATAAAAACAGATAAATTGGGAAAGCTTAAATTTAATAATATAAATAGTGAAAAAAACTATACTCAATATAATTAATTATACTAAATAATTGAGGGAAATGGTAATCACCAATAACTTGCTGACTACTAATATATCCTCAAGCTGTGAAGAAATATGCAAAGCAAATAATACCTCTGAAAAACCAAGAATTCCACAGTCCCCTTACACACGGAATACAGTCCAGACCTTTGCGGATAATTAGACAAGAAGGTGAAACTTTGCACCTTACCGCATTGATTATGACATGCTGATTCCGATCCTGTGATAGACTTGTCGTCTTTGTCAGCTGGGTGCCCAAATGCATACCAGTCACGGGTCCTGCTAATGGATTTGTTACTGCTATGTAGTACTTGGTAGGAAGGCGATGGTAAAACTAGAGATGCTCACTGACTCCCGTGAACTGGTTTTTGGTTTTGGTTTTGGATCTGTATTAGCTTCGTGTTTTGGTTTTGGCAAAACTGCCCTCGTGTGTTTTGGTTTTGGTTTTGATTTTGGATTTTTTAGAAAAAATCCTAAAATATGCTAAAATCACATATTTTTGCTTTTTTTTTTGTTCCTACATTATTATTAACCTCAATAACACTAATTTCAAGTCATTTGCAGTTAATTTTGACCACCTCACAGATCACAATATTATTTTCATACACTTTTGGACAAATACTGCAGCAACCTGGCTGGATGCTAAGCGACAGAGCAATGACTCAAACACATGGCAGTTCCTAGCACATCTAGGACACATTGGCACACAGCAGTGGCAGAAAAGAAAAATGGGGATCTTCCCTCCCTCCCACCCACCGTTATGTTGGGTCTTAAAAAGCAATTCAAAACTCGCGAGATCCAAGATCTGATGACGTAACAATGACATTTTGCCTTGTTTTCAATTCCGGGGGCGCAAAAGTATCCCCTAAGTTCAGGTGTGTTCGGTTCTCGAGGAACCGAGCCTGAGCATCTCTAGGTAAAATTTGACCTGAAACAAGCTGGGTTGATATTTATGGAGCTGTTTGCCAACCAAAACACCTATCTGGAATGACTGCCGAGTACAACATAGAGGGGACAAAGCCACGTGCAGAACATGGACTGTATTCCAGTTTTAGTGGAAAGTTGTGGACTCCTTCTTATAAGTATTTCTTTGTTTATTCCTTTACCACTTGTCAATTTACTACTTGTGATTTAGATTTCCCTCATTGGACATTTTTTATTTTTATATCCAGACATTTTTAGGGTTCTTATTTACAATTATTATTTTTTATTAGTTTACCACTCATTTTAGCTATTTTACCCATCTATTTGAAGTTTGCATTTTCATCTGCTTTAATTGTTGATTACATTTTAATACTATACCCTATTTATGTTTGGGACTAAGGCACAGGGTAATATAGCTGCATATTATAACAACTGATTGTTGGCTTGCAGTATTTTCTTCATGCATTTTAACCAAAGAGATTCTCTATGACATTTTTGCCATAATTGTTACTGACTTAGGAGGAGCATTTGTTAGATTCATTTTGTCCGCAGCTACTACAGTGCATACAGGTTTGGTTTCTCTATTTGGTGGCCTTACCATTTTGTACTCTTTCCAACCTCTCTGAAAATCCACAGTTCCATCCTCTCTGTGTTGAATGACTGTCCAGCCTCCACCCACGGCCTCCATATTGCAGTAAACCTTAAAGAAGGAGAAAAGGTCAAGTTCTGTAAGATACAAAATATAAAAATTTGATAAATGAGCCAATGTGGCTGTTGAACGCACTGTATGTATTATAGACTTCCTAAAAAGCTGGCTACACATGCTGCAATGATGGGAGTGATCTCAGGATATTTACCAAATATCGCTGTAGGTGTGCTTCCAACATGACCGTTATGTTTGATAATAACCCCGTCAAATTTGATGGATTCATTATCTGACAAGTTGGTAATGGAATTCTAACAGTTCTGACAGTCCCCAGGTTATGTGGCTATGTTACTCGCCCTTACCTACAAAGCCCTCAACAACACCACCCTGCATACATCTCAAATCTCATATCAAAATACTCCCTCCCGCTCTCTTATATCTACCTCTGACCTGCGTCTTGTCTCGTCTCTGGTAACCACCTCTCACTCACACCTACAAGACTTCTCCAGTGCTGCTCCCCACTTATGGAGTTCCCTACCACGCTCAATCAGACTTTCCCACAGCCTTCAAATCTTTAGACGCTCTTTAAAAACCCATCTCTTTTTTATAGGTGACCTTATCCCCAATAGCACTGTGCACACTAATGCTCCCCCACCCTGAGCCGCACTCGCTCCTCTTGTTTCAGCTGTGCCCTCTTCCCTTTAGAATGTAAGCTCTCTAATGAGCAGGGTCCTTCATACCCTTTGTTTTCATGTCTGTGTTTATTTTGTCTGCCTTGTATGTCCTTGTTTTATGTATTTACTGTTTTCCCTACTGTATGGCGCTGCAGAGCACTGTGGCAACTTACAAATCTACGATAATAATAACAATAATAATAATATGTGTTACATAATTACATTGTATTATACATTGATCATGTCGCTTGCTGCTTGAACCAAGTGGCAGCGTGTGATTGGCTTACTTATCTATCCATTTATTTCAGCCCCTTCAATACTTTTGCCCTGAACCTAAGGCCCATAGGCAAACTGAGTGCCTGGAAACCCGCCTCCAACCCTGGGGCACTGTATAATTGAGGTGGCTGGACCCTGCCCCACTTCACATGGCTCTGCTTGAAAAGGGAGAGTTGCGTGCACCTAACAGTAGTGCATGGTCATATATATTATAGGGATAGGAAGAGTTGGAGAGCAGCCAAGCACTGTCTAATATTATAGCCACTCCCCCATCCATGCTGGTCACGCCCAATTGCAGCGTGGTATAGAAACCTCCCTCTACAAATCCTGCGTTTGCCCCTGAGGCCATATGGTCTTCCAATAAATGTGCTGCGTTCAGTTGTAGCCCAGAAAGATCCATTACATTACAATTATATTACAATCACTTCATCAACTTACTGTAATCAGAGATAGGGGTATTCAAACATTTTGATTTGCTAATTATTTTGAGCTATTGGTTGGGTAATATTTTTGGTGAATTATTCACTAACTTTTAAAACAGAAGTTTATATTTCAGCTACAATTCACCTACTATAAATGACAGAATTATCACTGCTACAAAAGCTGAATTATAAACAACTACTAAGAAACCTCCATGGATCTGACCATTGTAAATTTGTTTTAAAGTAGTGTTTAATAAAAAAGGTTTTGGTTTGATGTTCACCGTTACTTTTTTTTTTTAATTACTAGGAAAATCAAATAGAACCTTTTTTCTACTTCAACACTAAAAACTCTCCTTTAAATCTGATTTGTGTAAAAAAATAACATTTCTATATGAATACAGTACTAATGGATGTAATAGTTGCAATCTACTGAAGTGTCAATTTATATTAATATAAAGATATAGATTGCAGAGTTGATTGTATTTTATAATGAATAGCATGGATGTTTGACATAGCTCATTAGCAGTGATGTTACCAACTAATTTAAAAAACAGAACTGTACATGAGCTTTAAATGCCTAATTTGTATTCACTGCACACGGCACAGTTTATAGTCGCCTCTAATTTATGCTGCCCATGAGTCAAATTTGCATCTGTCTAATACAACTTTGCATATTTTATATGCTATGGAAACTTTGGGCCTGATTTATTAAGGAAAGTAAAGCAAAAAATTGAGCAAGTTTTCAACTGGGCAAAACTATGTTGCATTGGTGGGGGAGGTAAATTTAAAATGTGGGGACAGATTTATAGTTGGATAGGGCAGGTCCTAAATCAACTTTAAATTTCAGTGTAGAAATTAAGCTATTTGTGTGCTAAATGAAAAAAACTTCCAGTATTTAACATATGTGTAAAATAATAAACTAATTTGCACCCCTTGCATTGTAACATGGTTTTGTCCAGGAGAAAATGTACTCAATTTTTTGTCTTACTTTCCTTAATGAATCAGGCCCTTTATGCTTATAACAGCACAACTAACTTTTAAAGATATAAATATTCATTATTATTAGATTGTACGCTCCTTCGAGCAGGGCCTTCTCTCCTTCTGTTCTCCACCACCTTAACTCTGCTCTTCAGCTCCTTGTCTCTTCCACGAGGTCCTCCTGTCCTTCTACCCCTCTCTCTGTCCCGCTGGGGGCTCTCACCTCTCATCTAGCTGTACATTGAGCTTCTGAGTTACTGTGCTTTTTGTTAACTGTACCGTGTTGTCTCACTCTGTATCGTGTTTCTGTCTGTCCCTGTACGGCGCTACGGATACCTAGTGGCGCCCTATAAATAAAAAATAATAATAATAATAATAATAATAATAATAATAATAATAATAATAATAATTATGTCTCTCCGTCCTTACAAATTAATATGCTAGTTAAATTATTTGGGCAATTTATACAGATATGTAGCAATGTTATCAATAGAATTGACACTTTTGACTAATTATGGAAGCATGGCATAAAACTCATTACAAAAATGAGGCTTACATCCAAATTTAACTACAGCTATATCTGTCCAGCTACAAGTTGCTGTTCTGATACCGCATTCACGGTCAGCTGGATTGAATCAGTCAGTGCTCCTATTGTATAAACATGCAGCGTATGGATTGATATGGATTTAATGAACTGTTGATGTAATCTTTAATTTTCATGGCAATCCTAGTCCAGGGTCGTAATGAAAGATGTATGCATCCCAATGAGTGTGTGTATGTATGTATATATATATATATATATATATATATAGCCACTTGCCCCTCAGTAAAATTACTCTTTATTTTGAAATGAAAAGTATGTTCACTACATAAATGCATCTCCATACTCAAAATGCAGTAGACTATTTAACATGACCCATTTAATATATTCTGTTAAATTAACGATTTTAATTTGAGGAAAATTATCTATCCAAGTAGAAGATTTATAATGTGAGGACCTTGATATATGACATACACGGAGGCCTTACTAAAAGTACTATGGAAGTAAGTGGCCCATGCTAAGGACTACAGAACAGGAAATAGACGAGCACGCAGCACATTTCGCTGCTTCTATCTATCTGCACTGTGAATTACAAGGTGCACATCTATACTCCTGTTCCTGTAATATCAGTCTGCACCTACTTTTGTAGAATTGTGGGTCCAGCTGGAAACAGCAAAAACATCTCTTAAAAGACCTGTCTCTAGCAAGTGAGAAACACACCTTAATTAACTTTAACCTTGTTTCTCCTAAATAGTGCTTGTCTTTGCCCCATGTGCATGTTAAATAGGCATTGTGAAAAGACATTGGGATTGTTTTTACTACATTTGCACTATAGTAATTTTAAGGTTTTTATCACATTGATATAAATGAGCCTATAAAAATGAAATGAAATTATAGGTCAATGTCTGATGATATCGCTACGGAATATGTTGGCGCTATATAAATAAATGATGATGATGATGATGACGATGATGATGATAATCCACCTCCGATATCATATAAAAAGTCCCTTTTCAGGGGCAAAATTGCTCTGTGGATCACCAGTAAAAGTAAATAGCCCACTAAGGAGCATATTCAATTGTCAGCGGAAACGCCGAAAATCTTGCGCTCGTCGCACTATTACCATTACTACGGTATTAGTGCATGTAAAAACAGTTAATACGGTAATTTTCTCGCTGGATTTCAACTCGCAGCTCCCTGAGCAGCGAGCTGAAATCCAGCTACATATTACCGTATTAATGGTACTAGTTTTTCCGCGGTGTGGAAAACTAACAATTGAATATGCCCCTTAAATGTGCAATCTTCCACACTACCATAGATTGAAAGCTTGCTAGCAGAGCTCGCGCACCTCTTTGTCTGATAAACCCAGTTTGATTATTACTGTGTTTGTCCTGAATTGTAAAGCGCTACTGAATGTGTTGGCGCTATACAAATAAATGATGGTGATGATGATGATAATTCTCCAAACCTTGGATTTCAGTTAGGAAAGCCCTCATCCACCCTGCTCCTTCCATCAGACAAGAAAAATCTTTGCCCTCCCTACAGACGTCACAGGACTGATGGACAAATCCGGCGCTACCAGTAAAAGCGGGTGTATTTGGATAAAATTAAAGAAGGGAGTCTATAATAATTACTGAAATAAATGGAAGCTAAATGATCTGCTATTTGGACATAATTAATCACCTTCACATTAAAATAAAAAAGCATGGTGGTCTGTGGATGATCACAATTTACCGTGAGTTACGAGTCCTATGTGATCCGATTGCAGATCCGTAGCTAGGGCTGTGTGATAGGGGACTCCATCCTATGCCGAAGCGGGGCGCAGTTTATAAATATTTTAGGTTCATTTGGTTAAACTTAAGGGCTAGGGGGGGTGGCATTTTCCTTTCTTGCACCAGGTGCTAAAATGTTAAGTTACAGTACTCTCTGGTTGCTCAGCTTCAACACCAAGTTTCATATACAACCAATAAAGTCGCCAACGTGTGTATCCAAACTGACACAGATCTGTTCACTTGGCTCTCAGGACGAGTCCTTTGATCTACTTGTGAATCAGCAGCTTTAATTAAAATTGAACGTTTATTTCTTAGTCAAGGACACTGCGCAGCGCTGGCACTATGCCCTCATTGTAGTATATAAAGTGTTCTAGTGCTTCCCAGAGAAGTCATCAAATGCACGGAGACAGGCAGAATGTGTCTATCTGTTGGCACTGCAAACATTTCCAATCGACCCTTGTTACAAACAGTATGGTATTTAAACAAGAGTTTCCTTATTATCTGTGCTACTGTTGAGATATGGAACTACCAAAATAAATCTAGAAAAAGTTGACCTGGTAAAGTACACTTGAGCAGTATTAGAAAAATGACCTCTTCTTTGCTGAAGTGTTATTCTAGACTAGGGACTGTTTTCATCTTGCACATTTAGGATTTAACGTGTCTAAGCACTACTGTATTCTGTCCTCATTCCTCATTTTACAATTTTGGAAATAGGCCAGGAGGCGTCAGGAAGGAGCTGTGTGGCACACAGACATAAGGAGAAACAGCTGAGTGATTTAGGTATTTGGAAGACCATTCTTTAGCATCTAAATACTCCTACAGTTCCACATTTTGTCTGATTTACAATTTAGACTGGCCTCGCCTAAGAAGCTGCGTGCTCTGCATACATCTGTGAATCTAGCATGCACAAAACACACTTTGCTGTAATCCTGGTGCCCTCTGACACTTTCTCAGATGATCTTACATAAGCAAAAATAGATGTTAATAAAATAAAAGTTTCTACAGTAGCGATGCATTGAAGCCAGCACATTAAAAATGATCCAAGCTTACTAGCTGTTAATAAAAACAACATAGACTTTTGAAATTGGAGATCAGGAAAGCTGACATTTTTAAGAATAATACTTTAGTTTTGGATCAAATATTACATTGATTTTTAAAAAAAAAAACAGGATAAAATCGAGATTACTTGAAGCAGCCATAGGCCAGGAGTCATTTATTTGTAATGTTCAAACACTCCCAGGACTAAATTATAGAGACACAGATTAATAGTGCAGAAATCAAACTGCATGTCAATCAAATAGAACACTGGACAAACTTGCCTACTCTGACGGAATGTTCGTGAGACTCTGGAATATTGAGGAGTTCTGGACTCCCAGATTCTGCACATTTTCTTTGCAACTAGACGGGGCAATGATGACATGATTCTACATGATCTGCGCTTTCAAGCTCCCTCCCTGCTATGACGCCCCTTCTCACACTTCTCCCTTGGACCTCCCTTCAAAAAGTAGTCAACTATGTCAATGGAGCTTACTGTTTTGGGGGGGTGGTCTTTGTTAAGCATGGGTGTAGCTATGTGGTTCAGTGGAACAGCCTTTTCTAGGTGCTTCATAAACGTATTTACCTTTTTAGGTTCGGATACGTTATTAATAAATATCGTATAGACACCACTTTTGTTAAACCCTGCGTGAAACAGATCTGCACAGTCTCTGAATGGCTTTTCCTCTTCTCGCTTTGTATTCTTTATGGTAACTGCAAAAACAAAAATTGAAACAAAACATGAACATATATTTAATAACTCTACCACACATATATTCAAAATGAAATTAATAAGGAAGAAACATTTCTTTGTGTGTTGCAATTTTTAGTGGCAATTTATAGTGGCCTGATACATTGTGCCTTTTCACAGCTATATAAAAACACAGATTTAGTCAGTCATCACCCATTTTTTTTCAAATCTGGAATGGTAAATACCCAAATTCTAATTCTACAAGGAAGTGTCTTGAAAAAAACAAACAGCTGTTCAACATATTGGATTGACAGATGCTCATTGAACCTATTGTCATACTTGTCTACTCTCCCGGAATTTCTCCTGAATTTTGGGAAGTTATAGAACTGTTTTTGGTAACAAGATATAAGGGGAACAAGGAACATGAACAGAAGTGACCTGGGGACCTTGCTGTTGTAATAGGGCAAGAGAGATGAGCTGGAGACTGGAATAGACCATGGCTTGAAATCAAGTGGATACAATATGCTGGACATCGATAGAAAGAGCAGCAACATACTGGTCATTGAAAAGAAGACACAAGGAAGGTACAGCATCAATATCGGGGTCTTATTTTAATTTGGAAATGTTTAATATTAATTTAAGTTACATTTAATTTAAAGGAAAGCCATTCATTTAAGTATATATTAATATGATATATTTACATTTTAAGTTGTATAGTTTTTAGATGAATTGGAAGAATTTAGCATTAATTTGGAGGTTACATTAAATTGGGGTGGGTGAACATCCTAATGCTCAGTTACAATTCTGGGCCACTGCTCCAGCTCATTAACAGGCTGATCCTCTTTGTGTATCCAATAACATGTGAATTGATATTTATATGACCTGTAGATGTGACTCAGAATGTTGTAGTCAAAAAATGTTTCAGCAATATTGCAGTGGTCACTGCTATAAAGTGGCTTCCATCATTCTGATTCACAAAGAAAAAATGTCTACAGAGAAGAACTCAGACTGTGCAACCACATGAAACAACATATGTTCTGTATTCAGGATGAGACGCTGGAAGTGTGATACATGGAACTGTGCACGTACCTGTAGAGTGATATACTTCTTACTTCCTAAAGCTATAGGCTAGCCATTAGTGTATTTACCATATAGGCAAACTCTGCCCACATCTACATAACAATGCTGTATGTCAACTTGTGTTTTTTTAATAGTGTGATATCAGGATCACATGTGTCGTTGTATCTTCCCTCTTCTATGTTCTTTACAACACTGGTTTTTTATATACCATGACTATTACATCTGATGTACAGTATTATGTTGGAACCTTCACTGAGCAGAGTGAGGGGCATTTGGAGGGTGTATTGGCATATCTGGGCCCCCATCCCCTCTGGTGCACGTAGCAGTAGAAACTCTGCAGTGCCAGTAGTTCTGCCACAAAGTACCGGGGCACGGGCCCTGGCTAGTCTGCGTAGTGGGAGAAGTCATCAACCTAGTGTGGCCATGCCCTCTTTGGAGGCTATGGAAAGGCTACAAGAAGTTGCTGTACTTGAAAATCCTCTTGGCGGCCCTGGCCCAAGAATACAGATGGTCACAAAGTATCTGATGTTACTCATGGTCCATCATTTAAGAGTAAGTCCAAGAAATGTCATTTTGTGACGTCACACACCCAATTCTATCCAAGCACATCTGATATTTGTAGGTGTCCATGACTGTGCATCTTGTGATCGGAGGAACCTGCTGGGTCAGGGATGGTCCTTGGCGAGACCTGTCTAGGTCCATGAATGAGGCTATGTCTACACCCACATGCAGAAAGGAGAACTTATGTTGTGGGATGAGATGACTTATGTGAGATTCGAGGGGTAGAGAAGGTGTAATTATTTGGCGTTCCTTGGGTTTTGAATGTTACTGATACTCAGGTGGTGCTGGTCTGTGGTCATTTTATACTTTAAATGGGATGTCTTTGGCCCCTACCATATGCACTTTACATGGGAAGAAAGAATGTTAGGTGCATGTCAACCAATGCATGAAGAACATTCAAACACACAAAGGTAACACATGTAAAATATACAGCCCCAATGTCCCCTCACGTAAATAAATAAGGCTAAACCAAACAGTACTTTAGGAGAAAAATAGAAGTTAATGAAAAGGGTGGTCTTAAAGTGATAGGAGGATGGACTCATATTATCTCCAGTCAATCTTGGGGGAGTTCCAAATACCAGCCTGTGAGTCTGTACCTAGGTGCACAGGTAGGTACAAATAGAAGATCTTGAAGGTTTTGCACTTTTGAAAATAACAAACAAGTCCTAGCAATAAATCAATTAGACAGTATCGTGATTCATTTAGGGATTAATATTATATTCTGATTTTCAGATCGCCGGTGCTTTGGCATTACTGATGACTAGCATTTTATTATTTTTAGGTATTTTTCAAGTATTTATTTAATGGCATACACTGAAGCTGAATGGACTGTTTCCTTAATTACAATATTTAAGTATTTATGTGTAAAATCAAATTCACAGTTCAGGCTTTAGGGTAATAGCCATAATTGATATTTTCTTTTTTCTAAATATATCTGCCCTTTAATTAGAAGGCCAAAAAAACAACAATTAACTTAAGCGCAATGGCTAATAATTATCAATGCAGCAGCCACAGTTCTGTTTTTGTTTCATTTTGTTTTGTTTTCCTTTTAATTAGCAACATTTCCAAACACTACTAAAAGATGATGTGCTTTGCTGCTCTTAAATGAATACTAGTTATTTACTAAATGAAGGAAAAAGGAAGAAATATTTTTAAATGGTGCTAGAAGAATAGAACGTTGTTTCACAATACCTCTCTGTTGTTTCTTCTTTTTAACTTATGTTGTTAAAAGCTTTATTTATAATCTACTATAGAATTGTTGTGTGTATTCCTGTTACAAATGGATGATTTCCTAAGATATGAAACGTACAGCCACATAGACCATATATTTTGGGTTCAAATCAGAGAAACAATTCTGTACAATTCGACAAGTGTTTCCATTCCCAGGTCAGGTGGAAATAGGAATTAGAAAAATCTCAATAACTAACAAATTGAACTGATACACAAATAAACATTTTTTATATCTTTAAAATGTTTTTTTAATCAAATTGAAACTGTTAATAAAAGATTCTTATAGGTGTTTACTGAAACTAATTAAAGTCAAATATCACAAATAATATATAAAAAAAAATCATATAAGTTTTTGTTTTTTTCAGTTTGAATTCTGTTGCTGCTGTGAGACTGATTTTTTTCTTAGTGTTCTCTACTTACCCTGTTATTTTTATTTTGTCATGCTTCAAATGTTCTGCAAACTGCAGGTGTCTGAGTAAATAACTATGTAGAGAACAGGTTTTTTCGCTGTGTCTACGTTGAACTGTCAAATTGAAATCCGATATCTGGACAGCACTAACAGTTTATTTTAGCTAAGAGGCTGTACTGACCATTAGTGTCCGGCATCTGCAACTCTCATTAGATTAAAGGGACTGAGACTGCACAGCACACTGACCACAAGCTTTAACATGAAAAGAACCAGGTTCTGCTTCATTTCAGCTTAAGTGGACCTTCAAGAAACCATTGTAGGGGGAGGCAGGTTTTTATAAACTGAGGAAGAATGTTGCTTAAAGCCATTGTCCACAATAAATAAAAATCCACTCATCAATAGAAATGTTTGCTAAGGCTACTGCCAGCAAATTACTTAACAGCTTAAACTTACTGTCTACGTCCCATTCTGCTTATTGCTCAGTTCCACACAGCCAAGAATTTACTGTAACAGAATTAGTCAACTAGATCACTTTAAGTCCTAACAGAATCATGAAATTTCGATCTTATCATTTCCTACTTTCTCTCTCTTATCACTGCAGACTGACCATTACATCAAACTTGCAGTATTTGTTCCCCCCCACCCCACCAGGGGGTGTGGCTATGTGATTCTCAGCCTTGACGCCACCGCGCAATGCACAACCCATGACATTCTGCAGCGGGGGGCAGGGCCACGATATTGCAATTTACAGCAAATCACGTTATCACGGCCCCTGCGTTCTTCACTCGGAAAGTGAGTGAGATGCAGGAGGGTGGCCTTCACTCCTAGGAGTCCGGATGAGCTCCTGGGAATTTGGGAGCCTGAAGAATGTTCTGAGAGGGTACTCAAGTATGCATTAAGCCCTATTAGTACACCTTGTCCCATACTAAAGTTATTACAGCAGTCATAAATATACAAATACGGTTGATAGATATATTTCCTAGAGCATGGCAAAGTTTGAGAGGTTTGTCACTGTTTTTACACTTGACTGAGTGCTATTGTTCTATGTTATCAGTCTGGATGTGGCTGAAACAATATTACTCCACAATCGCAATTAAATCTGAATTTCAATAATTTCCGAAGTTACTGACCTATTTTGCCTGTCTACATTTTACAATCACAGAAAAAAAAAAATCCACGCAACTGGTACCATATATAATACGGGAGACACCGAGCACAGGCTTGTGTTTTCTCTGGTTTTGTTTCAAAATATTGCTTTATTGTCATAGCAGCTGTCCATCAAGCCTATTTAAGGCACATTTGGTTGGGGCTCACAAACCAGCCCTTGCTAGATGTAAGCTGCATTTTAATGGTGTTTAAAGCATATAGGTCAGTGTAGGACCTGCATATAATGAGGTGCCCCTGACGCTGGGATGCAGGCTTAAATGTTTTGAACAAAATATGAACCAATACCTCATGTTTTCATTTTGCTAGATACACACAGATATGCAGTGTTAAGGATAAGCGCTGACAACTGTCTTTTTGTTTTGTATACATTTATAATCAGCCACGATGATGGGTCTGGTAAGAAGCAAATTGATACCACTGGGACCCATAGCAGTTGCATGGTCTGGTATGGGTATAGATTTACCTTTGATTATACATATATATTAACGAACGTTAGTAGTAACTCTTACATAAGGCAATGTGAACTTTAAATGTAATGACTTTAAAATGAAAAAATTGTATGTGCTTTGAAGTGTTGGTGCACGTGACTGGGGTCTGAGAACTTTATTGCTATTAATCTGATCTCCCGCTCATCTGGATGGTCTCAGTTCCAAAGTGGGCAGGGACAGAAAAACCTGGAGCCAATCAGATCACAGTAGTCAATAGTGGCACAAAGTATTAATGATGATGTGATGATCTTGTAGGGCAGACCTGGCCAATCTGTGGCTCTCCAGGTGTTGAGAAACTACAAGTCCCAGCATACCCTGTCACCTATTGGCTGCAGAGCATGCTGGGGCTTGAAGATGTAGGCCTATGGTAAGGGAACGTGGCATGACCATGTGTGTGGGCAGTGTAATAATATAATCAGGGGAATAGAGGAAAGTAGGAAGCCAGAGTCTGAGAGCTAAACAGAAGAAGGATCAGGATTCCCAGCTGCTAACGTTGTACTTCTGCCGCTGCCTCTATACTACACAAAGTTCACACATCCAATCCAGATCAGATTGATTATTATTCTTAATTAAGTACTTGACATTCAATCAGAGGAAAATATACTGCCACTAAACCGTACCCAAACAAATCATAAAAATGTACCAAATTCTAAGTACCTCGTGCACATCAATTTATTGCAGTAATTCATATTCATAAAAACAATTGTATGTTTCTAAAATCTAAATAGCTAAACACTTTCAATTCAAATATCAATTCCAGTTTTTAGCTATTTATATTTTAGAAGCATTCATAAAATTATGTCATTTATGGTTATGGTTACAGATAACCACCAGGATGTTTATCGATTAGGTTTGGTATTTGTTACAGGTTTGTTACAGAGGCAGCAAATCTGATTGTCCCCGATTTATTTATATAAAACCTCTTGTGTCTGAACAAGAATTTGTGTTGTGTCTGACTTGTTTATACATTACTTGGTATTTATTATCGCAGCCTGTTCCTCAAACCTACCAACCTTCTACCTAACCATCTCCGTGCTTGGTCGCCTCACCTCTCTCTTCCCCTGTCCCTGCACAAGCTCCTCGTCCGCGTGATCCCCTCCACTGACTCCCCATTGTGCCTGCATCTGTTTGCCCCCCCCCCAGGGGCAGGCTAGGCTGGGAGGAAGGGGGGCATAGGCCCCCCGGGGCGATCACATAGTGGGCTATCTTGGGCTGGGTCACTGGGCCACCTGAATTTGTTTTTCCTTTAATATGTTTCTAATAGGCTGCTGAGTCAAGTCTTGTCCCACCGGGGCTAAATTTTACCAGCCCTCCCCTAGCCCTCCCTTTAGTATGTAAGCTCTTACGAGCAGGGCTATTGGAGTCTTGGTTTTACTCATTTATTGTTCTGTGCTGTTTTACCTGTATGGTGAACTGTTTGTATTCTGTACAACGCTGTGAAAACCTTGTGGAACCTTATAAATAATTGATAATAATACCAACAATATTATGTGCTAAATATCTAAAATATTGACTTACTATATACTAAGGCATTTTTTGGGACAGTCTGTTAGTTGTATCATTTGTAATTGAGAGCACATGTATTTGATGCTAAAGACAAATGCAACAAGATGTTAAGGTGATCCCTAAATTTGTCTATTGGCTATTCTGACTATTATGCATTGTCAGGTAGAAAACTATGGGCAGGATAAGGTTGGTATAACCGTTCCGCTTCCTGAGCACAGAGTGAAGTGGTGCCATATTTTCAACAAAAAGATTTATAATACCACAGTGTACTCTATATATCACATTGCACTTTTCATCATTATTTAATCTACCCACTATGTCACATTTTGCTGCCTTTTAAACCAGATGACTGTGACAGCTGCCTGTTATAGGATCATTGTACATAGTACTTTTTGTATTAAGGAGCTACAGACGGACAAATCTGTCTGAAAGTGAATTCTTGAACCTGAAACAAAACGGAACATATGGCCTCTGAAAAGATATTTAATAATAATAACGTATTTGCATGTGTCCTGTCATACAGTGAAATGAAGGCAGAGATTCTATTGGCTCTGTCTCTAAAGTCTGGCTGTATGGTGACATTTTTATATGATACACTAACTATAATTTGTATCATATAAAAGTTTGGACAATATTTTTGAACTTATATTGTCCCTTTTGTGGCTATGAAAGACTGGGATCCCCAGTTCTCGATCTGCATGACTGTTAACCAATTCTTGTAGTACACTCTTTAATTAATCAATTGAATGCATTTTTCACGTTAACTATGCCTTAGGGTGATGCATATCCTGTTTTACTGACTAATATGCACTTTGTTCTTGCAAAAGTTTCTCTGTGATGAGTTATTTCTTCTGTGTCTTTACTATCCCACAGCGGTGCTAACGATAATACATTAACTCTCATACACTCTATAATAGTGCACTTCCTGGGGACATGAAATCACTCACTATCAATTACTAGTTACTGGAGAGCTCCTTTGTAGAGAGTTCTTTATAGCAGAATCCATAGATTATTGTTCTTATATACTCAATACAGGAACAGGTCATATATTTTATAGCTGGTTATAAATGTGCCCCTCAGCTTGTAAAACATGATCTTGTGGTCAACATTAACCTCTGGATGCCATGTCTATTCTGTATGAGGGCAGATGGGCAAGAAGATATCGAATGTATCACTGTGATTGGTATAGTTCTATGAAAATTAGAGTGCAGTGCACACTACAGTCAATACAATGGGTCTGATTCCTTACTGTACAGTGACTACGGCAAAACACCCCTTCCACTCCCCCAAAATCTTAGGCTGTAATAAGCGTCCTTTGCGTTTGAAGACGGAGTGGACAGAGTTGCGCTCACGGACGTATCTCCCGGTTCTGGGCGAGCACAGAGTGATTTTGCGCACGTTACGCTCAAAACTGGCAGATTCGTGCCTTGAAACAATCAGGCTTTACATGTTATATGTGCTAGTTATTTCTTAAATAAACAAGAGATACATTCCAAGGGGAACAAGAGGAATCATTGCTTTCAATCAAACCTACAAACTCTGGCGCTCTAAACAAATAAAAAGATTTAATACAAGTCGCACGTTGCTCCTGCTGCTGTTTATTAGGACTATTGCTAAACCCTAAAACCACAAATATGTTTTGTTGCAGTGTTGGTTTTCTTTTTTTACATATCATTATTCTCAGTTTGACTGTTTCAAGGGGGGAGGGAAGTTCATGCCTCATTATCCTATAGGCTGTAAGCTTGTGAGTAGGGTTCTCTTACCTCTCTGTCTGTATGTATTACCCAGTATTGTTTTATTAATGCTTGTTCCCAATTGTAAAGCGCTACGGAATTTGCTGGCGCTATATAAATAAATGTTGATGATGATGATGATGATGATAACATCTGTCCCTACATACAATGCTGCTATACCCTGTGTTGTCCAATGGCTTTAAGTGCTGTCATGTTATGCTATCAGAGTCCTGTTCTCTTCTGTTGTATTCTATTTTATAGCACTTTATAGTGTTCACTTGTTCATGTTTCAGTGCCTATAAAAGAGGCAGAGTTCCATATTTTTAATTGGGTTGCCATGCACCATTCCGCAGTACAATACTTAATACATTAAGGAGTAAAAGATTCAAGCTGAGAGTTTTCCAGCGGGTTTGAAAAGTGGAGATGTTGCCTATAGCAACCAATCAGATTCTAGCTATCATTTTGTAGAATGTCTTAAATAAATGATAGCTAGAATCTGAATGGTTTTTAAAACCCGCCGAAAAACTCTCAGCTTGATACATTTACCCCTAAGTTGTTGTTGTTGCTTGGTCCTGTTATCGCTGTACTTGTTAAATAGCCTTCCACAAACAAAACCAAAAACATTGTTATCGCTGGTTTTAGTCCCTTTCATTCCAAACTGTATCTTGCCGGCAAAAACAGGTGCCGTTGGCCCTGTCATGAATATACCCCAAAGTTTCATTTCCCGTGAGTGCTACTTAGGGGTAAATGTATCACTCAGTGATTACTTAAAACCGACAATTCTCTGCAGTTTGCTGTCATTTTTTATTTATTTTTTTAAACGTCAATTTTATTAAAGTCATCGGGTTTTTCGGTAACTGTATAACAATATACATTCTTCTGTTAGACACTGAACATCTGTTTTTATTGCTGCATTTTTAAAACATGTGTCGTATCTCATTTGTTTCCTCTCAGGGGATTTTCACATCTATCTGTTCCATACATGGAAATTATATCCAGGTGTCAATATATAAACACACAAGCAGCCCTTACGGCCACAAAGCTACCTACCACATACACTGCGGTTTTTCTATCCGAATCTACTGTATGAGGCTTTTTTGAGCTTCAACAAATATGGATAGACAACAAACATAGAACTATTCCTCTGGTGGTATTTGAATAAAGAGATAGTTTTGAAATGAGAGTCGTTGTTTTGAGGTTTGTTTTTGGTCTATGTTATAAAACTTGAAAAAATATCTGCAATGATGTAATGACTGACTTCCCCATAAATACTAGATACATGTTTAGCACTTTATGGGATTGTTAAAACCCCCCTCGGTTTATAGGCTCTTCTTCCGCGCTGAGACACAGGGGGAATGTATAAAAGATACTTTGTTCCCATAAATTGTTGTGACATCATAAACTAGCGGCCTGTGAATCTACTGGAAATTAAATTGTTACAAGGCTCAGTTTATGTGAATAGCCTAATTTTGTCACATCCTCTATTAAAGAGGAACAACTATCAGAATGTTACAGGACAAAACAAATATCTAATATTTTTTTTATTAAAAAATATGAAATATTTATAGATGTAATAAATATAATATGCCTCCCTCGCTTACTTTTAGTATTTCTCTGGTTCGTTTCTCATTGGACGTTATTTACAAGCACGATGCAAATATTTGTAAAATACAACCAATCACCTGTTAGCTTTGGTCGATTTAAACCAGAGACCAACAGGTCGCCATAGGCCTGACATGCTACTACAGATAGGTGTCTCTTTCTCTGATTATAAGTATTGTTTAACCTTATTACTGAGATTAAGGGTAATGTGAGGCCCTTTTGAAGGTTAGAGGGCCAGACCATTTGCCCCTGAAGTGTTATGGGTTGCCCATCAGTAATTTACACCCTAGGTTCAAGACCTGCGGTACGTGTGCCCAAAGGGACACCTCAGATAAATTTAACAGGTACTTTAGTCTGTAAAATATTAATAAGTTACATTTGTTAACTAAAAATAAATAACATATATTTAATACTAGAAGAAGAAGGGGTATTTATTTTTATAACATTTAAATGCACAAGGGGTGGCTTAGAATGCTCAGGTGAGGGAGCACTTTTAATCCATTTACAAGCATTAGGGGAAACTTAGTGTAATGAACTCACTTTAGGTGTTACGCAGTAAATGTTTCCATTTAACCTTTTATCATCATCATCACCAACATTTATTTATATAGCGCCAGCAAATTCCGTAGCGCTTTACAATTGGAAACAAACATTAATAAATCAATACTGGGTAATACATACAGACAGAGAGGTAAGAGAACCCTGCTCGCAAGCTTACAATCTATAGGACAATGGGAGTTTGAAACACAAGGGCATGTGCTACATCATATTGCACAATGGACCAGCTAGAATGCAAAGGTAAAAGTATTGAGTGGGCTGTGTGTGTGGCAATGTTAGTCAGAGGGTTGTTGTCTTGCGTTAGCTGTGTAGAGGGTAGTAATAGGGTAACCTAGGGAGATTAACATGGTGGTTGAGGAATATCATAAGCTTGTCTGAAGAGGTGGGTTTTCAGAGAACGCTTGAAGGTTTGGAGACTAGAGTAAAGTCTTACTGTGCGAGGGAGGGAATTCCACAAAGTGGGTGCAGCCCGAAAAAGTCCTGTAACCGAGAATGGGAGGATGTGATGAGAGTGGAAGAGAGACGCAGATCTTGTGCAGAACGGAGGAGTCGAGTAGGGAGATATTTTGAGACAAGTGAGGAGATGTATGTCAGTGCAATTTTGTTGACGACCTTGAAATTCGTAGAAGAATTTTATATTGGATTTGTTGAAATACAGGCAGCCAATGTAGAAACTGAGAGTGGTTCAGCAGAGGAAGAACCTTTTTTTTTTATAAGGCCAACATATTACTCAATACTTTACAGAGAATATTTAATCATTCACATCAGCCCCCCCTCCCCGTTGAGCTTACAATCTAAAGTGCCTACCGCAGAAACCTAGCAATATGCTTTTGGACTGTGAGAGGAAACCCACACAATCATGGGCATACACAACCTTACATGTTTAAAAAAAAGTAATGAAAAATCCTGATCTAGATTATAAAAAACGTGTGATTTCCTGCTTCTGGATGCTGCCTATTTGCACTTTGGTGTTTATTCAGTTAGAAGCGAAATGTCTATTGTTGCCGTTATTTTTGCGGTACTGATGGCGTGATAGAATATGGTTATTTCGCTCATTTTTGCTCGCCCCACCCATTGCCTAAAATTTGTGCAGTAAAACAATGCACAAGGCAATGCACAGAACTATTAGTCTGAGTTCAAATGCCCACAGTTAGTAAATACCCCTAAGGAATGGTAGAAAAGTTTTCTCCTAGTTCTCCAAAGCTAGATATGCAGCAGACCTAAAAGTCTCTGCACTCCCGGACTCACAGCTGTAGCTTTTGAAACGACCCCCTTTGTTTTCTAACTTAACTCTAGCGTAAATACTGAAAGTAAGAAAGGTTAAAGGGAAGTTTTGGACCATAATCATTGTATCCGTTAGTTTCTACACGACTTATAAAGAAAGCAAATTAGGGAAGTTTTATAGCAAAAAAATAGTACTTTAATAGTACTGACCCTCCGCACCAACATCTGTAACCATGGAAACAAAGAATCAGCTGCAATTACTGTCTCCCTGGTTAGTTGGTAAAAAAAACTTCATGTATCCACAAGAGTATGTTTCTGAGGTTTTAACAGGATATTTAAGGCAGATGTTTCAAGTATCATAAGTTACCAAAGTAAGTTGTAGATCCCAGCACAAGGATTTTAAGTAAGCAAAATACTTTTTGAGTGGAGTTACTCTTTAATAGTTAATGAAAGATTTATACATAATTTGGTGACACTATTACAGTGTAACCCTCCTTGGGAATTTATGATACAATTTGGATGTTCTGAGCTGACATGAGTCAACTCTGTCTGACAGGAAAGAAAAGGCATTTCAATAGCAATCGGCCACAAAGTAATTGTAAGTAATCACGTATACAAAAATTATTGGCAACAGTAGTATTAACTGGGGCTGTATTCTGGTCACGCTGAAACACGCGCAGATGTGAGGGGAATTAGTACTATGAAATTACTTTCTCGCTAAGCAGATCTGTTTTGACAACTAAGAAAAATGTGTTTCATTCTATATAACATATCTTTCACTAGGACACACTGACTTTTTTTTTATAAGTGCCAGGTCAGTTTGTTTTGAGTAACTGAACTCTGAAATTCTTAGAATTACATTACTTTGTTCTTTACTAGGAAGGCAGAACTTTAATACTTAGCTAACATTGAAAAGGCTAGTCAATGGTCTAAATAAATTACACTTAATAAAATCAGTTATTTTGCACTTTTGGAATATCTAAATAATGAATATCCCCAATGTGTGTTTACATTTTTTTTCTTCAGGTTAGATCTCTGACAGGAAAATCTGGTCATTAACCGTTTCCCAGTATTGTCAATATTTTGTAGGGATCCACTGACTGCTACCTTTTAGAAGGTCACTAGGTGTAAATGTGTCAATCTTCCTAAAAAGGAAAAGTTGAGGTGTTGCCCATAGCGGCCAATCAGATTCTAGCTATTATTCTCTAGAAAATACTAGATAAATGATAGCTAGAATTTGATTGGTTCCTATGGGCAACACCTCCACTTTTCCTTTTTGATAGATTTACCCATGGATATCTGTTAGGAGATAATATACACAGGATCATGCTTACGGTATTAAAGTCACTAAGGAGTTCTGTGACCAGATAAAGGACCGATGACACAGGTCAAGTCCTTTAATACAGTACACCAAGCCTGGCCAATCTGTGGCTGTCCAGGTATTGTGAAAATACCAGCCCCAGCATGCTTTGCCAGCAGATAACCAGCAAAACAGCTTGCAGGGCATGCTGGGACTTGTAGTTTCACAACACCTGGAGAGCCACAGGTTGACCAGGCCTGCAAAACTCTGAATTCTGTGGTGAATACTAATATCTTTATAATCTAAACAGCATTACATTCATTATTTATTAGAATATAAGCATTTTATGTTTCTAAAAGCTTAATGAGAATAATAAATATATTGTTGAGGGCTGGAGTTATTGTAATGCAGAAAGTGGCTGGCAATAGGCAGGAAGTGATGTGAGATGGAGGAGGCTGAAGAAATATGGGAAATTTAGTTTATTCACTCAGCACTTTTAGGTGTTTTTTTTTATTCATGCCAACATTCCTGATCACAAAATCAGGATAGTTCAGGCCAAATGCGATGATCATCATTTATCTATTTATAAGGCAGCACAGATTCCATATCTTCGGACAATCATCTTACAGATATGACAAACAGATGAGATAATAACAGTGACATGCATACAATTAAGCATACTAACGCCTGCATGGATGGTCACGATAATAACATGAGGTATCAGAGGATTCAGCTTGAGACATGACGTGAACTAGGTCATGCAAGGAGGATAGGCATGAGACATAAGGAGGAGACATCCACCCTGAATCATACTCATTTTTGGGTGAGACCACTCCCCTCTTTTGCCCATGAGAATTTAAGACTCTCCTGCAGAATTTGGGTCTCTTGATAGATATGTTTTTTAATGTTTTTTTGGCCAATGGCAACAAACTTTTGCACTTGATCTTCCTACTGAATCTTTTAAAAACTCTTAGAGGTATATTTACTAAACTGCGGGATTGAAAAAGTGGAGATGTTGCCTATAGCAACCAATCAGATTCTAAATGTCATTTTGTAGAATGTACTAAATAAATGACAGTTAGAATCTGATTGGTTGCTATAGGCAACAGCTCCACTTTCTGAAACCTGCAGTTTAGTAAATATACCCCTTAATCTCTTAAAAATACTTTTTAAGTTCTGACATTTTTCAGGATGACCTTCTCAAACTAATGAAATTTCTAAAAACTCAAAACTTGGTGAAATGTCTCGCTTGTCTCTAGTAACTGACACGCTATTTATCTGTATGTTTCCATTGTCTGTTTGGATAAATAGCCTGCCATGGCTGTAATACATTTTGTTATTCAAAAGTTTTTAGAATGGTTTTCTTCTGCGATGTCATTTTATTTCGGCCACAATAACGTATAGGAGAACCTTCATTCATTTAGTAAAAGAAGACGTATTCAAATAATTTTTAATGTTCCTTTAAAAGCCATAGCTGGACCTTCCTCGTGGCTGTGTGAGTTTTAAATGCTTTTCCTCACTTCTAACAGAAATTTATGACTGTTATGGGTAAAGGGTATTGGGCATGGATCCACTGTCCTAGATAAAGAGACTGGTGTGCTTAAAGAGTACTTTGTGGTTTGCAAAAAATTGATTAAAAACAAAATGTTCTATTGGGTTCCTATTATTGATATGTATAAAGCCGACTCAGCCATTTTTTTCAGGCAGTAATATAAACAGTAAATCACGGACTCTTCATTACAGCGTCTGCCATGTTATCTTGCCAAAAGGATTGCAGGGAAAATCACGCTTGGATTTTAACCAAAGTTGTTATGTTATTCACATATCATTTTGTTTCCATACTTGTTAGCCTGTGAAAAGATACTAACTGGACAACCTACGACCTACAATTTACAACCGATGTCTCTGATTTGTAAATAGGGAATACAAAATAATAATAAACTGCAATAATAGCAAGAACTACAATAATATAAACCTTTAAAGAAACTAAAAATGGCAACAAACTGCTGATATTAGTTTGTAAATAAGGAACATCTAAAATTAACGTAAGAGAATGTATTGGTTCTTGATTTTGTTCTCCCATCCTAAAATACATTAAAACGATAAGTTATAGCCAATCAGGGAGCCACTTAGGGAATAAATGGATACACTCAGGTACATTTAGCCAACTGTAAATTAACAGAAAATTACAAGCCAAGTGTTTAATAAGACACAGAAAAATGTTGCAAATCCCAATGTACAGCTGTCTGTCATTAATTCTTCCCCATTACATCAACAATGCTGCAATTCCCTGGTAAGATATATCCCACCCCATATTCAGATTCTATTCCAAATCACAGTGGGCAACTTCCGCTAGTTTGTTACAAAAATGTAAGCAAAAATGCCAAAGATAATTATAACAACAGTAATAATCATTTGGCTGTGTAAATTATATTTTATATAGAGCAGGGGTGCAGAACCGTCAATGGTCGGAGGGCTGCAATGGCAGATTCATTTTAAGGGGCCGCAATAAAACTTACTTATATGTAAAATATGTTAAGCAAGTAGAGTTTACTACAGGAAAAGAAGAATCTCTTTGCAGTTACGTCGTAACATCTCAATATGGTTAATATGTCCCATTGGGACATACCTCTACAGTAACACATCACCCCCCCTTGTAGTGACATATCCCACTGCCCTCTGCAGGCAGCAAATGTATTTGCCCCACCTCTCCACTGTAACACATTATCCACTCACAACTTTAGAAACCCCATGCCCCCACATCTTTAATAACACATTGCTCTCCGCTGTACTACCATATTCTCCACCACACCCCTGTAATAGTACATTCCCCACCACACCCCAGTAGTAGTACATTCCCCACTATACCCCTGTAATAGTACATTTCCCACCACTCCCCTGTTGCAGTATATTCCCCATCACACCCCTGTAGCAGTATATTCCCCACCACTCCCCTGTTGCAGTATATTCCCCATCACACCCCTGTCGCAGTATATTCCCTACCACACCCCTGTAGCAGTATATTCCCCACCACACCCCTGTAGCAGTATATTCCCCACCACACCCCTGTAGCAGTATATTTCCCACCACTCCCCTGTTGCAGTACATTCCCCACCACACCCCTGTAGCAGTACATTCCCCACCACACCCCTATAGTAGTACATTCCCCACCACACCCCTGTTGCAGTATATTCCCCATCATACCCCTGTAGCAGTATATTCCCCACCACACCCCTGTAGCAGTATATTCCCCATCACACCCCTGTAGCAGTATATTCCCCACCACTGCCCTGTTGCAGTATATTCCCCATCATACCCCTGTAGCAGTATATTCCCCACCACTCCCCTGTCGCAGTATATTCCCCACTACACCCCTATAGTAGTACATTCCCCACCACACCCCTGTAGCAGTATATTCCCCACCACACCCCTGTAGCAGTATATTCCCCATCACACCCCTGTAGCAGTATATTCCCCACCACTCCCCTGTTGCAGTATATTCCCCATCACACCCCTGTCACAGTATATTCCCCATCACACCCCTGTAGCAGTATATTCCCCACCACTCCCCTGTTGCAGTATATTCCCCATCACACCCCTGTAGCAGTATATTCCCCATCACACCCCTGTAGCAGTATATTCCCCACCACTCCCCTGTAGCAGTATATTCCCCATCACACCCCTGTAGCAGTATATTCCCCACCACTCCCCTGTTGCAGTATATTCCCCATCACACCCCTGTAGCAGTATATTCCCCACCACTCCCCTGTTGCAGTATATTCCCCACCACACCCCTATAGTAGTATATTCCCCACCACACCCCTATAGTAGTATATCTCTTACCACTCCCCTGTAGCAGTATATTCCCCACCACACCCCTGTAGCAGTATATTCCCCATCACACCCCTATAGTAGTATATTCCCCACCACACCCCTATAGTAGTATATCTCTTACCACTCCCCTGTAGCAGTATATTCCCCACCACACCCCTGTAGCAGTATATTCCCCATCACACCCCTATAGTAGTATATTCCCCACCACACCCCTATAGTAGTATATCTCTTACCACTCCCCTGTAGCAGTATATTCCCCACCACACCCCTATAGTAGTATATTCCCCATCACACCCCTGTAGCAGTATATTCCCCACCACACCCCTATAGTAGTACATTCCCCACCACACCCCTGTAGCAGTATATTGCCCCTCACACCCCTGTAGCAGTATATTCCCCACCACACCCCTGTCACAGTATATTCCCCATCACACCCCTGTCACAGTATATTCCCCACCACTCCCCTGTTGCAGTATATTCCCCATCACACCCCTGTAGCAGTATATTCCCCACCACTCCCCTGTTGCAGTATATTCCCCACCACACCCCTATAGTAGTATATTCCTTACCACTCCCCTGTTGCAGTATATTCCCCATCATACCCCTGTAGCAGTATATTCCCCATCACACCCCTGTAGTAACATATTCCGTACCTCACCTCTGTAGTAGCACATTTCCCCTCCCCCTGTAATAACACATCCCTCACCTCACCCCCCTGTAGTAACAGCTTTCAAAATGTTTCAATCCTGCATTTTGTCCCCTTCAAAGTTGCTCACACATATACAATATATCATTAAAGGAAAGTTTAGATAATAAACATCCAAACCCACTAGAACATCTGAAAATGCAACATCATAAAATAGTAATACAAATATACCTATTTCAGCCATGCAACAACATAAAATCTAGTAATATAATTAAATGCATGTAAACAAAGTTATGTAAAAAAAATAAACCTTATATCTTAACCATAGTGTGTGTCTGTGCGGTAGGGAGTATAGATTGTAAGCTCCACAGGGCAGGGACTGATGTGAATGATGAAACATTCCCTGTAAAGCGCTGCGTAATAAATAAATATTGATAATAATATCTGCTGTAGGACTGCTTTCCATCAACATTCATATATAAGAAGGATGAACATTTTTGGTTGTTGACATCAGCTTTCAGTCTCCTGTACAGTAGTATGGTTCATGATGTCTGTTTATACAAATTGTTCCCAACGACACTCACATGCATTGCTGTTATTCAGCAGCCTCTTACAGCTACATAAGTAATACCCTATAAACATTTGTGAAGTGTTTCATCTTGTTTTTGATTGAATGAATCTATCACTGTGACAGAATAAAACGAGCAATTTGCTTTTATCAAATGCAATGTAAAACACATGGTAATAGTTTTATAAGCTAGTTGGATTTGTTCCTGGAACAAAATACATTTAAGAAATGGCTACTTGCATTTGCTGAGTTATTGTTTTTTAGGTGGTGACCTAGAGATATAATTTTTACTGTGCTATACAGCATATCTTATTTACTATTCTATATTTCGTAAGATAAGGGGGGCATATGAATTTATGCAATTGACCTGAGGTTAGTCCACATAAATTATACAGCTCGAGCATGCTAAGTGCAGTTCCTTACTCATAAACTGTACGTCAGGATGTAGATGATGTGGAATGATTATATAAAATGATGTATAGCAAGTCAAGAAGGGAAAAGCAGCTGTCTGAAGATCATGGTTTGTGCTCCCATATAGTGGTGGGGAAGCTGTACAGACCTGCTGGCTAGTTTACAGTAATGATCCCATTGCCTGCTGACTTGTGTACAATATAGAACATAATCTCTTGTGAGTAGTGTACAATACAGTCCTCATTTTCTGATGGCTAGTATACAATATCGAGCCTGTTGCTTGGTGGCTAGTGTTACGAGCCGCATCGGCTCTGGCCACCGCCGCGACTCAGCGTCCAGGGCGTCGTCATGACGACCGGGACGTCATTTCCTCCAGCTCCCGGTCAGGACGCTCATTACCCCCAGCGCCGCGTCCCGGCATCTAGGACAGCCGGTCGCTTGCGCACATCATGATGATTATAGCCCAGCTGGGCTAGATTACCTGCAGTGCAGGAGGAATTCTGATTGGAGGACATCGGTTTATAAGGCAGGAAGGGACAAGCCCTCCCTGCCGGTTATAGTTCCTGCTTGCTGCTGACTAGCCTGCTTTGTTCCTTGTTGCTGTTACCTTTTGGATTGATTACTTGTTGCTGACCTTTTGCCTGACTCCTGACTTCGTTTGATTGCCTATGCCCTTTGACCTTTCTGCCTGGACTTCTACGCTGCTGATTTGCCTGTGACCCCTGACCCCGGTTTGTGTACTGGATACTCTGTCTGCTGCCGGCCTCGACCCTTGCCTGGACCTCACTCTGCTATTGCTCCTATCCTCTCTCGCTGGGTTCTCCCCAGTCAGCGCACAATTTACGACCCTCAGCTGCCTGCGGCCAAGTCTGTCCCCACCACTAGGGGCTCCAGCGAAAACCAGGCTTCTGAGTAGACTCCGGGTTTTGTGTTGCTGGCTGTGGCGGTTCCTAACAGCTAGTGTTCTATGTAGTGTGCTTTGCATTGTGGCTAGTATACAATATACAGACCATTCCTTGGTTGCTGCTGTACAATTCATTTACCATTCACTGGTGGCACATTTACAATAAAGAGCTCCATCACTGGCTGACAGTGTACAATATAGAGTTCATTGTCTCATGGCTAGTATACAACACAAAGTCCAGTTTATGGTGGCCAGTGTACAATACAGGACCCAGTCCAGATTTTCCAAGAACACATAACAGATCTCATTGCCTGGTGGCTGGTATGCAATTCAAAAAGTAATTCCCTGGTAACTAGTATACAATAAAAAAAAAGCCCATTCCCTAGTGATCAGTGTACAATATTGGGTCTAGCACCTGGTTGCCAAGTGTACAAAATGGAGCTTAATCCCTGAGGCCAAGTGCACAAAATAGCCCAGATACTGGTAGCTAAGTGTAAAAAATAGAGCCTAGTCTCTGGTGTCCAAGTGTACAATTTACGGTTGGTTAGTGGGTGCTCACCTCTTTGCTCCGGCCAAAACACTGTACAACTATAAGCCTCTGTTGTATCAGCTGATACAGTGGGAGCACTCAGACAGACAGCTTCCGCTAAATCAGCAACAGAGAGAGTGTGGTCTATGACGTGGCACGTGGGAACGGCTAAAGGGAGTGTGCTCTGACCCTATACAAAGGCAGGGTGGCTATTCTACCTTAGCTTGGCCCAGCACCTGTGTCTGCTTGGTTTGGACGCCTTAAAATCTGTCTTTTTCCACTGCAGCTAATCAGCTCAGTATGGACCAGTTTCCATGTACAAGGCTTCTGCCTCCCTAGCCAATGGGGAACCTGTCTCTGAGATCTAATTCAGCACACTGGAAGTGGGTAGAACAGTGGGGGACAGTGGACTGCTCACGTGGAGGACTATACTTGTCATGTAAGATGTTTTTTGTTACCTAACCTAGAAATAAACACATCATCATGTACCACATACAGCTGTAGCCAATGGCAAATGTCAATCTGTCTCTGAAATCTGACCAGTGCAGGAAGTTCAACTAAAGTACCCTGAATCCTCCTGAGGCTTCCACCCACCTCACTCAGTGATGACTCATTGCTCTGCCAGGGGAGCAATGCCTCTAAAAACATCTAACCCTTCAAGAGTATCGCATTACTCATAGGTTGACAAAAATCTTTTCCAGGCTACAGTCTCCGTTACGTGTTGTAATGCAATGGCTTTTGTTCAACATATACACTGGCTAGAATACTTTTCTGAGCTCAGGTACCAATGTCACACTGTTTATCTAAGACCAGTCCTGTCTCCCACTTATCTAGTTTGCTTCTATCTATGTTTTCCTTGAAAGATCATCTCTTTATTTCTCAAAGTGGAAAAACATTTTGTAGATAATAGTGGCATAGCAGAGGGGACAATGCACTCTACTGCTCTTAGGCTTATGATGCCATGTGCCCCTTGTGTGCAAATCAGTTGCACGCTTCCAAAATCAAACATTTAAACCCTGCCCTGGAAATCCTGCATTTATCCCTGGCTGCTGACACTTGTGCAAAGAGCAGCTGGTTAGTTGTCTTCTGTGGCCAACCAATCGTCGCTTTCTGCACAAGCATTGCCATCAGCAGCGGCAGTGTAATAATCCAATACAGAGATGCCAGTGGGTTTGCCCAACATGGCAGAGAACCCGAATATAAAACCTCCACCCCTGTGCGAGGATGAGGGTAGCTTTATCATTCAATATTGAGTACGGGTGGAATACAGGATCATGCTGGCAGCAATCATGAACAATTTCTTAGGCATTATTATTATTGCCGTTGATTTGTAAGCCGCCTCAGTGCTCCACGGTATCAGGCAGTGGGGAAAACATAAGTGGACACACATATACAGGGGCATACAAAGTAAACAAAATAAATAAAGACGTGGAAACAAAGGATAGAGAGGGCCCGGTTCAAGAGCTTACAATCTAATTGTTGAAACAGGAGGAACGAGTGTGGCTGAGGCAAGTGCGCATTCAAGCAAAAGGACTGTACAATTAAGCATGCATCTATGTACTGCAATGAGCCTTATAATAAACCAAAATAATATTGCACTGCTGTGGCCCATGGGAATATTCATAGTTGCCTACTCTCCCGGAATGTCTGGGAGACTCCCGAACTTTTGGGAGTTCTCCCGGACTCCCGAGAGAGCAGGCAAAAATCCCGGATCCAGCTATCGCCGTTGTTGAAGGTGGTGGGGGCGGGGCTAAATGCCCCATCGTGGCTCGGCCCCCTGGTGTGATTAGCTAAAATTGCCTAAGATTGAAAAGTGTGGCCACGCCCCCCTCAACGGACCCCCTCCCGGACAGCTTCTGAAGCTTATATTTGTACAGTCTGTACAGTCACAGAAGCATCATGGCACCTAAACATCACTGTTATAATCTGTCAGGGCAAAACACATGGGTGCAGCTGTGAAAGATATGTGTGTTTTTATGTAAATAGACTTTTTAACGCACCACTTAGTAAATAAACAGCTGTTTACCTCCTTCTCTTGAGCAGAGTTTTACCAGGTTGTGAACTGTGTCCATCAACTCCAGCTGCTGTTTCTGTAGGATACTGTTATTGTTGGTGGCTTTGTTCAGCTGTTTCTCCAGCTCTTGAATGATGTAGTTCTGGCGGGAGACGAGGCCTTGTAACGTTTCCTTCTCTGTTTTCAGGGTGTCCAGCTCAACCTTATGTCTTCCTTCCATTTCCAAAATTTTATTCTCCAGCAGACTATACAGAGGAGTAGAAGTAATAGAAATGTTATAATGTAGGATAAGGAGAGGTATTACAGTGCTACATACTATCAATATAACATCTGAAATACAGTATAGCACTAGAAGTTGTTATATATGTCATATTTTACTTTCTTAGATTTCTCTACCTGTATCTAGAAATAAGTGACGCTACATACATTGTATAATTATGTACTGCCCGTATGCAAAAATATACAAGTTCTGGTCTAAAATTTGATTTGTGTTTGTATGTATCATATAGCAAATATTAGAATCCCCTTCATCCATTTACGCCACCTGCCTAAATTGAATTGGCATTACACTAAAAGTTTTGCCATTTAACACTACAAAAATACAAAAATAGTCTTTTTTCTCAAATTAGTAGCATACGGGGAGACAAACTATAGAAAGAGATCAGCTATTGATATACTAGAACTATCTATGTGATATACTACAACAGCACAATTCAGTAAAAGACCAACATATATGCAATAGTCAGGGGCCAATTTGTATAAGCGCGCTTGCCTACTCTTCTGGAATATCCAGAGACCCACGCATTTCACTAGGCCACCCTCCCACATCCCTTCTAGAGAAGGGGTTGGGGCCTGGATTACGCAATAAGCTATGAATCGCATCATCATGAACCCACTTGCTGCTGCCTGATGATGGCAGTGATGTCACTGCGCAGCGGAGAGCTGGACCGCGATGACACGTATCGCTTCAGAACATTTCTTGCAATTGTCCTTTGGACCTACCCTTCAAATTCTGGGAAGGTGTAAATGTATTCTTTGTATTTATGTGTGATATTAATAAGTTAGGAAGAGTATTTACCATGGAGAGCCAACTGAGTAATGATCTGTAGGGCAGAATATCACAGCTCAATAACAGACATTACGGGGCTCTTATGTGCTGCTCTGATTGGCTGATTCCAACAACTGGCGCAGCCCAGCATTGAAGCTCCAAAAGATAGCGGAGTCTTTATATTTCTGTTTTATGCCTCATACCACTGTAAATAATGACTGACAGTTTGTACAACACACTGTATTTACTAGTGGAATGCTAGTGCCATTATTTTCTCCGTGACCTTGTGATTACTTCTTGAATTGGAAGCTCCTTTTCCTCTGTTAAGATAAATGTTTGGAGCTACCCCAGAGCCCGATTACTTTTCTGGCTTGCTATTATCTTCTATTATCTTCTCTAGAGTATAACAAACTGCAGCACAGTCCATATTACCTTTCATTTCGGTAGTGACATGCCTGGTAAAGTACAGGCTGTGTTTAAACCCACTGACTTCTCCTTCTTAGTAGAATCGCTGCCAATTCCATTGACATCACTCAGAGGATTGTCACGGGCACCCTGTGAAGTGATGACACTCGGACTTCTCTCTGTGCTCTCCTGCCTCTCCTCCCTTACTGTTCACATATCAAAACCAGCTGTTGCATTCCCGTGATGCAGTTCTATAGCTTTCAGTCTGTTTGCTAAAACTGCAAAGGATACTTATTCCCATGCTGCAACAGTGTCTTATCCGACTTGTTTGACATGTACCGTTCTCTAATACAATCCTTTAAAAATTACCATGCAGGACATGAGAAGAAGAAATGATCTGATGTACAACCTGGCCTGAATTTACAGAATGAACAAATGAGACCGTGGCAGGTAAATTACTGGAGTAACGGCACGCAGTGCATCAAAGGTCCCCACAACAAAATTTGGGTAGGGGCCCAGGAATGACGTCCTCGCTTCCCGGGCCCCCGCTCCCTTCTCAGTAGGGTCTCTTCTCTGTTCTTTTGAGAGAAGATGAGGGGCCTTGGAGGGAGTGAAGGTCTCAGAGGGGAAGGAAGTCCCAGACCCTCATCTCTGGGCCCAGTATCCACCACACACCCTGCACAATCCAACTGCAATGAGCAGCACGGTGGCTCAGTGGTTAACACTTCTGCCTTGCAGCACTGGGGTCATGAGTTCAATTCCCAACCATGGCCTTATCTGTGTGGAGTTTGTATGTTCTCCCCGTGTTTGCATGGGTTTCCTCTGGCTCCAGTTTCCTCCCACACTCCAAAAACATAGTGGTAGGTTAATTAGCTGCTAACAAATTTATCCTAGTCTCTCTCTGTCTGTGTGTGTGTGTATGTTAGGGAATTTAGACTGTAAGCCACAATGGTGCAGGGACTGATGTGAGTGAGTTCTCTGTACAGCGCCTTGAAATTAGGGGCGCTATATAAATAAATGATGATGGATGACCTTGAATTGCATTCTTCCGTTTTTTCATCATCTTGATTGTTTTTTGAATAGCCTTTTTAAATTCTCTTTATGGCATAATTTATATGTATCTGTACCTCTGTTGGATATGGGGAGGGGTGATCTGGGTAATCTGGGGCACACATCTTTGGAGCATACAAACATCATTTATCACCTTTAAATAAAAACTCCATTTAAACAGATTTAAACTAAAGTTTTCCTTGGCATAAAGCATAGCTGCCGACATTTTAAAAAGTTTCCCCGGAGGATGAGGTGTGAATGAATGAGCTATCTTGCTCTTGCTCACCAGCCCAGATTAATAAGTAATATCTATCCAAAAGTTGTTGGTCTTGCACATGGACTCCTCGCTTGCTCAAAGAGTGGGCAACCGAAATCTGGTTTAGCAGCTAATTCATGACTGATCTCTGGTGGAATTGATTCATGTCAGCGCTGCTCCTCCATTTCCCCCCCACCATATCATTAATGGCCTTAGGGGTAGATTTATCAAAACCTTCTAAATGAAAAAGCCAAGTGTAGGTGTTGCCCATAGCAACCAATCAGATTCTAGCTATCATCTATCTGGTAAATTCTAAAAAATGATAGCTAGAATCTGATTGGTTGCTATGGGCAACACCCACACTTTCCCCTTTTAGAAAGTTTGATAAATCTACCCCTAAATTAAGTAGAAGAGGACAGCAGGGGTAGTGTAAGGAGGCACCAGAGAGAAGGCAGAAGAGGGGGGAGGGACAATAACTAGTAAGAAATTGAATTGCATTTAAAATGCAGAAAAATAAGTATTATATACTGTAGTTGGTCAGTACTGGAAAATAGAGACATTTCCAGGGACAATACGGCAGAGGACTTACATTAATACCTACAATGCTACTAGTTTATTGGGAAAAAAATATTTTAGTTTGGGACCATTAATGAAGTGTTTCTATATAAAAACGATATATACATTACATCGGCGGTTCCCAAACTGGGTGCCGCGGTGCTGTCACTGGGGTGCCGCGGCGCTGTCACTGGGGTGCCGCGGGCCAGCCATAAAAAAAGAAAGAAAACATAAACTTACCAATCCGTCGGGCGCCGGGACCCAGCAGCCTCCTCTCTCCCGCAGATGTCACTGAATATCGACGTCAGTGACAGCTGCTGCGGGAGAGAGGAGGCTGCTGGGTCCCGGCGCCCGAGGGATTGGTAAGTTTCTGTTTTCTTTCTATAAATGTAATTTTTTCATCAATAGGTTCTGCAGAATGTGGAACTTCCCTCTCAGATCCTTATTTCTCCAATTTCACTACTTAAATCAAGTTTGCCCGTTTCCCAACAATATTTTTACTGCACATTATATATAACATTTGGGATTTTTTTTCCCATCCAGGCTCATAACATTTATTTAAATCATTAACGATATCTCTATTATTACATAATACATAAAATGTCTCCTCCTGATCTGATAACTAATAAAACTTAGTTTTATGATGATGTCTCACTGCAATCAGGACTATTTTACTGCAGATATTCCTCTGCGCTAATTACATTATTATGAATGTATTAATAGGCACCCTTCATTTAATATGCCTACTTACACCATTACTATTCACTCCACTATGTTATTACAAATAGCAGAGTATTCTCTGCCTGGCGCGGGGCAGAGTGAGAGGGATCATGGCAGAGAAGTGGGACAGAGGGCAGAGGAGGGGGACAGAGGGCAGAGAAGGGGGACAGAGGGCACATGAGGGGGGCAGAGGAGGGGGACAGCGTGACAGAGGAGGGGGACAGAGAGCAGAGGAGGGGGACAGCGTGACAGAGGGCAGAGGGGGCAACGTGAGAGAGGGCAGTGTGTCTGGATGCAGAGGGGGCAGTGTGCCTGGTTGCAGAGGGGGCAGTGTGCCTGGTTGCAGAGGGGGCAGTGTGCCTGGTTGCAGAGGGGGAGAGTGTCTGGATGCAGAGGGGCGTATTTTTTCATTCAACTAAATAAGTATTTCTGTCGTGACCTAAATACTTATTACAATTTTTTGACCCAACTACTTCTAAAACAGGACTGCTCGGTAATTATTTTGGAGGGGTGCCTTGAAAAAATTTGGAGACTCTAAGGGTGCCACGAACTGCAAAAGTTTGGGAACCACTGCATTACATATTAGCATTTTTAATTTAGTAAAATGACAGTATGTAACAGTTTTGGTTGCATAGGATGACATTATTGCTGCTAGTGGCCCATTGTACTCTAAGGCAGAGTTTCTCAACTTTTTTTTTTTTCACCTGGGACCCAAGAGTTTCCTTGTTTAGGGGCCCAAAGTATCAGTGTGTCATTATTCTGTGTCCCCAATACAGGTGGTTCCAATGACATCTTTGTCAAAACTGCTATCTCTGTCTGTCTCCCCCTGTCTGTCTGTGTGAGTGTGTGTCTATATTAGGGAATTTAGACTCTAAGCTCCAATAGGGCAGGGACTGATGTGAACGAGTTCTCTGTACAGCGCTGCGGAATTAGTGGCGCTATATAAATGATGATGATGATGATGATTATATTTGACAAGCAGGGGGGTCCTAAAACACATTCTGGGAACCTGGGCCACAGGTTGTGCACCTCTGCTCTAAGTGACCATTTAAAAATAAAGGGACTGTCTGTGAATGGACAAACTCTCATTAAATTAACCATGAAGTGCGACCGCACAGCTTTAAAGTTGTACTGCTATCTCTCAATGTGTTGTAATATCACATAGTCCTATTATATCTGGGCAGCATGGTGGCTTAGTGGTTAGCATGTCTGCCTCACAGCACTGGGGTTATGAGTTCAATTCCCAACCATGGCCTTATCTGTGAGGAGATTGTATGTTCTCCCCGTATTTGCGTGGGTTTCCTCCCACACTCCAAAAACATACTGGTAGGTTAATTGGCTGCTATTAAATTGCCCTTAGTCTCTCTCAGTCTGTGTGTGTGTATCTTAGGGGATTTAGATTGTAAGCTCCAATGAGGCAGGGACTGCAAATGAGTTCTCTGTGCAGCGCTGCGAAATTAGTGGCGCTATATAAATAGATGATGATGATCTCTGACTCTCTATGGGGGATGTAATTCGTATTTTATACTTTACCCTGTGTTGTTTCCATAGTACAGCTTTGTGTCACTGAAGACAATGACAAACACTGCGAAAATGGTATGGTGGGGTTAGAACTTTGAATCCATTATGATAAATGTTTGTAAGTAAAGTCAGTTCACCAGCGCTTTATTTCTTTATGTTGAGTAATACTCCTGACACACTCAGACAATTGGAATATATGATTGAAGACCCATACTTTGAGTTTCATGGTTTAAGCATGGTTCATTATTTTTAAGCAAAGGCATTCATTCCTATTTTACAATCCCAGCAGGAGATATGTTTGTTTAAAGAAATCTATCCTCAAGTTTAAAGTCCTTGCCTAACAAAGTCAAGGTGCATGCGGCATTCAGCGACTGCACCTGTTAACCAGAATGGTTCTATAGCATTGAAGCCTTTATGTTCCGTTATACAGTACAATTAGCCTGCAAGACCCCCGTTGTGAGGATTTCCTATCTACTCCATAGCAAAGACCTAGGGACCTTGAAACATTTATCAAGAAGATGATAAAAAGTAAAACATATGGTTACTATGTAAAAATAAATTTAATATGGAAATACAATTTTTAACCAAATCAATTTATGGGAGTTTTCTGAGTAATTATAGTGTTGAGGAATAAGAATGATTAGCCTCTACGAATAAATAAATATATATATATATATATATATATATATATATATATATATATATATATATATACAAATACAAAAAGAAAAGGGGCGCCACACATAGTGTAATTCAGTTTACACAAATAGGTATAAATATATCCACTGATGAATTGTGCCCGTACCAAATAGAAGAGGAATATCAGCTTATCAGAGGCTCAATTGAAGCGATTAACGGCAAGCTCCTCCTCCCGGCTTCATAAGACACAGACCACACTGTAACTCAAGAACAAGGATACAATAGTGTAATACCCTCTAGAAAGGAGTCATACTATGGCTCAGGATGCAGAATAAAGAGTTTTAATAAACGGCAGAATAACTGCCTAAAAGCGGCAAAAAAGCATAATAATGCCCGTGCATAAAAACAAATATAAAACACCTTATCTGTCCACATAGAAAACAGGCGACACCAGAGCGAAGTCCCATCCGGTAAACAAACCATCCTCTAGGCATTAGACACTTATGCAGATTGCACAATAGGACAAGGAAGCCACGATATCTCCTCGACGCGTTTCGTTCTCCATCTCTTGTGGAAGTCCTTCTGGAGGACGAAACGCGTCGAGGAGATATCGTGGCTTCCTTGTATCATTATAAGTGTACCAGTTCAGTACGAATAATCACCCCTATTTGCATATGCTCACCCATAATATGGTTAGTGGTTCTAACTTTTCCATTAACCTCTTGAGGTCTGTCACAACCCAATATATATTTAAGAATCCCACATAGGTCTATAGTGGCACACGTCTAGGGTAACACTGTTCAGGGGTCGGCAGAAAAACACTTTTCTTTTGAGTTGAATCCTTTTTTTAAGCTGGTCTGAGAATTCTACCACTTTTTTAATTAAAACATTCACTATTAACTGTTATTATTAATTATTTGGAGCATGATAACGTAAGGACGATAAAAGATTGTAAAGTAGAGATCCCTTTTATTATTTTGTTTTAAAAGATTTTTAGTATATGTTAAGTATATTGTGCCAAAAATGGAAATATTTATACACATTTTTGATGGTTTTATGCCTCCTTATAACATTTTCCCATTTTTTATCCACCGACAATCCGCAGTGTTCATATTAAGATTTATTTTGCTGTTATGTATTGCTAGCCATGAAGAATTACATATTTTACATCGTTCATGCTGATTTAGAGCATGTCCCCCAATGAGTGCGCTGGGTACTAAGACAAGGGCTTTCATATGTTAGAGCTTCCTGTAAGCAGATGGGTGACGATCTTGGCACAGTCACCCACCTATAAAACACTTATACACAGCTTTAACATCTATTTACATGTGTTATGTTGGATAGAAGAGGTATTATAGTCTCTGTGGATACTTGGTGTTTTCTTTATTAATCTGTGTAAGAGGAAACAGATTTTCAGAACACACAAGTTGCAGTATATCCGGAGCATTGCAGCTATGGAATGCGTGTTGTAATACTGTACTGTAAAGAAGGACTTAGCTGTGCTACATTATGTACACCTGCTGAGGACTGCTAATAGGACACAAAGTCACAATATATATCTTATAATGCCATCAGTATGTCAGTTATGGTAATCCCATCATAGCCTTTATTCATTAAAATGAAGTTATTACCTAAAACGATACATAGAGGTAAGCAAAATTGTCTCCGCATGGCCTACAGAATTCAATTTAAACTCCTCACCCTCATCTTTAAAGCTCTTAGTCAATCTTCCCCTCCCTACATATCCAATCTCATCTCTACCTACACTCCTACCCACCCCCTCCGCCCTGCCCGTGACCCCCGCTTCACTACTTCAATAATCACCTCCTCTCACTCCCCTCCTCAGGACTTTGCCCGGGCTGCTCCCCAGCTGTGGAACGATCTTCCACTTTCCAACAGGTTAGCATCTACTCTCAAAGGCTTCAAGCGTGCCCTTAAGACTCATTTCTTTATTCAAGTCTATCAGTCCTCCTCCTAACTTCCTTGTCCCAGCTCTCTCCCCCAGTTAGTACCACCCTATTTGTGCCTCCCCCTTTCCTTTAGGTTGTGTGCTCCTTCTACTGTTCCTTCACCCTCTGTACCTCTTGGCCTGCTTCCCTAGCCCTGTTTTCTTAAGCTTTGGCCAGCTTCTCGCTGATTTCTACAATCACTCTCACTCATTGTCCCAGAAATAATTTGATGTGCTTTATCTTGTTACCTGTGTTTGTATATTTTTTTTGTTCTTTTTGTATCATGTTGTGTCTTGGGTCTTTGTTTTCTGTATATGTAATGTACGGCGCTGCGGACCATTTGTGGCGCCTTATAATTTAAACATAATAATAATAAAAAGGGTAAAATTCAAAAGTTCTACACATTTTATATATACAGCGGCTTGTAAAATTATTCAACCCCCTAAAAAGTCTACATATTTGGCTATGTTACAAATGTCACTTATGCAGATTATTCAGAAAAGTATTTAATTTTTTTTGCGAACCAGTAGGCTCTTAAAGTAAATTTTCAAGCTCATGGTTCTTTATATGTCTGCTTAATTGTTTTTATTTTTTTAAAGATGAAAACTGAAAAAAATTAATTTGCATAAGTATTCAACCCTGTGCGCAGTGGGAGCTCCAAGTTTGCACAGATGAAATATATTTCCATAACAATTGACTTTCAATTAGTGAATCATTTAAAAAGGATGTCATTTTGACCAGTTCATTTATCTGTTTTATTCTTGTTTAGGCGTAACTGAGAATTCTGCTGCTACACAATCTATTTCCTGGTACTTTTTCCTTCTTGTTTGAGTACTTGAAAAAGTTTTGGGATTAGAGTTGCATATTTTTGCTATATTTCTTGTATTTTCATAATTTATTTTTAGTCCTTTCTAGTTTTAACATTTTAAATGCTCCTTTTTTTCCATTATTACCTCCTATACTTTCTTATTTAACCACATTGGTTGCCTTTTATCCCCAGGAATGTTGTTGCCATGTGGTATGTAACTGCAACAGTATTTAATAAAAATATTATATTACATTTCCAATTTGGGGGTAAATGTATCAATCTGAGAGTTTTTCGGCGGGTTTGAAAAGTGGAGATGTTGCCTATAGCAACCAATCATATTCTAGCTGTCATTTTGTAGAATGCACTAATAAATGATAGCTAGAATCTGATTGGTTTTTCAAACCCGCCGGAAAACTGTCAGCTTGATACATTTACCCCCTGGTTTCTATGTATATGAGAATACACTTTCTTCTTCTACACCTCCAATGTTTTGCTGAGGTGCTTAAACTTTGCAGTTTTAAAATTTTGTTGTGTTTCGAATGCTAAGAATGATGTCCCAACCGGGGCCCAGATTTCTAAGTACTGTATTCACGGCTCAAACACAGTACGTATCATTCTGACACTCTGTATTACTTACAACACTTCCTTCCCAATAATGAATTAAGAAATATCAGACAAAAGACTGCGATGCTATCAATGGCAGCTTTATTACTCTAAAAAGGGAACCCACATCTCCCAGAAACACAATATTATAGAACAGAAAGAAGAGTTTCCAGCGTTACTGACTGTAATTACCTGGACTAGTGAAAAAAGGGAAATATACTTAAATGTGTGTTGAAGATCTTTACATTTTTCTTCCCACCAGTGTTAGTGTTCATTCAAAATTTCAATACAGGTACTCCTCACTTAACGACCTACCCATTTATCGCCCACTCCGATTTCCGACCAGGTTTTACGACCGGCACCCTGACACTCATCAACAGGGGAAATTAGTGCGCTAATGACCTCTGCCCTTGCGACGGGACGTAGCCACACCCGTACTACCCGCGTAGCGTGGGAAGCAAACCACACTAACAGAATACTTCCTGAAACCTACACCTAGGATCCACTCATACACCCACAGGTCCTTAGATATCCTTGCCGTGATCTCCCTGGCCCCTCTTTGTTATAATTGTTGCTGTTTGTACAGCTTTACTGTACATATGTGTATTTTCTGTTATGTAGAGTTATCAAAATACAGTTTTCTTTAGTCCATTTCTTTATTCAGAATCATTAAAAATGATTACAATACATGTAGGTGCATATTACAGTACTGTACTCACTTAGCGACCAATTCGCTTAACGACCTAGTCGTAGGAACGGAACTAGGTTGTTAAGTGAGGAGTACCTGTATAGGAAATACATACATGAAAAAGAAGAAAAATGCATTCCCAATAAGGTGAGTTCTGGCATGGATTCCATGAACTAAACGAATCTACAAGGACAGTTTAAATGATGTTAACTTACCACTAGTTCGAAAACCATACCTGTAAACAATTTAACGTTAGTGTTCTTCGGGGTATTGCATAAGTGCTATCGCTGAAATGGCCCCATGAGCAACTTAGTGCTTCTGAAACGCTAAGCGACAACCAAACCCATTCCCCTAACCCCAGCCCTTCCACTCCGATTACCACCACTCTGCTCTTCTCCAAATTTCCCGACAGTCAGACGCTTGGTCCCCAATAATCGTGAGCGTCATGCCTACATCGGGACAGTTGGGAATTATGCCAAAAATAAATACTGAAAATTCTTCCACTTCCAAAGTCAATAGTTTCATGAACACAATTTATTTTCGTATTATCTGCCAACATAATTATGAGGGGTGTATTTTAAAAATAACTAGCTGAAGTTATAACATAATAATTTTTCATGAACAAAAATATATCGGACAGTTATATTTTCAAAGTCACTGATTTGCTTTGAAATGCCAAACATTTATCCGCGCGTCTTAGGGTGATTTGGATGGAGATGAAAGCACTTTTCTAAGTAATTATTGATAACAGGAATAATTTCTGTTCATAGACGAAAGAACTATATTATTATTGGCCCTGAGTGTTCGAACTCCCTGAAAGTTCCAGATCAGTTTGTTATTCTTCCATAGAAGCTAAGAGTTTACATATTTGACAATAAAAAGTCAGGAAACAATTTGAATCCCATTATTAATTTAACGTAACTTAAGGAGAAAAAAAACACATTATTTAGGAAATGAAAATGATAACTATCTAGATACCAATCAATATTGTAACATTAAAATGAATTCCACACTACTGTTTACTTCCTTTAAAACTATTTTCTTATTATGACATGACTGTATTGTAATTGTCTCTGACAGTATAGTAATAATTACTGTTTTATTTTTTTTTACCATACCATGGCTTTCATTATTCAGTTAAAATAAAATACCATTTGACATGTCTATGATCCATTAAAGCCACAACATGCATCATAAATTTTAGATGTATTGTAGCTGAAGCAATAAATCCCGAAATCACTAATCGTAATCTATGTTTGCGGTTTGGTACGTAAATGTTCCAGTCCTGCACCAATGTGGATGCACAGACTGTGGGTGGGAATGTGTCTTTAATAACATTGGCTGAATAAGGCATCTGTGCATCGACAGACTCCACTGATGTGGTAAGGAACTACTGCTTTTGGTTATTTGACCCACAATTACTGTTCACTACATTTAAAATGATGACACATACAGCTGTAGGCAGAAGGCCGTGCTTTAATATTAATAGAAGATACTCCTGTGATGGCAAAATAATGACATCATCAATAGTAAGAAAGTACCAGGGGGCTTCTTTCGTCTGTTTGTTATCACTTACAGGTCCAGTGTAACCTGGATCTAACACAGTGTAACCTGGATCTAACAGTACTAATCAATCTTGCAATCCCCCCACCTCTCTTCGCCGTACATGCTCCCTCACTCTGCATAGTACATTTCCCCCCTCACAGGAAATTCTCCACTCACCCTCCTCCCCTATCAGACTAAATGCTCTGCTTATCTCCCTCCCCGTCACCCAGTTCCTCAGCTCCCGGTTACTTATTGAGGGAGAGCGAGTCGCGCAGTGATGACGTCACCCCGCCTATCAGTGACTGGGAGTCCTCACATCGTGGAGGGGGGCAGACGGTCAGACCGTGGGCCTGGTACAGACCGGGGTCCCGGACATACCCCCTAGTCTGTCCAGGCCCCTCACAGCTGTACCAGCCGTACCCCACTGATGGTGGTCCTGGTGACTGGCACTGAATCTACCACAGTTGGCCATAGGGGAGACATGAGAAGGCCAAGAACTGAAAGAAAAATAAATGCTACTGTATAAAATAAAGTAAAAAAATATATAAAAATATATTTTATTTCTAGGACCTATATCTACATCACAACCTACATACAGTACACGCATTTTTAGATTTATGTTCTAAGAATAACCAGCCATTTACTTTCGGTTAATGTTTTTGGCTTGCACTAATTTGATCAAACTAATTATGGGGAGATATGATCTATTTAGAAAATAATAAATAATATATAAGTGTATGTGTATATACATCTGTATAAATATAAATACAAATATACCTGAGGATGCACTCAATTCACAATAAATAAATCGCAACTTGAAAAGCTGTGCATAGACCATAATTCAAAAAACAGAATCCATAATTGTTCAACATTTTATTGTAGGACCTGCATATAATGAGGTACCCTTGACGTTGGGATGCAGGCTTAAGTCTTTTGATCAAAATATGAACTAATACCTCATGTTTTCATTTTGCTAGACACATACAGATATGCAGTTTAAAGGATAAGCGCTGACAACTGTCTTTTACATATATGGGCATTTATATTGCCACGCAGCTGGTACCACATATAATATGGGATATACTGAGCGCGGGCTTATCGCCAAGCAGCTGGTACCATATATAATGTGGGATGTACTGAGCGCGGGCTTATTTTTCTCTCATATATTTATTTTAATATACTTAAATGAAAGCACTGTGGGCCTGATTCATGTTAGGTTATAAGTCCACAAAATAATGAAAAATGTAAGGAAACCTGTTAGGTCTGCTCAAACAGATGTGTAGGATAAGAATTTACATTGACTGTAGCGATACGTCAAACAACGAGGATCCGCATAAGAGTGACAAAAGTCATGGCTTATGTCCCAGAAATTGTATCCACAGCTATCAAAGCTGCTAACCCTTGCAAATAACTTTTTGACAATATTATAAAAAGTGAGGGTTAAATTTACCAACACTTCCTTTATACGTGGTAATTGTTGAAAGTGTACGTGACCAGCACAGATGCAATGTGGTCAGCATCGTTGCCTCAAGTCGTCGGGGACATGAGTTCGATTCCAACCAAGGATGCTGTTTGTGTGTAGTTTGAATGTTCTTCCTGTGTTTGCCATGTGATCTGGTTTCCTCCCAAACTCCAAAAACATACTGATATATTAATTGTCTTTTGACATAATGAACCCTACTGTGCATGTGTTTATGTGATAGGAAATATAGATTGTAAACTCCACTTTGGCAGAGACTGCTGTGAAAGATGATGTAGTATGTAAGCATTGTATAAATATAGGGTAATAACAATTTTAAATAGCAGAATCCAAATGCCAAAATGATGAGGTGTTCGTAATCATGTTTCGGCTGAATACCCTTAACGGATGGTGTTGCGTCTCTATTGTCTTTGACCGACAGGCATAAACATTGTGACTTATTTATTTATTTTTTGCGGACAGTAATCACAGACGCCGTGGCGAACAGTCTTTCTACTAGTGTTTCAAAGTGTTAAACATATCTGTTCATAAAGGTTATCAGGATACATCATTATTCCTTCACAGAACTAGCAGTCCTGGTGCGGCACATTGTATTAGCAGATTATCCTGTAAAGTAATTTATAGCAAGTGACAAAGTTACAAAAAGATGGGCGAGGGAAGGAACTGGCAACATGTTCAGCAAGAGTGAGTTTCAGGCTTTGATCTCTTCTTCTTTCTCAGCCTGAGTACACATTGCTGGAACAAAGCACCTAGTGTGTCTGGCTGGCCGTCCTGTGGCCCCCCCGCGGTCTTCTGTTTGCGCGGTGGATAGGCTCTGTCTGACAGCCAGGCTTCCCTGCATGTCTGTTATGAGCATTAAGGAGATACGCTGGTAAATGCATTGTTTTACAGAAGTGGGTGACATAGATTAAGATTGACATCTAATAAAATTGAGTGAACAGATCTTTCTTGAAGTCTGATTAAATTATATTTATTTAGACATTTAAAGAACGTGCTTGGACAAAACAAATGATGTTATTATTATTATTATTATATATTATTATTATTATTATATATTATTATTATTATTATTATTATGATTGCGATTTAGTATTGTTTACTTTACAAAGAGTAACACAGTCAACTGTAGAAACAGCTACAGTGTAAACACCACAGTAGTAAAAGTATAGCAATTTATTTTGTTTGCATGTCAGTAAGTTGTTCCTGCTGTATTAGGTTATTCAAGTTAAAATGATGCTTCATGGCAATTGTTTTCATAACATATAAACTCTACGCCCAGAACCGGACCATGCGCCACTGAACACAGCGACACTCAATTCCTCCTCAAACACACAAGGACACTTACTACAGGCTCTGATTTCAGGGAGAGAACGGGGTGGGTACGTGGCGTTTGCCTGTAGTCAATGTACAGTAAGAGCGTGCCAATCACAAGTGCACGTAGCCACTTCCGATTCAAGCTTTAGACATCTCTTAGGGACGTGCTTATCTGACGAATCTCTTGCTCCAGCTACAGAACTAATCTAAGTCCTGATCAGTAGTGATGACAGTAGCGTGTGCATGCTATAACATGTGTTTGCAATCAGGAGCAACTTTAAAAATGTATTTTATGCTCAATAGACTTTAAAAACATCCTAATACATGTAAAAAAAAAAAGGTTTTTACTGTTTTATCATTATTATTAACAGGTGACATTAATGGGATATTTGTTTTTTCTGTGTGTTCTTTTACAAATTTATATTGCACTGGGGAGATTCAATTAGCTGCAAAGTTACTCTGGAATTTCCACGAGACACCTCGCTGTGGATATTTGACAGAGATCTCCTCTCATTTTTCTTGGCACCCCATAGAGGGAAAATGAGCCGCGTTTTCTACCATAATTAAAGACAATGTGCCCGTGCCATGTCCGACATTTGAATCCCCCCCCCGCATGGGTACGTATCTTCACATCCAGTCCTTGCTGAATGTGGACGTGCGCAGTCCGGAATTCCGTGCGCTCTGATACAAACGCACATTCCTCTCTGTATGCGTGCCTTGACTAATCAGGCCCAGACTGTTTCCCCATGAGAAACTCATTAGGAACATATTATTCCTGCCAATAATAGAACAATATCACTTCATCACAGTTTTATTACATTTATATAGTGCTGTCTTCACATTTGACAGTCAGTTGTACAAATCTCAATAGTAGTATTACTTTGGGAATATTAAGCAAAATATTTTAAAGTGCCTAATGGATTCTTATGGAAAACCTCCAAATGACACAGTCCACTGCAGTAATGTAATAATATAAAATAATATGCGGTTTATTTATTTTTTACCATGATCGACATTTAAGATTAAGCGATCACTTTACAAAATATTTTACTGAATCAGAACAAAAGCATTAATGTGGAACAAAAAAAATTAAATATGGATTTTAAGCTTCATTTATTTGAAAAAGTCAATAGTGAATGATATTTTCATATTCCTTTGGACAATTGGGTGCATGCTCTTCAATCTCAGCTCTCCTATTAATGTACTGTTAGTTACACCAACATTCTATCTTCACCAAATTAGGGCCTGGCTGGAAATTTTGTGTACGTAGAGTATCTTAAAGGGCATTTAATATAAAAAAAATGGTACAAATAGAAGTAGATGTATACTATATATACAACATACGCAGGGTAGATAAATACAAAACCATATAGATATTGATAGAGTGCCAAAATATATACACATACATCGCCAATGCATATCATCATCATTATTATCTATTTATATAGCGCTGTACAGAGAACTCACTCACATCAGTCCCTGCCCCAATGGAGCTTACAGTCTAAATTCCCTAACATACACACACACACACACACAGACTAGGGTCAACTTTGATAGTAGCCAATTAACCTACAAGTATGTTTTTGAAGTGTGGGAATTGTGTCCCCCCGGAGGTGCACATTTTGTATGGAGCCCTGGAGGTGAAAGAGTTAAATTGTTCTCCTTAATTGTACTGCAGAATATATTAGCATGGTATATATAAATAAGAAGAATAGTAATCATAATAATAGAGGTTTAATCACTATCGTTAAATATATTTTTAAACTTAACTTCATACATACTGTTGTATTAAAGGGCAATCAAAACAATAAACAACTGAAGAACACATGTTGTGATTAGAGATACTCAAACCATACGAGTTAAGTTCCATTGAACCACCATTGGTCTAACTGACCTTAAGTCTATTTATGTTTGACCTGTCTTATAACTGCTAAACTGTTAACTCAAATTCAAACTTGATCTTCACATTCACAGCTCCAAACTAAAAGATGTTTTAGTTTGGAGCTGTGTCCCCTCTCGCTCCTTCCTCTCCCCTCTGGGGGGTTTCTCTGTCATCGGGGCCCTCCCTCTCAGGCTCAGCCGTATGCAGGACCTTCCCCTCTCCCCTCCCCCGCCCCTCTAGCTGTGCTTTGAGCTCACCGAGTTACTGTGCTTATTGTTTACTGTACTGTGCTGTCTCACCTTGTATTGTAACTTTGTTTGTCCCTGTACGGCGCTACGGACGCCTAGTGGCGCCCTATAAATAAAAATTAATAATAATAATAATGTTAAAATGAATTATACAATGTATCATTTTGACCAAGAGCCAGTTCCAACATTTTTAAGCTTAAATGGCTATACTGATTTCCCTCTTATGAATGACATGGTGTAATGAAACGCGTCAGGGTATTACTTATTATACTTCACTGAACTCATGTCAGCTGACTTTTTTGGAATGTCCAGTTTCCATGTGAGTCAATTTGGATCCGTGGTTGGTAGCGGTATTACAACCAGTCGGCTTTATGAGCACTACTTCAGTGCGACTTTCACCATCCAGGATTTAGCAAACTGCACGTAGACTTAACTACTTCACCAAGGGACCTATTTATCAATGGTTTCCCCCTTGTAAAATCCCTGAAAACTGATTAAACACTAATTTGCTATTTATGATTGTAGCATCGCAGCAGATATCATAGATATCTGCTGCTTTGCATCTCTTATCGTTGTACTAAGCACTCCCCATAACAGGGAGTGCTCAGTAACGCTATTTAACAATAAACCAAGTTAACTTTTCAATCAAGTCAATGTACGCCAGTTCATGCTGGTTTACATTATCATAATTGAAAAGTTTCAGTGCTCCGAAGAGCAGAGCTGGACAGCGCATGTGTTGAGGGATCACATGATCCCTCCCTGTCACTCACCGCTCTCTCTCTGCAACTATAATTGCAGAGAGAGAGCAGAGATGTTTGTGCGCATGCCCGAGGGTTTCACTCGGCGCATGCGCACTGGAGTCGGAAGAGGAGCCCCGTTGACCGCATACTGCTTTGGGAACTAAGAGCCAGTGGTATGTTTTCCACTTCACAGGAACAGCAGTTTTTCGGAACTGCTGTTCCTGTGTTGCTTTTTTAATAAATATGAGAAATAGTTCAATCCTTATCAATGCGATAAGGATTGAAAACTATTTTTCATATTTTGCGAGTGTTGATAAATGTGCCCCCAAGTGTTCCGTAAAGCGGCTCTCAGCTAAACAGATCAGAGCCCCGGTTTGATACACGGCAGACGGTTAAGTATAAGCAGGCCCCGGATCGCACCCATAGAGACATACATCCGAACCCCCGAGTTGTTAGTGTGCCGGAGAGGAACTGCCAGCTGATGGTAAATACTGATTGAAAGAGGGTGTCGGAGTGTGATTACAAATACAGACATCGCAGATTATCTGCTATAGGCACATACCCCGGGAAGATCGCAAGTTAGACAGGTGAGCACTGTCATAAGATAGACTTAACGAATGTGAGGTATTCGATTTCTCCTTAATGCAATATTCACTATCTTATGAACAAGGTGCTATATAGACCAAATAATCCGGTTTGAAAATGCATATCTTTTTTATTCTTCATATGGAATATCTGTGACTAGATTATTTCTACTGGATCAATAAATTATCTGTTTATCTATGAAAAAGATTTTTAATTGGAATGTATACGAGACTGGGAGCTCTTTATAACAGAATTACTTTTCCTTTGGAAGTATTAACAGCAGTGTACACTGAATGTTTTTGGTCATCTGCTATGTTTATTACTGATTAGAGCTACATGAGTTTGTTTTCATTCTGTACATTTAATAGAATCCAAGACTTCGCCCGAGCTGCCCCCCTGCACTGGAATGACCTCCCTCGTTCCATCCATCTCGCTCCCAATCTGTGCTCTTTCAAACGAACACTTAAAACTCACCTGTTCCTCAAAGCTTATCAACCATCCACTTAACCCCTCATCTACTCTGCTCGATATTCCCTCTCTCCCCTGGCCCCTTCTTCTCTCCCCTGGCATCACCAGCTCCCTCTCGTGTCTGATTTGTCCACCCTCCCTTAGGATGTAAGCTCTTATGAGCAGGGCCCCTCTTCCCTCGTGTCTCCATACCTATTCTTCTGCTCTGTCCTTACTACATATGGCTGTCCTGGAGTTACTGAAGCATTGGTACTTTGTGTTTATCGTTCTGTACTGTTTAACCCTGTATGGTCTACTGTTTGTACTATGTACGGCGCTGCGGAAACCTTGTGGCGGCCAACAAATAAATGATAATAATAATAATAATAATAATAGCGGAGGGTGGCAACCTCATCATCATCATCACCATTTATTTATAAAGCGCCACTAATTCCGCAGCTCTGTACAGAGAACTCACTCACATCAGTCCCTGCCCCATTAGAACTTACAGTCTAAATTCCCTAACACACACACAGACACACACACACACACACACACAAAGAGAGACTAGGGTCAATTTTGATAGCAGCCAATTAACCTACCAGTATGTTTTTGGAATGTGGGAGGGAACCGGAGCACCCAGAGGAAACCCACGCAAACACGGGGAGAACATACAAACTTCTTTATTCAGCAGCTTAACTAGAGTCATTCGACATATTATTTACAATTGTTCTAGCACCATTGAAGGTTTATTTTGCTTTTCTTTAACTGGCTATATTTTATAACAAAAGTTTAAAACTACAGTACAATGAAGACATTTAAGCTTGACCAAGCTCGAGCAAGTTCAAACTAACTACGAACATGGTCAAACCCGTTCACCTCGCTCAAATTTAGCTCAATTGTTTTGGTCTATCTAAAGTTCCAGAATTTATTATGAAGTTTTAACATTTTAGAACGGTTTCAATGAACCACTTTGAAAATTGAGAATCCATAGTTATGATCACATTAGTCTTCAATCCACTCAATTATTAAGATAAAAACACTTCGCACTTACCAAATTTGATGCAGAATAAGATAGTATCATTTGCATTCGCTGCCAGGGAAGGTTGTGATGGCAGATTCAATAGATATGTTTAAGAAAGGGTTAGACAAATTTTTAGTGGAAAAGTGTATCCAGGGATACTACTGTTAATAAAAATGAAGGATAATAGTGGATATAGAGTAAAAATAGGACTGCAATATTGGGTCTGGGGGGATTTTCACAATTGAAACAGATTGGCGGTTGCTTACTCTGGATCAATTTCAGATATAAGTGCAGGATCGCAGGAGATCCAAAATAGGTTGAACTTGATGGACTGGTGTCTTTTTTCAACCTCATCAACTATGAACAGTTATAATATAGACACTAAGGTTCCTAATTCATGCTCTGACGTAAGTCCGTCTGAGTACCGTATCTTGTGTGACATAGCTCTGTCCATCCTCCGGATCGCCCATGAACGTAACTGCATGAAATTCATGTCTGAATGCAAATAACACTAAATTACTCTTACGACTGCCTACGTCTTGAAGGGCGGAACAGGGGGTTGAAAGGGGTTGATGAACGTAGGCAATGTACAGTAAGGGCGTGCAGATGAGGCCGATTCAAGTCCTGGGTTTCTGAAAAGTACATTTGTATAGCGATATTATTTGCTCCTACTACAGGTGTAAATGTCGACTGATAGTGATGACTACCACGGCATCATCTCTGTATTAAAAAAGACACGTATGTATGCCACTAGCAGGGGCAAACGCAGGATATGAGAGGGGAGTTTCCACACCACGCCACCAGTGGGCGTGAGCAGCATGCATGGGGGCGTGGCTATAATATTAGACAGTGCTTGACTGCTCTCCAACTCTTCCTATACCCATAATATACATGGGCAATGCTGCGTGCACTACTGTTAGGTGTACGCAGCTCTCCCTTTTCAAGCAGAGCCGTGTGAAGCGGGGGCAGGGTCCAGTCACCTCAATTATACAGTGCCCCAGGATTGGAAGGGGGTTTCCAGGCACTAGGAAACCCCCCTTGGTTTGCCTATTACTAGCTACCAAAGACATTTGTATGCAAGTAAGAGCGAATATCAAAGCTCATTGTATGTACAGTAAGCATTAAGAACATCCTGATTTTAATCATTTAATGTAAAGAACAAAAAAAACTTTTTTTAAAAAAAAATAATTTCTATTAATGATTAGAGTATTATGAGTTGCTAATTTATTTTATAAAATATTTTTTCCCCATGCGTTCTGATGGGACTTTATATCACACATATGCATGTGCATATCCTGCTGTCTGTTCTGTCTGTTAACATACAGCAAGTAACGTTTAGGCAGAGCGTACTATACCCAGATTCAATTGAAACGAATCTTGAGATTCGCTTTGAACTTAATACAGTTGGAACTACGCTCAAGTTCCGTTCTTTTTTTTTTTTAATAACTTTATAGTTTTTGCTATGCAATACACAAATATTCTGCACAAACACAAGCGGGCAAACACTCGAAAGTTCGTGAATTTTTTTTAGACCCAAGTTGCTTGCAGGTTATGAATCAGGCCCTGGATGCTTTTTGGCAGAAATTTTCCAATCAGTTAAATAGGATATTGATCACAGACACAATAATTTTGTACCTATTTGATAAAAATGATTGTATTATAAAACCAAATTGTTTTGTGTGCAACCAAATTAATTTGTTTTTCGATATCTGTATTGTAAGTTCTATAAATTGTAACATTGCGAAATAGACCTGTTTAACTCTTTGGGGGACATTCAGCGCAATGTCTTATGGGAACAATCTACGGAGAGGTAGGGAGTATCAGCTCAGTTTTTCTCTCTCCCCATAGAGGTGCACAGCAAAATGAGCCGAGATTCTTTACCGTAATAGTCGAACATTGCGGTGATGTCCAGCGCAATTTAATCACCTCCTTTGTCTGTCTGTTAATGCTCAACCTGCTTTATTGTTTTTTGTTTGCTCCAAATTGTAAAGCGCTGTCGAATAGGCTGACGCTATATAAATAATTGTTAATCATATCTTTTAATATATTTTTTTTTTCTGGTCCACAGAGCATGCACTTAAAACGATAACCGACAAACTGTGCAAAGTTAATTGAGTCAGCTTGCAGTCTTTTATTTCCTGCTGTGCTAAAGCTTAACCTTAGAATTAGCAGTCAAAGAAAAACTCAGCACCTTTTCTTAACACCATTAAAATTATTTTCTCAACACCCATGAGATTAAAATAAAATTGTTTTATATTTCTGCTAAATTACTAAGAAAAAAATAAAACTAAATAATTGTTTCCTTTTGAGCCAGACAAATATTTAACAATGCATTGAATTTCTCTTTTTAATATTAGGTGTAAACAGATGACTGGTTTAAAACCACTCAGTGTAGATTGAAAACATTTCAAAATTCCAATTACCTGTTTTTTTCGTGAATTTTTATAATTTCATGAGTCTGCTGTATGAGTTGCTTTTCCAGCTTGTAAGTTGACAGCGAGTTTTCCAACAGCTGTATCTCAAGTCGGGACGTCTGATTCAGAACCTTAAAGAAAGAAAAAAAAAAAGCTGTAATATTTCAAACTGTCGTATTAAATTAGTAGGGATCGAAAAATATAATACTAGTCTAACGAAAAGCGAGCGAAAGAAAATAAGCCCAGCGTGATAACGTAAGGATGTATTATGACAGTCCTAAGCAATGAATGTATGTCATTGAGCCATAAGTAAATGTTATTGCAAACCTGCAGTTATATCTCTCCCCTGGTATTTGCATGGTGGTCCACCAGAAAGCTTTATGTGATGACATTGTGCGTTCTCATTGACCCAGGGGACTTGTGAGGTCTGACAGCCATTTTTTTTTTTTGTACACGCAGACTTAGCACTGACAACTCTGCTGCTCAGCAAAATCATAGTGGCTGAGGGATTTGGGGAACTAAAAACAACTGGATCAGCTCCTGTTTAAATGATGATAACATTAAAGGCTGTGATTTCTGAATTAACCATAATGGAGAAAGAAACCAAAAAAATACATGTTTAAGCTGGGAATAGGATAACTTGCCTTGGCGTATTACTCGTTCTACGCTCTATAAACAGTTTAATTGTTTTTGGTTAAACAATGCACATCTATTTTATTTGGAAACCACAATATCTGGTGTCCAAAAAAACAATAATCTAGTAACCATAGCTCGTTTTCTATATCCACTCTGAATTCTTTCCCGTGCTTGTAAAGTGTAGGAGAATAGAAGAGCATTATTAAAACACACAGATCTGGGAAGAAAGTAAACATATATAGTAAATGTATCTTCTGAATAAAGAACAATTAAATCCGAAAAGTGCTTTCCACGGGGTCGTGCCAGGTTGGCAAACTGGATCAATTACGGCTTTTACACATAGATACTTTGCTATGCTCCAGTCTTCCGCTGGTATGTGCTGCCTTCACGGGAATATAAACATAGCGTGAAAGTAGCAAAAACAGGAATCATCGATCACTATAGATTGAATTCAGTGCCAACACCTGCCTGGCAAACAAATAGTGGAATATGTAGAATTTGGGGTATGTCCAGCGTTTGCTAAAAGCACTGTTTATTCTAAGTTTGAATCAACCAATCTGTATAGAGCATTCCTGTTACATAGTAGACTGCAAGCAAATCAGCCATAGTTATGGATTTTTAGGCTTCAATGCACTACCACTCCTTTCATTCCCCATTCTACAGTGATACATAAAACTGTTCCACTCGTTTCCACAGATGCAGATATCTAGAGAAATAAATGTTGCAAGCACCTCAGGAGGCCACAAATAGACCACTATACTATTAACAGTAAATGGATTGGACAAGTTTCAGATGAGGGGTATTCTGCTTCAAACTTAAATAAACTACCTTTAGGTTTTATTTCAGAAAATTGTATATGATATGTATTGCCCGAAGAGCATACTTAATAACTATTTGACATTACACTTAAGAAAATAAAGATGTTTTACTGTTGGGTTCCATGATTTTTTGGGATTTACTGGCCCAAATCTAACTGTTTTGGATGCACCGTTTCATACAAAAGAACCCAAAAGACAGCACATTTTAAGAAAAAGTCTTTACTAGGTAATATTCATATACTAAATATACTGTAATTGATGATTTTGAATTAGTCCATTAAATTATCTAAACATAGAAAATAGTCCATTTTGCATAATGTTCTAGCAGGCGGTATGCAGAACTGCCTAATGACCAAAACATTAATCCTTGTTTCTGGTCATTCGGAAGCAGTGTCAGGTCACAGGTGCAAATATTGTGAAGCTAGAGCAGAATTTATACAAACAAATAAAAGTTCAATCAAACAAAACTGAAAATTAATCATCTAGTTCAAAGAGAAATGAACAGAAACAACTAATTTATTTAGACTAGTGTATGTATCACTCGCAGCTATTAGTTCCAGTGTTTATTTGAACTTTAGTGTTGTTTAGTTTACTTTGTGACCTTAACCTACAAATGAATGGTGTATTCAATATATTCATTAAATAGAATCAGCACTAACACAGGAAGCTTTCTGCTGTACACCCTCTGTGTTGACTTTCAATTTAGGGGTAACTGCAGGACTTTTATAGGGGAAGGAGGGGGGTTAAACTTTTGCTTTCACCAAAAAGTTTGTATTCTATGTACAGTATATATATATATATATATATATATATACCTATACAAGTTAACCCGTGCATGATACTCATGCATTCTAGTCAAATCAAGCTACTTAAGGTGTTAAAAAGGTTCTTGTCATGCATTTAGGCCATAGCCCAGGCCTCAACCACCAACCACTCCCCACTGTCACCCCCGGCAACCACCAACCACTCCCCACTGTCACCCCCAGCAACCACCAACCACCAACCACTCCCAACTGTCACTTCTCCTTCAAGAAATATATATATATATTTTTTAAATCTTTATAAACACTTTTAACAATTAACAAATTAAATTAACAAATTAAAAACATCTTAGTATACCAAATTTCAGCCCTTTCTGAATTTTTTTTCCCACACACACTAAGAATTTAGTAGGTCAGTGTATAACTCCGCCCAGCAGGTGGCGCTGCAGCTTGGTTTTATTTTGTCCACACACACACAGACAGACTAACACACGCCACTAGACATTTATATTATAGATATGCATATTCTACAAGTACTACATAAAATATATATAACAAATATTATATAGATGTCTTGTTCTGGAAAGCCTATAATTGCTATCTATTGAGTCAGAACAATCACTTGTGCAGCAATGGAGATGGAAGTGCAATAGTTTCTCAGTTTCTCTTTAACTTTAATCAGTAAAATGTGTCTAAGGGGAGAATTTCAGACACCTGTAATTGCACTTCTACCCCAAGCGATCTTCTACGCAATGCATTGAAATTGTTTACCATATACTGCAGACAAACTCAGGCCAGTTACCCAGTGGTATTAAAATTCATGTTTTACTAGCATTTTTTAAATATAAATGTGTTTGGAACCTATTGGCACCAATGGTTTCATATCCACTTTAGTTTGCGCCTGTTGTAAGTACCTCCAGCTCGTTCGCTGTGTATCTACTACATGTCAAGCTTGATCGCATTTGACTTGCGCTGTCAATAACTTTATCTTGACGCCAGTGCGTAACCACCCTTCGGAAGATATCTAGAGATGTGTTATGGGTGGCAAAACCAAATTCATTTACCAATAAAGTTATTTTATTTTGTTAAATCTTTGGACTAAGGATGAATTAGCATTTTTGCTACCTTTGTGGGGGCTGGTTATAACTAGATTTGCAAACCTACCACTATGCGGAAGCAACTAGAGAGTTCTTGAGGGTATAATTTAGTAAGTCTGGTTATGTCTGGCAGTACCTGGGGAAGGTAATATTTAGGCAGAAGAGGCAGCAGAGTGTAAGAATTATAGGGATGATATTAGTATTTAGTACACTCTGGAGTACAAGTATCCTGTGCCACGTTCCCACAAATGCTAAAATCAACAAGAACATGCTTGAGTGCAAGTCATTATTCTACGTTATTAGCCATTTCAGGCTGAAGACAGAACGGCTGCATTGTCCTTCAATACAATTATAGGACAGAAGTCAGCTGTGTGCAGGAAAATATCTCCCACCCCCAAATCAGATCTTCTCTTCTCAGATATCTATAGTTTTGATAATCTTCTAGATCTTTCACATATGTAGATGTATGGTTGTTATTAGCATCTCATTTACATAAGCCAAGTTGTACTTCAGCTTTAGTGATCAGAAGAGGCGCCACTAGATTTTTAGTTCAGTACCTTCTAATTTTAAAATGTGGATTGAATCATGTGTGAAGCTTCTATTCCCCACATAGTGAACCTATAGACACTAGGGGTCCCAGGCTTGCCCTCATTCCCCAGCTCCCCCCACCCCACCCCTGGAAATCCCCCCGTCTTTCCTTATTCTGCTCTATACCCCCCACACAGTCTAGCATAGCATAGGCAAACCGAGGGGGGTTTCCTAATGCCTGGAAACCCCCTCCAAGCCTGGGGCACTGTATAATTGAGGTGGCTGGACCCTGCCCCCGCTTCACATGGCTCTGCTTGAAAAGGGAGAGCTGCGTGCACCTAACAGTAGTGCACACAGCATTGCCCATGTATATTATAGGGATAGGAAGAGTTGGAGAGCAGCCAGGCACTGTCTAAAATTATAGCCACGCCCCCATGCATGCTGGTCATGCCCACTGGCGGCGTGGCGTGAAAACCCCCCTCTCTACAAATCCTATGCTTGCCCCTGCATAGTCCATTAATACAAGCTTTAAAGATATCGCTATTTGTTCTATGCCCACTAACCAATACATTTCCTCACCGTGTAATTTGCTAATGTGCTTGTACAACCACTGTGACTACTGGCATCTGGTTGTTATATTGTTTTTGAAAACATAAATTAAGTTCTTTACTCAGTGATTCTTCAGCCTATTCAGAAACATTACTGAAACGCTGCAATGCCTCCCTTTAGAGCACAATACATCATATCAAATTTTATTCAGCATACTCTGCTGTAATATTATTTTCTTAGAATGTCAAAGAAAAAATAAAGGGGGTAAAATTTTACAAGAGGCGCATCACAGCTGTGACTAATCTTAGAAACTATGGGATAAGAATGCAGAAACACACTTTATACACTAAAAAACATTAATAACAAACATTTGTGTATTAGACTTAATAATATCAATACACAATATAATATCTGAAATAAACATGTTTAGTAGTGCGTATTATGATCAAACTGTCCTTCTGCCGCGTCAAGAGTGACCTCATTCATATAGACACCTATACTGATAATTAATTTGCAGAAAGATTATAGATAGGAAGGACCCTAGCTGAAAGCTCTAATGAGTAAAAACACATATGAATCAATGGGTGGGGCGCTGCGCAGTCACAGCCCTCGAAAAAAATAAGGAAAGATTTCATTCCACACTTCCAAGATTGTCAAACGTTAGAACATACTTGCCAACTTTTCCTTGTTGGCTTCAGGGAGATCCTGGGGGAGGGGCTTGATGAATCACATAATTTTGGCCCCGCCCCTAAACGATTGTCACACTTTTGGCCAATTACAGCAGGGGGCAATATGTGCGTCATTAAGAACCGCCACTTATCTATTGTGGGGGCGAGAACCAGGAGGTTGCCTTGCTCTCCCGGGAAATGCAGCTAATGAATCTCTAGAGAATGAAGTGTCTTTTACATTTCTGTCTCCATTACTGAAGTCATGTTGTCTTACCTGTCAGTCTTTGATTAAATCTTGGTCTCCATAAACATGGCCACCTCCATAGGCATCAATACATGGACATAGGACACAATTTCTGAACTGTGTCATCATGCCACAGATGACGAAGCCAACCACGTCTTGTACTGGCTCAGCATCAGGGAGAATGCCAGACTCTTCAGGTAGTGAGGGAGATCACCCCTATTTCAGGGAGTCTCCCTGACATTCAGGAAGAGTTGGCAAGTATGTGTTAGAAAAGGTGCATCACAGCTGTGAATAGTTTTACAAAATTGAACCCACTTTAGACACAAATGACACAATGTGTTGTTAACATTTAATTGATGGAACACACAGGAAACGTAATACCTTTGATCAATGGGAAGATTTCTACCTCTTTTCTTTAATCTAACACAGTGTCACAATATTTCACTTGCTATATTTTTCGTGCCCAGATAGAAGGTGACCCCAAATTAATGTATCTAACAACACCTAAAACATAGTCTCTACATTTCACACGTACATTTGAAGACAGGCTCCTATTCAAGACACCGTAGTAACTATTCTCTTGATGAGACCATTTCCACCTACTTGTGTTTCCACGTCTGTAAGTTTCCGTGTCTGCTCTGCAGTTTGGCTCAGCAGACTTGTTCCTATTTCCAGCATGGTGGCCGTCTGGTTCTGAACCGCATTCTGCTGCATCTGGGCCATCTCCGACTTCATGTTGTCCACAATGTAGTTCTCCAGCTGCACAAAACAGGATTATGAAAGGTTGAACGGGTGATATTACATTTACAACGTATGTTCATATTGATCTATAAGCATCAACATAACAGCTTATTATCCTATATGTTACTCTATACGTAATATAGAAGTTGTTATAATAATAATAATTTATAAGTATGTGTGTGTCAGCAATATTATTAGCACTATGATATAAAGCAACTAGGCACCTTGGGCCTGATTCATTAAGGGACGTAAACGGCGATTTTGCAGACAATCCGTAAAATTAAGCTGCCCATGCCCAAAAACCGGCTACACGCCACAGATCACAGCAACATTCATATCATCTTCAAGCACAAAGGACACTTACTACCGCCTACAATTTCGGGGATGGACCAGACCGGGGAAAGGGCGTTTTTCCATAGTCAATATACAGTAAGGGGGTGCCAAACTCGAGCGTGCGCTGCCACATCCGATCCAAACTTTGGGCATCTAAAAAGTACTTGTTTCTCAGTGTATCTCTTGCTCCAGCTACAGGTCTGGTCTCAGTGCAGATTACTAGTGATGACGGCTGTGTTTGCATGCTAGAACATGTGTTTGCAATCAGAAGCAACTGTACAAAATGTATTTTATGTAGAGTAGATATTAATAACATCCTATTAAGTGTATGTTATGTGGAAAAAAAAACCTTTTATATTTTAATACTTTGTCATTAATGACTATCTTATAAACATGGAACATTCATTTTCTGTGTTATTTTTTGACTTTATATTCCACATATGCTGGACGTACACTGCAGTGTCTGGTCTAGTAGAACAGACATATCTTCACATCCGCTACTTGTTGAATTTGGGCGTGCGTATACCCGATTTACGTGCGCTTTAAAACAAACGCACATTTCGTCCCTTAATGAATCAGGCCCCTTATAGTTTAAATTTAGCGTTGCTTTGCGTTAATCATTGCAATTGGCCCAGATAGTATAGTTTGATCATTTGATTAATTACTACGAGGTCACCACGAGAAAGGGTTAAAGGTGAAGGAAACTTAATTTGTAATTTGTTGGAATTAATTAGAGCAATAGAAAAGAAAATATATGTTCCCCTTCCCCAGAGAAACCAAACGTTGAGCTTTTGTTCCTTGCAGATGAATCATCGCCCTTGAGACGTTCAGACGTCTTATATGTATCAGTTGTTTACAAACGTTTTACTAGTATTATGCCACACAGTCCACTTCATAGCACATAAGTATGGATAAAATGATTCATTCAACTTACGACCAAAAGTTTCCAGATAAAACCACATCACGACAAAGAGTAGGTTCAAAGTTATACATGTTTATTTTTCTTATACAACTGATATGATTAATATAGACTGATATGGTTGCGCACGGCCCAGCTGTTAATTTAATGTTATAACAATGTATAAATGATGGCATGTCTTGGTACACCTAAGCCTCCAGAAATCATAGTATTCCATAAACTTAAAAGGAATTCATTGAAAGATGTATATAAAGAGCGGAGAGCCTACAGAAAGCATTTATTATGCATCAAACATTAGGAATTAAGGAAAGATTCTAGAGTTTTAATTTTTAAAAAAGCGGACTTGCATTGCGCTGCATTGTTGCACAGTATTTTGTACTTCAACGCTGCAACATGTGAAGGTCGCAGTATGGCTACTGTAGGCTCTGGGCTTAGAAGCACGTCTCCTCCTTACACTGAATGCACCTAAGTCATTAAGGAACGTATCTGCCGATTTTGTGCGTATCGCCGGCAAAATCAGTCTGCAAATGCTCGAAACTTGGTGATATACAACAGAACGCAGCCACGTTCAAGTCATCTTCGGCACAGACGACACTTAATTCAGCCTACCATTTTGGGGAGGGAACGGGGCGGAATTACGTAGGCAATGTACAGTAAGGGCGTTCCAGTGCAGCCGCGTCCAAGTCCCGCTCAGGCGCACACAGAAATACGCTGGTTTCCTGCCATATCTCTTGCTCCAGCTAGAGGTCTAGACTAAGTGCCAATTACCAGAGCCCACGGCTGAGTATACAGCTATAACATGTGTTTGCAATCAAGAGCAACTGTAAAAATGTCTGTTATGTACAGTAGACAAAAAATACACCCTAATAAATGTCTTTGAAGAACAAAAACAAAGAATATTTTTTAAAAAATGTCCATGCATAATCATAAATGACTATGATACTGAAATGTAACATTAAATAAATATATAATTTTTTCTATGCGTTCTTTTGAGATTTTATATTCCACATAGGTATTGTAGGTATCCTGCATTGTCTGGTCTAGTACAGCAGAGTAAACCTACGCCCATAGTCATCACCACACGTATCTTGAGATCCGTTCCTTGTTGGAGAATGCAGAGCCAAGTTACATGCAGTTTAAAACAAACACACAATGTGCTCAGTGGGTCTGAGTCATTAAGGAGAGCAAGGTAAAAAAAGGAGTACATTTTATCTTGGACAAACCATGTTACAACGCAAGGGGTGCAAATTAGTTTATTATTTTACATGTAAGCAAAATATTGGCTGTTTTTTCACGTAACACACAAATACTTGATAGCTTTAGTTTTACACCGAGATTTAAAGTTTATCTAGGACATGCCCATCTCCAACTATAAATCTGTCCTCACATTTTAAATTTACCTCCCCCTCCAATGCAACATGGTTTTGCACATGTGCAAAGTTACTCCATTTTTTATTTGCTTGGCTCTCCTTAAAGACTCAGGTCCATAGTCTATGGTGCAGATCTGATCCTCCAGTCCCCCTATTTCACCCATTGGATTGGAGCAGAGAGAAAGGGGATCCCAGGTAACGAAACCTAACAAACTGGAACAGGACACAAATAGTTTTTTAAGTTCTGAAAAAAACCTGGAATCATCGAAAGGTAGATCAGTTAGAGAGTTGTTTACTCCCTTGTATGTAGAGCTTAGCTTAATTTCTAAAAGCAATGAATACAAGCTCTACCCACTTCCTAAGAAGACAAACCTGAATCACAGTCAGTTAAAGACAAGCTGGTCATTCGCATTAAGATCATAGTTGTCAACCTTTAAAGACTGGCCTCTGGGAGTGGAGTCCCGGAGTAGAGGTAGCGTGAGGGGGTGGAGGTCTGCGAATCGCGTCATTTTGACCCCGCCCAATGTAACGTAATGACCCAAACGCGTCAGTTTAACACGGGGACAGGGGGCAAAATGATGCGATTCCCGGAGTATTGCATCATGGATGCTTGAAATGTGACCACTTCACTAGGAAGTGGGCAGATGGGGGAGAATTGCCAGCTCTCCCGGGAGTCCGGGAGACCTACCCGGAATTTGGGATTCTCCCGGGCATTCCGGGAGAGTTGGCAAGTATGATTAAGATGCATTCTTCTCCCTATAAGGTGAACTAAAAGGTGCAACTAAAATATTTTGGGGAACATAATAAACTTATAATTGAGGACTGGATATTCTGCTTATGATATATAAGCTAATTATGTGTATTTGGTTCTAAAAGGCATCACAGGGACACAATCATAGAACAGTTTTTGAATAAACAGCTACATTTGAGACATGTATTATCTGATGTTGTAATCCATATAAATGTGCATTAACCCTGTGTTTTATTTTCTCTTTGTCTTAAGCTAGGTGCACACTACAGAATTTTCCACCAACGTTTTATTCCGATCTATTTTACATGCGATCGATGTTCCGATCGCTCGGTCCATGGACTGCATACACACTAGCCTTGTTTAGGACGATAAAGGGAAGAGCGGACGTCCCTTTAGCGACTTTTTACAGCCATGTTGTCGTGAGCAATGACTGTAATTTTGTACTCACTGTTGTGGATCGGATGGAAGTTTATACACACTACACAGCGGAAATGAGATTGGAACGAAAGTATTTAATGGTACGACCAACCAAATGAGGCGATAATCGTCCATTTGGGCAGATTTTCGACCATCGTGTCACTACACACACTGACCCGACTTTTGAACCAGCGGTCGTATGTCGGCTGGTTGAGTCGATTATTGGACAAAAAACCTGTAGTGTGTACCTAACTTAAGACATAGGTGTATAATTAGATTTTTGATGCATCGCTTTTGCAAAAGTATTACTAATGCTAGTTTGATGTTTCAATGCACTCCCCCATGTAATAACTGAGGGGGTTCTCCTACATTACCGTAAATCGGATCCAGCCACAGCTCACAGCGTTGACCACTCCAGTCCTCTTTAGTAGAGCTCCGCAGTAGTTTTACAGCTGGTAATATTATATATACGGCAGTTTACATTAAGGGGGGGTTTCCAAAAACCGGAACATCCCCTTAAAGGACTTCTGCATTAATAGGACCCCAAGAATTTTTAATTTAGAAATCCTCCAAAGTGCAAATTACTGAATAGTGATGGAAGCAACCACTGTGCCTATTCAGTCATCCAATCAGACATCCATTGTTTAGATCTTAGTTACAGAAATGTCTCCTCTAAAAATATCTTGAAAATTGAAGTGACATCTCTAACAGAACATAGCAACTTTCTCAGCTAAACCATCTCTTCAATGATTCCAAGAGATCACAGGGTTACAAAGAAAGAAGTAAAACTTTAAAGAAAATATTATCTGACTCCAGCGTTCGTTATAAATCTATTCCTACTAATCAGGTTTACAACAGTCTGCCAGGTACTGTATGATGAGACCCATGGAAATTTTATGAAGATATCTCTTTCCAGGGCCGTAACTAGGGCTGTGCCATAGGGGCGACCGCCCAGGGCGCAGCGCTGAAGGGGGGCGCAATTTAGGAATATTTTAGGTTAATTTGGTTAAAATTGAGGGCTAGGGGGGCAGCATTTCTCTTTCTCGCCCAGGGCACTAGAATTCTAAGTTACGGCTCTGTCTCTTTCCACACGGTTTTATGTTACAAGCAATGTCAAGAGCCTATAGTATTTTACTTGATTATTTATAAATGACACACATTAAATATTATCCACAGTAAGTTCTACTCCTTTTTATATCCAATTTGTCTTGTTTTACCTTGTTAAAGTTCTCCTTTACAGACACCCTAGCAAGATATAACTGGAATGTAAATTTATAGGACTATTAAAGTTCAGTGAATGGATGGTTTTAACGTTTTGGTAAAAATGATAAAAGTGCTCAGCTGTGGCATTTAACGGTTCATTGCTTTAGTATTTTAGTACCAATGCTTCCCAGTCCGACAAAGCAAACCAGCAACAGAGATCTGAGCGATCTAAGCTATTTCATACATAATATTTGCATCTGAGGATTTTTCTTCCACTTGTAACTCAATCTTTTTGCTTTCGACAGCAAATAAAAATTATTTGAGGAATGGGAAAATAGATTTGTGCAGAACAGTGACACTAAATTCTGTTCTGTTAACCAGCTGCAGGGGCAAACGCAGGATTTGTAGAGGGGGGGTTTCCACACCATGCCACCAGTGGGCGTGACCAGCATGCATGAGGGCGTGGCTATAATATTAGACAGTGCTTGGCTGCTCTCGAACTCTTCTTATCCCTATATTATACATGGGCAATGCTGCATGCACTAGTGTTAGGTGGACGCAGCTCTCCCTTTTCAAGCAGAGCCGTGTGAAGCGGGGGCAGGGTCCAGCCACCTCAATTATACAGTGCCCCGGGCTTGGAGGGGGGTTTCCAGGCACTAGGAAACCCCCCCCCCCCTTAGTTTGCCCTGTGAGCTGTAAATATATGGTGGTAACCAGCAGTCTTTGTACTGAGATGCCATTTTTTCATACTACCTCAAATTATCAGTCCCAATCTGCAGAGTACACCCTCAATGCACAGCACTGCGGTATATGTTGGCACTTTATAACAAAGCGATAATAATAAATCTATGTACAGCTGCATGGGGAAGCCTACAGTTCCCCTCCTATTTAAACTTCCCCATTGGATAAAATTCATGATGACATTATCAGGGATTTTCTCCATCACGAAAATCGATTGGTGCTCTAGGGCAGATCTGTCTTACCTCTTCTGTAATTGTCAGTACTGATACAGTCAGCATCATAGTCAATGAATCTACCAATGCTGACGATATGGGAGACATGCAACAAGCGCCATGGTTAAAACAAATAGATAAATGTAAAAAAAAAAAAAAATGAAAGCAAGAAAAAAAAAATCTAATTTTTATACCCAGGCCCATTACTCTGCCCAACGGTACCTCGCCGGCCGTACATGTAATAGGTATCTCGATACTCAGAAGAACTGATTTTTTTTTTACACTCACTGGACAAAAGTAACTGTGGGAACAATAATGGAAAAGTACTCTTTGGGGGGGTACTCCATTATGATTCACGGCCGCGCTTGTAAAGTGCCATTACGGTACCGCGGCATCGTGGTACCAGCAAAACTTGGAAATGTGCACTGACCAATGCCCCCTGTCACAATATAAAGATGTAGGTAGTGGTCTGAGGGGGTTTATGACACAATTCCCTTGGTTTTTGGATATTCATCATCATCATCATCATCATCATCATCATCCTCATTTATTCAAATAGCGCCACTAATTCCACAGCGCTGTACAGAGAACTCACTCATATCAGTCCCTGCCCCCATTGGGGCTTACAGTCTAAATTCCCTCACATACACACACACACACACACACACAGACTAGGGTCAATTTGTTAACAGCCAATTATCCTACCAGTATGTGTTTGGAGTGTGGGAGGAAACCGGAGCACCCAGAGGAAACCCTCGCAAACACGGGGAGAACAAACTCCTCACGGATAAGGCCATGGTCGGGAATTGAACTCATGACCCCAGTGCTGTGAGGCAGAAGTGCTTTCCACTGAGCCAACATGCTGCCCCGATATTTGGAATATTCATGACAATTCCAAATATATTGACTTGGAGGCGGAATAATAGGGAGTGCAGAGAGTGTGGTCTCTTCCGGTAGGTGAAGTGGGCCTAGCAATGCCAGGTGCCCCTCTGAGGTACCTGCACCCCAACAAGACCCATGCTCTGCTCTCCAAGGAGTACAAGGAAAACCTCTTCTGCACATTGGGGACCTGATTCATTAAGGAGTGTAAATGGCGTTTTGTGCCTATAATGCAACCCTCTGACCAACACTGCCACACACACAGCCCACTCAATACTTTTACCTTTGCGTTCTAGCTGGTCCATTGTGCAATATGATGTAGCACATGCCCTTGTGTTTCTAACTCCCATTGTCCTATAGATTGTAAGCTTGCGAGCAGGGCCCTCTTACCCCTCTGTCTGTATGTATTACCCTGTATTGTCTTATCAATGTTTGTTCCCAATTGTAAAGTGCTACGGAATTTGCTGGTGCTATATAAATAAATGTTGATGATGTTGATGATGATGATAATGCACATAATTACTCTGCACATGCCCATAACCGAACCATACGCCACGAAACCCAGCAGCGTCTGATTCCCCTTCCAGCGCAAAGGACACTTAATACAGCCTACAATTTCTGGGAGAGAACGGGGTGGGAAGAGGGCGTATGCCTGTTGTCAATGTACAGTGAGGACGTGCTAAGCTCGAGTACACGCAGCAGTGTCTGATTCAAGCTTGGGGCACCTCAAAGTACTTGTCTTTCAGCTGTATCGCTTGCGCCAGCTACAGTTCTAGTCTACATGCTGACTTCTAGTGATGACAGTCTTGTATGCATGCTAGAGCATGTGTTTGCAATTAGGAGCAACTGCAACAATGTTTTTTATTAAGAGTAGACAATAAAAACATCCTAATAAGTGTTTTTCATGGGAAACATTTAAAAAAAAAATATGTCATGAATGCCTATTTTATTAAGAGGTGACATTAATTGAATAGGTTTTTCTACTGTGCATTCTTTTGTAAGTTAATATTCTACATATGTATTGGACGTATCTTGCAGTGTATTGTCTGTTAGAGCAGAGCAGAGCTGGGGGTATATTTACTAAACTGCTTGTTGGATAAAGTGGAGATGTTGCCTATAGCAACCAATCAGAGTCTAGTCATTTATTTAGTACATTCTACAAAATAACAGCTAGAATCTGATTAGTTGCTATAGGCAACATCTCCACTTTATCCAACCCGCAGTTTAGTAAATATACCCCCTAGACCCTTATTTATCACCAGACATTCGTATACCCGGTTCACATGCGTTTTTAAGAATAAGCACATTACGTTTATTTTGCGTGCCTTAGTGAATTAGGCTCTGGGAGTCTACACCGAAAGAATGCCGCCTATCCGGTCACTAGGAACCAATGCCTTCGTTAGGTCATTGGTTCATAGTGAATCTTTAGGATGTATTTAGATGAAAATTGTTTTTTGGATGAGTAAAATTCCTCTTCCTTCACTGTGCATTGACAACAGAGGCCGTTTAATAATTAGACATGTTTGAAACTAATCTGAAAATAACATTTTAGTGTAATACATAGAAAGCAAAATTAAGGGGTATATTTACTAAACTGCGGGTTTGAAAAAGTAGAGATGTTGCCTATAGCAACCAATCAGATTCTAGCTGTCATTTTGCAGAATGCACTAAATAAATGACAGCTAGAATCTGATTGGTTGCTATAGGCAACATCTCCACTTTTTCAAAACCGCCATTTAGTAAATATACAGTGTTGTTAACTTGTCGTCTATGTTTAAGGGTCATGTGTTACTGAAGCTAATAAATGAAATTATTCATTACATCAAACTATTAACCAATAACAGGTTACAATATTTATCATTTTAAGATTAGCCCTTATTATTTATTTGAAACTGTCAGATTGGAATTTGCCCATGGGAAAACTAAACATTTAATTTGCAGATGGTTTGCCCCAGGCTGATATCGGAGGGTTCTTCTTTTACAAATAGTCATTTAAGAGGTATAACCTTACTTTAACAATATTTTTATACATAATCTTTATTAGTAAATTAGGTTTTTTTTTTACTAGGAAGAAAAATGTTTGTTTAAAACAAAAAACAACTGTTAATGGATGTACCGTACAGAAGGGTTTATAATGAGTTCATGTTTGTCAGTGCAAATCACTTTATATTATTAAAAGAAACAATTATGTCATCACGTGTGTAAGTGAGGTGCAGAGATTTGCAACAGCTTAATGTATAAAAACGAAAAAAAAATTAAAGGGCCGACTTTTCCTCTAATTAAGTGTTTCTTTCATCGGTTAGTGAAGCTGGATGGTCTACGTAATACAGCGTCTGTCATGGGACTCATGAAATATTTACATTGTAGACAAAAGCTGAAGAGTAGCATTCGGTAAACTTAGACGTGTAAGAACATCTTACCTTCCAGATTGAAAGAAGGTATATTTTTTTTTCATTAGCATCTGCCTTGGCCTAGGTCACACTAAAGCCAGGTCATTTACCATGTCCTAACAATGCTCTGAAAGGTTTATTGCTGTTGCAATAATAGAGAGTTCTTCTGATTACTGTTGGGGCTCCTGGGTTTGACTTTCTGTAACTATTTGTAAAGAGATTTCCTGCTGTTAATACTGTGAGACGTAGCAGTAAAGGATATATATATATATATATATATATATATATATATAAATATATATATATATATATATATATATATATATATATATACACACACACTTTCCTACTACATATATATATAACCTAAACAAATGTCCCATATATATATATATATATATATACATATATATATGAGATGACCCCCGTGTTCTGGTTTTGGTTTTGGTTCTGGATTTGGATTAACTTCGTGTTTTGGTTTTGGTTTTGGCAAAACCGCCCTTGTGTGTTTTGGTTTTGGTTTTGGTTTTGGATACAGATTGTTTTCTAAAATCCCTTTTTTTTCTGCTAAAATCACATCTTTTTGCTTTTTTTCCCCCTACATTATTATTAACCTCAATAACACTAATTTGAAGTCATTTGCAGTCAATTTTGACCACCTCACAGGTCACAATATTATTTTCATACACTTTCAAACCAAGGCTGCCAGACCTGTTATTTCTATTTCAGCAGTGACAATTAGCAATGGAGCAATGGAGCTCTCCTGAATGTCACTGTAGACTGAAGAACGCTGCTACCCGTCCTCTATCTTTTATACCTATGACGCTGCCCAACTGCACTAGAGACTACCAAGAACTGTGCCACCCCTTCTGTGTCCCTCTGTGAAATGGCGCTGGATAGCCGTTGAGGGTGGTACTTATATAATCCAAAGCTTTCAGGATCTGACGAAATAACGGTGACGTTTTGCCTCGTTTTCAATTCCGAGGGCGCGCGAAAGTACTCGGATCTGCTGAGTTCGGGTGTGTTCGGTTCTCGGGGAACTGAGTCTGAGCATCTCTAATATATGTATATATATATATATATATATATATATATATATATATATATATATATTTTACAGTGGTAACTCATATCTTAATTGTGTCCCACTTTGCGATCATATCAGTTGCAATCTTACAATTATTACAATATATGTAGCATAAAACCAAACAGATAGATCTTAATGGAAAAGATTATTTAGAGATATGATTGTCCAAGTTTGAAGATCTTGATCAGCCAGCGCATGAAAACTGTTGTATTGCTCGCTGTGTGAGCAGATGGCTCAATTATGAATGTCCAATCTCTTTTTCTGCTTGCTCACTATATAAACCTATTAGTGTGTTCAAATCATTCACTGAAAAGATCTTTTGATTAAAGTTCATAGAATTATTGTGTCCATGTACCTTTAGAAAAATACATTTATTGTTGTAATATTTAAAAAATGCTTAACAATAACAATTTCAAAATGACTGAACTAATAATAATAATAATAATAATAATAAAAAAAAAAATACAATCAATTCCAGGAAAGCAGGGCACGATGACACAACTTTAGTTGTCAAGTGGGCGAAGCAAAATGTGTAATGCCACAAATCATGTAGGTAACTATATAGAACTATAAATAAGGCCTAAAGGCATAGCTGCCATAGTATCAGCGGATGCAGCTACTATGGGGCCCAATCTGGAGGGCTCTGTCGCCCTTGACAAAGCCCCATCAGTATATGAGCATTTCTCACCTTGGGGCGGTACATGGGGGCCATTCCAAAATTTAGCTCTGGGGCTCACAAATGTCTATTTCCCCCTCTGGATACAGCCCTACTAATATCACTTTACATGTTGACCAGAAAAGTCTATGCTACACTGAGGATTCCTAGTGAGGGTGAAACAGTCTGTAGTTGAAAGTGGTGAGTCATTGCAAGTCAATGTCAAGCTCTAGAGCTGTAATACATTGACTGAAAGGGAGCCATGTAAATGGCTTACCCAGAATTCTGTTCTTCTGAAATGGATGGACTTATGTGCATTTTGTACATAGGAAATAGAGTAAAGGTCTCCCTAAGTCTTCTGCTCGCTGCTGTAATACAACAAAACTATTCTTATGCAACACATAACAGACTAGCTAGCTGTGATTTATCGCTATGCTAAGGGCCACATGTGTGATGGTTAGAAATAAAACATGGACTTACTAATGTATAAATAAATAGGACATTTGTTTGGGTTACAAGAACTTGCACGAATTCAGTTTAATAACTTTGGGAAAGCCTTTTCCAAATATCATGACAAGACTGAGCTCTTGAAAAGTGAGATTTCTTACAACAGTTTATTTATCAGATTGGATACATGGTTTGGGATTGTAAAGCTCTGATATAAAAATTGCTTAGTATTATTAATCCTAAGTATTATGTTGCAGCCTTTTTGATGTGGAAAGAATCACGACATTGTGTCTCTAAGTGGGATTGACAATCTTTCACTTATCTAACAGAGAATAGTAACTGCATGAAATGTAGAACTTTGATATGTATGGACTTTTTCCCAACAATGCCGTCTTGCAATAACATATGTATTTGCAGGACGATTTGCCAACCAAGATTTATGGCATGTTTTTCTCATTTATACATTTTTCTCTAAGGTATTTTAAATTTAAAGAAATGTTACATACAGAAAAGCCACTTAAGTTAGAGTGAGATAAACTAAACCATAAAACAAAAGATATTCTATAATTGCAAACTCTACCCTTCCGAGAGGAAGGTCAAGTAGCAAATGAGAGGTCAAATTGATGCATCATCATGCCAACGGGATGGGGCAGATTGGTGTGATTGGAGTTTGGGGCACATCCAACTAAAAGGTGGAATTTATTTTATTTTTGACAAAACCATGTTACGCTGCAGGAGTGAGGTCAATTTATAATCTCCTGATGGGGGCTGTTTCCTGTTGCTTGGTAAAGCCCTGCAAGACATTTGTATAATTTGGTCAGTACAGTGAGTGTTCCATTGGAATCCCTGGTGCTCACTGACGATGATGCTTTGTAATATCCTCTGTATTGTAGACCTGTGTCTTAATTTGCTCTGGTGCTCTTGGATTTCTACCAAAGTGCATGGGTTTATGGAGAAATGTTAGTGCAGCAAAAGAGGTCACATTAGCCGATGTAATAAGTTGGACAGCAGGGGGCGCTCTTTTCTAAATACAGAGCAGGTGCACTCGTGTGTGCAATAATGATTTTATTTTTCGGAGCGAGATTATTAAATGAGATAGAGGAGTGAAGGGGGTGCATTTCTAGGCCAATCCTTGTTTTGTGGAAGGGCAGATATCCATTTTGACGCTGCAAATACCAGTTCAGATTTCTTAGAGATGGGGTCCTAATGGGCTGCATCTTGCTTTTTTGCAGTTGCACTTTTGCGGAGAAGTATAGGACAACACCCGATCTATGCCACTTCAGAGGCGCTGGAAAAATCAAATCCTTTTGGAAGGAGAAAAAGGCGGCACATGTCCAGAAAGCAGGGGACAACCAAACCACACTTTTCCACCCCTTTATCATGTTTAAATAATCTTGTCTTACAAAACAAAATCTACCTAAACTGCAAGAGAAGTTGTACTGCGGGTTTGATCTTTTGCAACTGAGCCTTTTTTTGTTTGATTAACATATTATATATTGATTATTGTTATATTCTGTTTTAGGATTAAACCTGTGCACTGTGAGGCAGCAAGGTTTAACCACTGTGGCACCGTACTGCCCAGAAAGTAACTGTCACTAGTAATTATATAAGCATTATATAAGTAATTATATAAACACATTTAGAAAGATGGAATGTTGATTGTCCTAGCCTAAAACCAAGTCTAGTTCTTCCACACTGTCTTAAGTACAAGGCTGCTAAACAACCTCCAGACGCATGTGATCAGACAGTGCTCCCATACCTTAATATGGGCAGTAAGTGACTGCTGGATTGTTGAGCCCTCCAGAAGCAATGGTAGCACGGTGGCTCAGTGGTTAGCACTTCTGTCTTACAGCACTGGGGTCATGAGTTCAATTCCCGACCATGGCCTTATCTGTGCAGAGTTTGTAAGTTCTCCCCGTGTTTGCGTGGGTTTCCTCCGGGTGCTCCGGTTTCCTCCCACACTCCAAAAACATACTTGCAGGTTAATTGGCTGCTATCAAAATTTACCCTATTTTCTCTGTCTGTCTGTAGGTTAATTGGCTGCTTTTAAAACTGACCCTAGTCTCTCTCAGCCTATGTGTGTGTGTTAGGGAATTTAGACTGTAAGCCCCAATGGGGCAGGGACTGATGTGAGTAAGCTCTCTGTACAGCGCTGCGGAATTAGTGGCGCTATATAAATAAAATGGTAACAAGTAATGGTAGAAATTCCTAATAAAGAAAACAACATAACCCACCCCCCTTTCAAAAACACAAACAAAAACACACATACACAAACAGGCTCTGAGCGAAAACATTTGCTCCTAAAAGAGATCGGTGTAATTCCATTGGGACAGGGCAATCCCATGCATTATAACCTCCAACGAAGTCTCCTATTACTAACTGACCTGGACTTTCACTAGGTGACTTCCCGTTTCTTTTTGCCACTTATCAAGCTGATTAGTCCTTTGGGCATGCAGAGTCAAACAAGCAAAAATTGCTAAATAAAGTTAATGCAAAGAGGAGAGGAACTGAGTGTATTTCAGCAAGAGCTTGTGTTGGACCCCGGATTTCTCAGGAAAGGCCCTAGTTTGTAAAACAAGCCAAGGGATGGAATTTTTCCCAACCCCATAGATGGATCTGTTGAGCAAGTTAAAAGTTATAGTTCATAAGCAGCCTGCTAGGTTTTAAGTTCTCTAATTCAGCGTGTAACACTCTATAAGCATGTATTATAGAAAAAAAAAGTGTGAGGGAAGCGTGTAAGCAGTTTTTTCTCATCTGGATCATTTCGTCTTGTAGAAGAGCTGCCTAGGGGATTAAAGTGCAAAGGTTTGGAAAGTTGAGGCTTTTTACAGCCTTGCAGGCTCTGATCCAAGGAAGCAATTACAATGACATTTAAACAAAATAACATTTATTTTTATGGACAAAGGGATCATTTGCAACACGATATACATATGTCGAGGATATTTTTTCTTTATCAAATATTATCTTTCAACTTTGAACAAATCCATTAAAATTAGAACTCTGTCTTGTATTGTGTGTGTCATTGTGCAGCAATTTCTGGACAACAAATTGCTTGTCAGGTCAAAATGGATAAGTGTTGTAATTAATATAGTTGATGACCAAGGATGATTATTATGTTTCCATTTTTCATCTTCTCTGCACGTCTTGGGAGATTGTACGAAGCAGCGCACTAATTGCTGTTTTGGTCCAGAGGGGAAATTTACTGGACATATCATATGAATGAATGCAAAATTTGGCAAACTTTGGCTCTCCAGATGCTGTTGAACCATAAGTCTCAGAATTCAAGAAACAGATATGGAGTGACAAGTTGCCTAAGCCTGTTTTAAGTGATATATATATATATATATATATATATATATATATATATATATATATATATATATATATATTTTTTTTTTATACCTTAAAAAGCCACTAAACCTGATAGCAGTTCAAAATTTGGGACATACAAGGCAGACAAAATAAATGCAGACATGAAAACATATGGTAGGGAGGACCCTGCCCATGAGAGCTGATTGAAAGAGGGCACAGCAAGAGAGTAACGATTGTGGCTCAGGGTGGAGATTGGGGCAGTTGTGAGGGTGCATTAGGGTGGGTTGAATAGGTGGGAGTAGAATGAGTTCTAATAAACAGATTGGCTTTCAGAGAACATTTAAAGATTTGAAGGCTGTGGAGAAGCCTGATCGAGCGTGGTAGGGAATTCCATAAGTGGGGAGCAGCACGGGAGAAGTCTTGTAGGTGGGAGTGAGAGGTCGATACCAGAGATGAGATACAGGTCAGAAGTAGATCTAAGAGGGCAAGAGGGAGAGTATTTTGTGAGATTTGAGATATATGAAGGAGTGGTGTTGTTTTCTGGGTCTATGTAGGTAAGGGTGAGTAATGTGAATTGGATTCTGTAGAACATAGGAAGCTAGTGTAGGGATCTGGGAAATGGTGCAATCAGATGTGGAATGGCAAAAGAGCTAGATAAGTCTTGGTGCAGCATTTAATATGGATTGAATCAGGGAGAGGTGAGTGGGGATAATGCCAGAATAGAGGGGGGTACAGTAGTCAAGACGGGAGAGAGAGAGTGGATAAGAATTTTGGTAGCATCTTGGGTAAGAAAATGGTTAGAAAAAGGGCATAATCTGGCAATATTTCCAAGGGGAAGGTGACAGGACTGGGAGAGAGAATAAACATTAGGAATAAAGCAGGGAATTGTATAATTAGCTGTGAGAGAGATTTGAGGGTAGATGATGACTGAGAGGAGGGAAAATCAGAAGCTCTGTTTTGGACATGTTGAGTCTTGGGTAGCATTGAGACATCCACGTGGAGATAGCATAGAGACAGTTGGTTACACAAGTATAGAAGGGGAGAGGTCAGGGAATGAGAGGTAGTTTTTGGTGTCCTTAGCGTCAAGACAAGCAGAGGGCCAAGAACAGAGCCCTGAAGGACCCCAAAAATAGAGTGTGGAAGGGAGGATTAGCCAGAGATAGAGACACTAAAGGAGTGGTTCAATAAGTAACACGAAAGCCAATGGAATGAAGGGTGTGCAAGAGAAGAGGGTGATCAATTAGTAGCAGAGAGGTCCAGGATTATGAGTATGGAAAAGTGACTTGCTTTAATTGCTTATACACAGGAAGACGGGTGTATAGAAAAAATAAAGGTGCACTAAATCCAAATGTTAGAATTCAAGTGGATACTGAGCACTTTGACGAAACATTTTGCTAAATTCTGAACAATGAACAATTCTTAATATGAAGCAGAAATGCTAAAATATTATTTTAGCTTTTGGAAGCAAGAACTCCCCAAATGTTAGGGAAGGCATGAATTGGATTCAGCTGGGTTAATATGTCCAAGACAAATTTAGGTGCTAAAATGAACTACCCTGTGTCCCCTTTATGCTTGCACTTGAGATTATGGGTATGTTGTAGACTAGGATGACCGTTTCATTGAATACCAGCAGAATTGTGTTTTCTCAGAAAATCATTCAGAAGATAATCAGTTCACGCTGCCATATTCCCAAGTGACTGACTTGGATCGCGATATATTCTATGGCAGATATTTTTAAATTCCTTTACCAGTATAGCTTCCATATTTAATTAGCAAAACTAACATAATTAAGTATTTACCTATTTAAATGTACGACCAGATACATGTTATGTGTTTTCATTTTACTGTATTTAGTTTCACTAGAATAAAAGCTCGCTAGAATCTGAATGGTTGCTATAGGCAACATCTCCACTTTTCCCTTTAACGGGGTTTGATACATGTCACCCACTCTTTCTACTTTACTTTACAATTTGATCGCTTTCTGTTTAGATATAAAGATTTTACTCGTTACCCAACAATCTTTGACAAGATCTATTTTAAAAAGCAAGTTTTATACATTGCATTTAACATTATTTTTTGTGGGCCAGATGGTGTTTAGGTATTTATAGTGAGTGTGGAAAAATATAGCTGTAGAGAGATTTTCAGTATTTCTGTTTAATACATTTAGTAAACATTGCTTTAAGCAAATGCTGAGACCAATATGGAGATATTGTTTAACATACTGGATGATCTCTAAATAAATATAATAAGGAAAATAAAAATAATAATCACTCACCCAACATCGCTATAGAGCACATTAATTAGCAAGAGCAAAATATTAAAATAGTTATTAACTGCAGTTTGTAAGCTTTTACTAAACAGCAAGAAAAGTAAAGTATATGGCCCTGAGGCAGAGTTGGTCGTAAAATGGGCGTAATTTGGGCTAAAAAAGGCAGACGTGAAAATAGTATTTCTGATTTATGCTTATACGCATCTTAAGATGTGTGCAGGTCGGCACCAATAGCCAATGTACCCGGTTTATGACGGACACACGTCACAGAAACTTATGTCCCACTCGCACTTTCACATTCACTATTAGCTACCATTAAAATCCTCTCTGATACTGCAGAACAACTCTCAGTCTCACAAACAAAACAAAAAAAATGTTCTGCTTAAACACAGACACAGTAACATAATATATGCCAGAGTGACAAAGAAATCGCCAATCTGTGTCAGTGGTGCAATCGCAAACAGCCAATCGCGAGCGGTTCACTAGTGTTGGAGACTGTCATCATCATCTGCTGCTTTTTGCACCTGTTCCTTTCCCCAGTATGCAATTGTGCAATCACACCTTTACTGTAATTGGCCCATGGTAGAACGCCCCCATCGCCTCTGATTCATACAAGATACGCTACGCTGACTGGCATAGTACTCACTCTGCATCAGCACCTATGTGTGCAAGTGTAAACAATATGTTACATTGCTAGCCCCATAATCCCATCGACTGTTGACATATTTGTGCAGGTTTGATTTAGAGTTAAGGTTAGGGTTTGGAGAAGGATTATGGTTGGGATTAGCTTTATTTATTTTCCCAGCTCTAACTGAAACCATTACAAGCTTGGCATGTGATTTCATTTTTGCATATCATCATCATCATCACCATTTATTTATATAGCGCCACTGATTCCGCAGCAGTGTACAGAGAACTTACTCATATCAGTCCCTGCCCCATTGGAGCTTACAGTCTAAATTCCCTAACATACACACACACACACACACACAGACAGAAAGAGAGACTAAGGTCAATTTTGATAGCAGCCAATTAACCTACTAGTATGTTTTTGGAGTGTGTTAAGAAACCGGAGCACCCGGTGGAAACCCACGCAAACACGGGGAGAACATACAAACTCTACACAGATAAGGCCATGGTCGGGAATTGAACTCATGACCCCAGCGCTGTGAGACAGATGTGCTAACCACTGAGCCACCGTGCTGCCCCATGCATATATTTAAAAACCTATAGGAGGCTGGAGGAGGAGGAAACATTCGTGTGAAAAGTCTTTTTTTACTTGGTTGCTATTATAATTTTTTCCTTTTGCATATTATTATTATTATTATTATTAATAATAATATGTTTGTTGATATAGATAGAGATTGGCGATTTGATTAAGCCAATTCAGAATTTTTTTTCAAGTGTCAGTGATTCATGAGTCGGTCCAGAGTCACCCAAAATGGCAGAATCTGGTCATTAATAGGGCATGGGGCATAAGAAGCCAGTCAACAAATGCCAAATGTCTGTAGCTTTATAGGAGCCTAAAGCCCTTCTATCACTGATTCCTCTTTGATTGTTCTAGCGCAAAATGTCTATATGTCATTGTAACTTGTGAGCGATGACTTATCTATCAGTATCTTGGCTTCTTACTATTTTAATTCTCACCTCTGATCAGGACGAACTTGGTCAGGGCAACATTGTCATATTTGCCTCTCTTCTATCTTACTTCCTACTTAGTTAACCCTATAGTGGAGATCAGTCCTACCGATCCACGCCTCCTCTCTGTACTCATGAGCCGACACCACAATCTGATAGTGCACCTTGTGCACGCTTGTGAGCGTGAGGATGATACCTCTAAGGGGCAGTGGTGCTCTTCCCAACCCCCAGAGCGGTGGAGGATGGGGTAACTTTCAAGATATCCAGAATGAGTTAAGAGTATTGCAATCTCTTTAATTCATTTACTTCTCATTAGTCTATTAGACAAAACTGATTTGTCCATGCTCAATTGTTAAGAAAAGACAGTATTTAAGTTAAACCCTTCTCCCCCCCAAATATACATTGGTTCCTCTTCTCTACCTAGTTTTCTGCCTTATATTGTGTCCACAGTTGACATGTTGCGGTAATCAATGTTGCATTTGCTGTTGCAAGATCCAATAGAAATTCTTACGGCCAAAGACGCGAACCGATAAGTTCTATCCCATAACCATTTAGTTGCTTGTAACATATTTGACTGATCTCCTGGAATCCTGGGAAAGAAGGTCACCCTGCCAGACTCTACCTCTTGTAAAGAGGTCAAGGCCTTGATGATGCAATTCTCATTATCATGGCTCTGCCCCCTGATACATAACAACCTGAATTGTGTTGTCACAACTCCACACCAGGCAAGTATGGCTTTTACTAACCATCAGCAGCAGCAGCGACATTTATATATATAGTGACAGCAAATTCCATAGCATTTATAAAATTGTGGACACACACACACAGTAACAAACAATATTGAGTAATACAGATAAAGAGGTAAGAGGGCCCTGCTCGCTAGCTTACAATCTATGGGACAATGGGAGTTGGATATCTTAGGTGAAGTCCATATTGCGTATTGGTCCAGCCAAAGGGTAAAAGTAAAACAGTGACTTGCATGATATATGATCCAGTCACACAGCAATGTTGGTCTGGGTTCAGAGGGTTGTTGTCTTGTGTGAATTGTGTAGAGGGTGGTAATAGGGTACTCTAGTGAGGCTAAGAGGGTGGTTGAGGAATATTATAAGCTTGCCTGTAGAGGTGAGTTTTCAGAGAACACTTGAAGGTTTGAACACTAGAGGAAAGTCTTACTCTGCAAGAGAGAGAATTCCACAAAGTGGGTGCAGAACGAAAAAAGTCCTGTAACTGAGAATGGGAGGATGCAACAATGAGAGTGTAAGAGACGCAGATCTTGTGCAGAACGGAGGTGTCGGGTTGGGAGATCTTTTGAGACAAGTTAGGCGTTGTATGTTGGTGGAGTTCTGTTAATGGCCTTGTATGTTAGAAGAATAATTTAATGTTGGATTCTGTAAAAAACAGGCAACCAATACAGAGACTGACAGAGTGACTCAGCAGAGGAAGAACAATTTGCAAGGAAAATCTAATGATAAAATATGTTAGTATAAGCATAATTTTTTTCGCCCGTGTGCTTTTGCTGCTGCATTTTGTAATTCTTTAATTGTATGAGATCCACCGCTTTTGCTGGGTGACTATTCCATGGATCTATCACCCTTTGAAAACAATTAATTCCTTATGTTTCATAATACAAGGGTCATCTACTTTGTAGATTGCCTATTTCAGTGTGACATATGGAATATCCATATATAAATCTCCACAATAATGATTTCTGTAATGTCACAAGTATATGAGGCTCCTCAGCGGAAATACTCTGATTCTAACAAGAAAGTTGATATACTAAGGAAGAGAATTGAAGACCATTGAAGAGACACAGGTTAGTCCTGCGAAGAAATGTTATACATTCCCAGGTAACAGCATTCAGTACCAATATACAGTAAGGATTAAACTGATGTCCTTTATTCTAGCAGTTGTAATATCACCCTCACCCCTAGGTTATTATTATTATCGTTTATTTGTAAGGAGCCACAAGTTTTCCGCAGTGCCGTACATGGTACAAACAGTACACTATACAGGGTAAGACAGTACAGAACAATAAACACAAAGTACCAGTACTTCAGAAACTCCAGGCAGGCAGATACAGTAGAGACGGAGCGGAAGAACAGGTATGGAGACAGGAGGGAAGATGGGCCCTGCTCATACGAGCTTACATCCTAAGGGATGGTAAACAGAATCAGGTACATAAGGAAGCCAGTGAAGCAATGGGGAGAGAGAAAGGGGGCAGGGGAGAACCAGAAGAGGTGAGAGGTTAAGTGGAAAGTTGGTAGGCCTTAAGGAACAGGTGAGTTTTAAGAGCCCGCTTGAAGGAGCACAGATTGGGTGAGAGACGAATGGAGCGAGGGAGGTCGTTCCAGTGAAGGGGGGCAGCACGGGAGAAGTCTTGGATTCTAGAGTGGGAAGAGGTGATCAGAGTGGAGAAGAGGCGGCGATCATTGGCTGAGCGCAGGGAGCGGGCGGGAGTGTGAATGGAGAGGAGGTTAGAGATGTAAGGGGCAGTAGACTGGGAGAGAGCCTTGTAAGTGGTGGTGAGGAGTTTGAAAAGGATTCTGTAGGGGAAGGGGAGCCAGTGTAGGTTTTAAGGAATATCATGTTTATTGTTATGCTTGAGCAGTATTACGATTTTAATGGAAACTGATGACCACTCAGCAGCATTATTCATCACGTTAGTGACCATCTGAAATGTATGCATTTTTTTGGTCACAATCCCAGAATTTTTGCAGTGTAATTCTTGTCCAGACTTTCAACATCGTATAAAGTTTTACCACATATCAGATCCCTTCGCTTTTTTTTCACTACTTTATCAACAAATACACTGAACTCGCTCTGACTGTGTCAGTAACAGTAAAACATCACAAGGGCTTTGTACCTAAACAAAATAGTAGGTTTTAAGAATGTTACTGTATCATCAAAAACAGTCTTACCAACATATTTATAAATCGATCTGAGACATAAATGTGCAGAGACGAAACAAAACAAACTCCATATTTCTACTATGGTTTATTACAATATACAAAATCAAACCCAGGAGGAGCGTATATTACATTACTTCATCAGAAACACATTAGCCTTGCAAACATTGTTTGTTTATTGTTGAATTGGAGAAAACTAGAACAATATGATATCAGGTTTAACAGTAAAGATCTGGCTACGGACCACAGGAACAGGCATCAACAGGAGAAATTTGAAGAGCATAAAATTGATTTTGAGGTAAAACTTGGTTCCAAAACACGTCATGGTGAGTTTAGAGGACCCAATATCATGTCTGTGATCATAGAACAAATGTAACCTTTACTCTTCAATATGTCCGGAATAGCTTCAAACCTAATATCCTTCAACCCCCCCCATACACTTTAGAGATAGTGTTCCCATATGTATCTGATCCCTTGTATCAAATGTTGGCCACAATATGTAACATTTCCTTCTCTCTTCTGCTTAACAGCAATATAAACGTTTCCAAGGCTCTGATTGTCTTTCCTTAATTCTATATTACGACTTATATGTTTATAGTACATAAAAATGATTTAGGGTCAGCCAAGCAACACTTTAGAGACACGAGTCGTTAGATCCATCAGTTCATTAGTTGATCGAGGAGAGTCATAAATCATCATCATCACCATTTATTTATATAGCGCCACTAATTCCGCAGCGCTGTACAGAGAACTCACATCAGTCCCTGCCCCATTGGAGCTTACAGTCTAAATTCCCTAACACACACACATAGGCTGAGAGAGACTAGGGTCAATTTTAAAAGCAGCCAATTAACCTACCAGTATGTTTTTGGATTGTGGGAGGAAACCGGAGCACCCAGAGGAAACCCATGCAAACACGGGGAGAACATACAAACTACACACACTTAAGGCCATGGTCGGTAATTGAACTCATGACCCCAGTGCTGTGAGGCAGAAGTGCTAACCACTTAGCCACCGTGCTGTCCAGATCCCACACTATATCCTGGTTTTACACATTGTGGTCAGTGCTTGGTTGGTTAGGCATGTATGAAGACAGCATTAATTGTATAGCAATAGAATCTCTGAAACCTATTGGGTAGGTAGAGGGAGTCACCTTTTAAGTTGCGATGTACAAGTTGTATATTGTACAAGGCAGTGGTACACAACTGGCAGATCACCCCATGGCCTGAATCCATACCGCTGCTGCCAGAACCTTCCCTGGTCATGTCCATCCTCTGCAGAAAGAGAAAACTTTATATAAAGTGCACTTAGAGTTGCTATTGTCCTGCTCTAAGTCCCCACCCACATACAGGGTTACTTTTTGGGGAGCAATTACAGTTCCCAGCTCTCAGAAGAAGGCTCTCACTGCCTGATTGCCCAAGCATGGTCCTCTCTATACAGAGGGCGGAGCCCACAGACCTCTTCCTGGGGTGGGGGGCAGGGGGGCATCTGGGGTGAGTGGTGGGTTTTGGAACTGCTGTAAAGTGTCAGGTCTATTTAATGTAATGTGTTTTTATAGTCATAAACAGATTTCCAAAATATATTACATTTTATTATATAAGCACAAACACACATGTGCTCTGCATACAGAAAAGGCCCTGGCAGCATTTTAAATGCATATACCTGTGTCTGCTGAGCAATATGTGTTTTAAATTTTACCAATCAGACAACAAAGCATGGGTAGCAGATAAAATGCATATTTCTCTGCAGAGATTTATTGTGTGTTTGCAGAGCAATGTGTGTGTGTTAAATGCCATCAGAACCTTGATTTCTGTCTGCAGAGCAAACATGCATTTTACATGCAACCTGAGCCCAGTTTTCTGTTGCGGAGCATATATGTGTTTTAAATGCGGCCAACCAAAGAAAAAAGAAGGCTCTGTAATTTTTTAAAATGCAGAATTTTCTTTTGTGCTTTATAAATGCAGCCAGTCTTGTTGTGTGTTTGCAGTATCGAGAATTGGATAGTAAGACATTTCTATCATAGCATAGAAATGAAAGTGGACTCAGAGAATTGAGGTTTGAAATTAGAATGGACAGAGAAATATGATTACAGCTCGCTGCTTGTTGGTTCTCTGTCTCAGCAGGAAAAATTGGTTGAATCATCGCTGAGGGTTGATTGAACTTTAGAAAAACACAATAAACCGTTTTACGACACTGAGATAGTTAAATAATTCATCGTCGATGTTGTCAAGAAAAATAAATGCAGAGCTGTAAATCCACTGTGCAGCCAACAATAGCAAACAATAAATAAGTTATTAAGTAACATAAATAATAATAAATAATACAATAAACTTTATTATAAAATATTATTCGAATCTAACCCTATGTTAATTCATGGCATCAAATTCATAAAATAAATCCCAGTGATAAATTGACCTTTTCATATGTGTCTCTGCTCATAAGTCATATAACACACATGTATGCTGTAATGTAGATGATTTTCTTTTAGGGATATAAATCCCAACTGGACCCAGTCAATAGAGTCAGTCTGCTTAAACCACTGGGTGAGTGATCCGTACAGAGAAAATTCCCTTAAGAACAAAATGTCCTATTAATAATATGGACATAGAGTTAAAAAGAGTAGTATAGACATAGAATATCTCATCATCTGGTTGTATAGCAGGTACTTCCAATGTCCAAAATAGTTTGAGCATAAGTTATTGAACCGTTTCCACATCGCAGATGTGAATGTTAATGGTGCGTATAAGCAGCGGTCCAATGAAACAAAGGTACTATAAGTAGTAGTGCATATGATGTAACCAACACGTTTCTTTGCAGTTAATGGTGCATATAAGCACCGGTCCAATGAATCAAACGTACTAAATGTAGTAGTGCATATAATGCATCCGACGCGTTTCTTTGCGGTTAATGGTGCGTATAAGGAGTGGTCCAATGAATCAAGCGTACTAAAAGTAGTAGTGCATATGATGTAACCCCATGCATTTCTTTGCAGGTAACAGTGTGTATAAGCACCAGTCCAATGAATCAAACGTACTAAAAGTAGTAATGCATAGGATGTAACCAACGCGTTTCTTTGCAGTGAACAGTGCATATAAGGAGCAGTCCAATGAATCAAACATACTAAAAGTAGTAGTGCATATAATGCATCCGACGCGTGTCTTTGCAGTTAACAGTTTGTATAAGGAGCAGTCCAATGAATCAAACGTACTAAAAGTAGTAATGTATATGATGTTACCAACGCATTTCTTTACAGTTAATGGTGCGTATAAGCACCGGTACAATTAATCAACTGTACTAAATGTAGTAGTTTCTTTGCAGCTTGCATAATACTAGTTTCTTTGCAGCTTGCATAGTACTAGTTTGTTTGCAGCTTGCATATCAGAGGCATTTTTTTTATTACTAAGCAATGTATTTTTTGCTATTGTTTGAAGGGCAACAGATTTATAGTACTGCCTCTATTTACTTTTATCTTTGTTTCAGAATTGAGCACAAAGCTCCTGTTACAAGCAGCTGGTCTTGTCCTCTTTCCTCCCTTACACTCTATATTTGATATATGTGAGTCAAGCTTTCTTACTTTTTTTAGTTGACGCTGTGGACGGTATGTTTGAAGATAATAAAAGACTTGCCTCACAGCTTCAGGTATGACTGCATTTCATTAGCTGTATTCTGTGATCTGCTATAACTAATGGAGCTCCCGCTATGGTAGGGAAAAGACTGGCTGAGCACTTAAAAGGACTCAGTCCTCACTTGATGATCTCCTACCCCTGCATTATACACAGTAGAGCTTGGCTTTTAACCTTGGTGAAAAATGTGATAGGGACCATGTTGTGAAACTGATTAGTTTTCTGCTGACTTCTGTACCTCAAGAACACCTGCAGAAAGGATTTCTAACTCAAGTTAACTCTACTTTTCGTGATCTGCTTGTCCATATAACGGAAGATAGCTTGGTACGAGCAGAGTTCTAGAACAGTTCTGGAGCATTCGGAAAGGGCTGGAGAATTTTATCCGAACAGAAGACAGGAAAAGTTAAAGTATGTTTGGCATATTTGCATAACAATGAAAACTAGAAACTGTTGCTTTCTTGGCAGATATTACATGCCATATAAATGATTTAAATTTAAAACTACAAGAAAAAACAAAACAAATTATGTCTGATATGATTGAAGCCGTGAGATCTTTCAGCAGAAATTGGAGCATTTTCAGATTGATCCACAGGAAGCATTGCTTCACTTTTCAAAGCTTGAGAAGCACATTACAAAGCCAAGGCCAATGTGCGTTTTGAAAGTTATGGGGTTTCATGCAAAAACGAAATGAAAATATTAAAAATCATTTCCACAATTTCTTTACCATATCTGGTAAAACACATTGGACCGTTTGCTGTCGAGTCCCAGTATAATTTTACCAGGGCAAATGTTACTTCTCTATAATTGGAGTTATTTGAACTGCAGGAAGATGCATCATTGTAAGCACAATTAAATTGACTGTGACAGATGAATGACAAAGTTGGACAAAAATGTTTATCCCAACTAAATACCCCCTGATGCAAAGATTACCCAGGTCCATGTTCTTAAAATGTTTGGTTCTACATGTACTTATATGCTGCTCCTCCTCTGCCTTCCCTCTATGGCTTGCCTTACACTGGCTCCCTTTCCCCTACAGAATCCTCACCATTACTTACAAGGCTATCTCCCATTCCACTGCCCCTTATATCTCTAACCCCCTCTCCATTCACACTCTCGCCCGTTCCCTGCGCTCAGCCAATGACTGTCACCTCTCCTCCCCACTGACCACCTCATCCCATGCTAGAATTCAAGATTTCTTCTGTATTGACCTCTCCTCTGGAATAACCTGCATTACTCCATCCGTCTGTCTCCTATTCTAGGCACATTCAAATGGGCTCTTAAAACCCACCTGTTCCTTAAAGCCTACCAGCCATCCACCTAACCTTCTTCTTCCTTGCTCTCCTCACCTCCCACTTCCTTGTTCGCGCTCCTCTTGCACTTGCTCTTCACCACTGACTCCTCTCGTGTCTGCTGTCTGTTTCCCATCCCTAGAGTATGTAACCTCTAAGAGCTGGGCCCTCTTCCTTTCTGGCTCACTACCATTCCTTCTTCTCCAACATCACCGTTATTGCTTTGCTTGGAGCTTTTGGAGTCTTGGTTTTACTCATTTTGCTCTCTGTACTGTTGTACCCTGTATGGTCTACTGTTTGTATTATATTTTGTATTTTGTACAGCGATGCGGAAACCTTGTGGAACCATATAAATAAAGAATAATAATAATAATATTTTTGAAGATGTACCACACTCAGATCACAGAAGAACATTTCCACCAGTCTGCTCGAGCAGCAGTCAACCCTTTTGTATCTAATTTCAATGATACAAGATAGGATTTTTACTATTAATACTCAAGTAATGATAATAAAAATAAGAACCCTGGATGTAAATAGTTCTGCAATGTTTGTGAACATCTAACCGCCGCAACATCTTCACTTTCAGTTGTCCTCTTGGACCATCACCTGGTGGAAAACAAAGGGAACTGGAGCTCTAATAAAACTAGCTGAGTGACCCTGGTAATAGGAATAGATACATTTAAAGAATCACCAAACCTAAAGTAGAAATTGACCTAAAATTAAAAGTCAGATGATAACACTGTCTAAAAGGGTAATATGTTTAGTACTCAACTTATATGGTTCAGTTATATGTGCTACCTCGCTGGTACTTTTACGAATCCTTGCACAGAGGCGGGGTCAAGCTGAACAAATTCATAGTCCATCTGTGAACACATTGTATGCGCTCATTGTGGTTTTAAAGATGGAAGTCAAAGGTAAGTTTCTTGCATAAGTACAAACATCACTACATAGCACACCCCACTATAATACATGGTGTGCTCTTTTATTAATTTAAGCTTTCACATTGTTTTCCCCAATAAAACTGCTGTTTTACCTTCATTATTTATAATACTCCTGACAGTGAAGAGACATCTGGACCGCCTTTATTTCAAGTGCCAAATATTTTAATTTCTTCCCAAAAAATTTTTTATGTATGCATATATGTTCAGATTGTGTATTGTTTACATCATGTTTATCTTTCTGGAGCAAGGAAAATTTGTTTTGAATTGTTGATGACCTCCACATCAGAGGTATATATGCCTAACCACCCGGAAATCAGGTCATTCTCCCGGACCCCCAAGAGTGCAGGCCTTTCTACTAGATCACACCCACTTCCTAGTTCTGTCAATGACAAGGCTTGCCCCGAATTGCATACATTTGGTCTCACTCATGCAGCATGATGATGCAATCACAGCATTGCTACTTGGGGGCAGGGCCAAAATGAAACCACTCCCCCCCACTTGCCACTTAAGTTTCAATGTTGGCAAGTATGATCTGAGGTGGTATACGTTTCAGGTTGGATGAAAAGCACTGCGGTGCCTGACAACAGCATGAGCAGCTTCCAATATGCCCAAATCCTACGTAATATTTCTTTTGGCTAGTGCATTCCAAACACCTGCGATCCACCTTACAATGCCCCTAAATCACCTACATTATGCATCTATAAAATGACACATACATGGTAAAATGTAGGATAACTGCAGCTTGATCACAACGAACCATGAAACAGATCCATACAATCAGACACATGCTGTAAGTTTTAGAACTCCGGATAAAGGTATAGTTTAATTAACATACCATACCAAATTGAAACATTTGGAACTATTCTACGATTTCCTATGCTTGAAAACAGCTCGAAGCAACTCCATATGCCGTTGTTGTTTGCTATGATCTATGGATAAGCAATAAAGCCTTTTACTCGCATCTTGAGTACATCTGTTTTAACAAATGAAACACTCTAAGGAGAAAGTTAGATTAGACAAACTATTGTAAGTGTAGCAAACAAATAGTGATGGAATCTCTGACTACAGTATTCCAAACTTCCCAACATTCCATATAGTCAGAGGAAGATTTGTGACGGCAAACACACACTGGATTGTAGAGCGGGCAGACTTTGGATACATATTTGCTCACTATACACAGCCACAAACACCACAAAACACAAACATTCACAAAATATAAGAACATGTTGTTATTTTGAATGTGGGTGTCAATGGAAAGTTATTTCCATAGAAGTATATATGTCAAAAAATAAAAAGGGATATCTAGTCTAAAAAAAACCATGCCCCTCTAAGATAAACAATTTAACTAAAATAAAACATAGGGGCTTGATTTACTAAACTGCGGGTTTGAAAAAATGGAGATGTTGCCTAGAGCAACCAATCAGATTCTAGCTGTCATTTATTTAGTACATTCTACAAAATGACAGCTGGAATCTGATTGGTTGCTATAAACAACATCTCCACTTCTTCAAACCCGCAGTTTATTAAATATACCCCCAGGAATACTGGCAGTGAGCAATGCAAGTATTCAGCAATGTGCTATTTGACAATTGTAATTAAACTAACAGTTTAAAAAGATTAAATAACACATCTTAGCATAATGGGTCTTGTGCAGAACTGGTCTCAAGTCTATTTGCGCAGCTTAACATGCAAATTTCACTACTGTACATGCGCACAACAAAGACTCACGCTTGTTTCTGCACTGAGAATCAGTCGCATCTTGCATATGCGACTCCTTGTGTTTATAGAAGTGGATTGGACGAGGCAAGGGGTGTGCAAGTAATGCAACTGCTGTAGACCTGGAAGCAGAGGCCTGTCAGGAAATGTATCTGTTGCGGGTCCTCTACTCCTAGGGGCAAATGTATCAAGCTGAGAGTTTTTCGGCGAGTTTGAAAAGTGGAGAAGTTGCCTATAGCAACCAATCAGATTCTAGCTGTCATTTTGTAGAATGTACTAAATAAATGATAGCTAGAATCTGATTGGTTTTTCAAGCCCGCCGAAAAACTCTCAGATTGATACATTTACCCTGGTGTATGATAATGATGATTATCAGCTGCAGCGTCTGGTTGGCTGAATGATTCTTTACCCCTCCCACTGACTTAATCCAAAACATTACCCTGGCTGCTTTATTATGTTACATCTAATACTAAACTTAATTGTTATTTACATTTTGATCACTGCTGGAAAGAAGATTCGCATTTGGATTTAAAAGAAAGTGAATGTTTGTTTAAATGCTAAATTGCTAATATGAGTATTATGAACTATTCTGTTATGTATATAACACTTTGTTTGAGCATTATATTATGTACAAATTTGGTAATTGCTAACACATTTGATGCTAACACTGTCAAGCTACATCTCTATTCCTCATCTATAGGCCTGTACCCAAATTACAAATCAGACGTTTGCAGTCAGGGGACAAACCTGGTGTTAACCAAGTGTATGTACAAACGATTCAGACCTGGATGCAGCTTGATACTCAGCATACAACACAGAATGGGTATTTTTTTGGACACAATTTACACCTTCGTTTTAGACAGACATTGCGCCTATCTCTGCGTAAGACCTAATACGTTTTATTGGACAGCAACTGTGACTTGTCCGATCAGCTTTATCGACACATTGCATTAAGCAGTGTATCATCATCATCATTTAATTATATAGCGCCACTAATTCCGCAGCGCTGTACAGAGAACTCACTCACATCAGTCCCTGCCCCATTGGAGCTTACAGTCTAAATTCCCTAATATAGACACACACTCACACACACAGACACAGACAGACAGAGAGGGAGAGACTAGCAGCCAATTAACCTACCAGTATGTTTTTGGAGTGTGGGAGGAAACCGGAGGACCCGGAGGAAACCCACGCAAACACAGGGAGAACATACAAACTCCACACAGATAAGGCCATGGTCAGGAATTGAACTCATGACCCCAGTGCTGGGAGTCACTGTGCTAACTTTTTTAACTGTGCTAACCACTGAGCCACTGTGTATTTATTCACTTTCCTTTTCTGAGAAAAAATATTTTGACAAAACACAAGTAAATAAGTAAATAAATAAACCCTACTGATACATTTGGTGTAATTGGCCTAATTACCTCCTACCAGTTTTGGAACTAGCTTCACTGTAGAGATGTTGCCGCAAAAGGGCCCTGAGGGCCACTTCTGAGCATGGGCGGATCCTGAGTATCTGGGGATCGCAGTGCCCCATGGCAAAATTGGGAAAGGGCTCAGCGATGTCGTCGACCACTCCTGGCCCCCTTCTTTACTCTCCTCCCATATTTGCTCAGTAGAGCTGGTGGCCCTGGAGGCTGGAGTGGGTTTTCCATTTACCATAAGGCCCAGCGTTGCCATGTTCCGTCCCTGCCTAGTACCTAAGGCATTCCCTTAACCACCTGCTGGCAGCCCATACAAGTATCAAGACAATATTTACATGCTGAATATTTATTTGAAATTGGTGAACCATTCACAATGAGTGCCTATAGTGCATTCTTATAAGCTAATATTGAAGGTATTAAATTATACAAAATGTAATATGCCCACCAGAGTCGTTTACATCTTCCTGTTGAATATAACACAAAACCACGCTGATATAGGAGTAAATCGATTGTATCTGTTACAAATATGGAAATACATGGTGAATTTCAATATATGATTCTAAAGAAATAAAACCATGCACTTCTGTAAAGATTAAATACATCGCAAGTCACCCAATGTCTGGGCAGTGTCAGAGTTGGCTGTAATAGCAGACAAAGCCATGTAGTGTGTGTGATTCGTGATTAATACATTTACCTACTGTGTGAACAACTTCACACAGACACCACAGGAATCCAACAGTCAGGACAAAAACATGGTGAAAGCAAATAATGTTGTATTATTCCACATCACCGAGATGTAAAGCGGCGAGGTGCAAAGAACCAAGTGGCCATTAAATGAGCAATCTTCCCATGTCAATCTCTTCTATTCCCAAAAAGAAATAATCATCAAAGCTCAGCTGATTCATTTCCAGGGGCAGTTTTTTTTTTTTTTGTAAAGTGCTTATTAGTAATGTGAAACTCTCTTTTGACTTCGAAGTGGTCATTTGTTTTAATTAGCTCTTTTGTTTTTACCCTGCAGTCGGGCAAGACAGCATCAGGTTAATTAATTTTATAGCAACAAGTTAACATGGAAATTAGTCAAACAGGGACAGTGCCAAATTAAATAAACTTAACATTTCAACATGTGAATTATTATTTTTAATTAAATAATCATTTATTTATATATGTTTTAGAAATTCACGGCACCATCTTTGCATAAATTTCTATATTTTTTTTTAAACAGCATTGGCTACGTAATTTTTTTTATTTTGTATTATAACAATATAATTAATCTGCATAAGGTAACAATTCAGCATTTGTTATAAGAATCAATTTGGCAAATAAGTGAATTAAACTTAAATACATTATTGTTAAATTCAAAATCATGATAACCTTGGTTATAGGGTAACTGAAATATATTTGATAGTCTAGTAACTACAATGTACCATTTTACGTGCTATTTGATTTTACATGTGTTAAATGAAAACAAATTGAAATGATAGTTAGTATTTTCCTTTCTGTATATGTTTGTTTATATAATCTTGTATCATTTTTGTAGCCAGGGAAAACCAAATAAAATGTTTTTCTTACAAAAAAACCTAAAACTGTAATGTTTCAAACAAGATGTAATTCCCATTGTTTCTATGAGTTCAACAAATAAAAACAATGTATTGATCCTGAAATTTTGGTTTTATTGTTGTCCATGAGCAATGTTACATTATTTGCATAAAAGATATCAGTACTTTCTCTATTTTTTTATTGGAAAGTATATTTTTTTTAAAAAATACCAAAATAATTTGTTTATTAAGTACACCTGCTTGTGCCATACAACCTGGGGAGGGCTGGCAAATTTTAGCCCGGGGTGCAAAACATGACTTAGCAGCATATTAGGAATATTTTAAAGGAAAAAATGCTGGTGGCCCAGTTCAAGGTAGCCCTATGGGGTAGGTGGGCAGGGGTTGCCCCCCAGCCTAGCCAGCCCCTGTATATAACTGACTATACCATCATTCCTCCCAACTGTCCTGATTGGGGGGGGGGCAGTCCTGACTTGCATATTTCAAAAGGGCTAGGGCTTACACAAAAGTGGGTGGAATTTAGCCCAGAAGTGGGTGTGTTTGGGCAGATCAGGGGCGGGCTTAATTTATTACAATTTCAGGAGACTAAATGTTGGGAGCTATGTACAGACAATGCTATTTAAAGCATGTAGGTAAATACCAACAGATTGTGTGTGCGATGCAGAGGAAGAATAGGTAAGCCAAAGGATTTAAGTGACATTGATTGCTTCATAACAAAGGACATTAAATGTGCTGATGGAGTTTTATGCAAAAGATTGTGACAGAAGTATAGAGAATGGACCCCAACCCAAATAACATCTCGATAACAGATGTGGTCAGTCCAAGAGTCCAATAAAGGCAAGAAGACACGACTTGTGCAGAGTAGCAGACGGGCTACACCCAGTCATCTAACAGTGTTGCTGAAAGAAACCTATCAGAATGCAGAATGTGTTTTACCTTGTCATGGGTGTGGCAGGGTGGTCAAAAAGCAAACTGAGCTCCAATCCTGTCAGTGGAGAACAAGAAGATGCAACTGCAGGGGAGTACAAACCTTACACACTTTACCCTGGATAATAGAAAAATTAATTGGTCTGATGTATCATAGTTCCTTCTATTTCACAATGATTGGAAGATACAGTATGGATCCTTTGATACTTTATGTGAATGCCATGTGGTACCAGATCATTGTTGCTAATCAGATGCATCCCTAATGGCAGTAGTATGAGTATGGGCTTTTCAGCAAGAAGCTGTTGTATGCACGAGGCGAAGACAATCTGGGAATGATTCCGAGAACACAAAAGAGAATTCAGTATAATCACGGCCACCGTTCTGTCTGCTTCTTGCGTGTGCAGCTTTGGAAAATCCAGAAGGAGCTATTGGCCCCAAAAGTCACCCCTTTCCCACACAATCCAGCTTGGATGGGGCCATGCATAGCTGGATGGGGTGACAGCCTTATTTGCACACATTCACCACCTTGTCGAGTACATACACCAATAACTTCAAACTGTTGAGAGAGCAAATGGGGAAGCAATGTGTTATAATGCAACTCAATATAATACAGGGGCCACGCAGGTATTTCACACTCTAGTGCTCCAACGTCAGCTATATCTGTCTACAGCTTTTGTAAATTCTTAGTTATAAATCAGTCAGTCTAAAATTAATTCTATACCAGTTCCAAATACAGTGACCATAAAACAGTTTTATTTAAATCTAAAAGACAGCCTGACCCACAGAAAGATTCCAGATGTATATATAAACACAGGCACTCACACATTATGTTTAGATTCATATCCATGTTTTTCTAATTAAGATTAAAAGAATTTGAGGTCTTTTTGTGACACTTTGTATCAACACGTTTAAATTGTGATCACCACATTTGTGGCTATGTTAGATTTCAGAACGTGCAAACTCCTTTATCTTCAGTCATAACATGTGTGTAATGAAATACAATCACAAGTTTCCACTAGTGATATATTAAGGGAATGACGGCATTTAGCAGAAAAAAATAGGTCAATATGTACAAAAAATATTTTTCCTTTAATTTAGGCTTTATACGACTGTTTTATGTCCTGATGTTGACTCCAAACATGTGGTCACAGTGATCAGAATGATACATTTTAGATACCGCTTATAGTTATTTTCTTTTATTATTTAAATCATGTTTGGCTTATGTCTCATTAAATTTTGACACATAGCCAGAGGTGTTTTATGGGAAAGGCAGCTCTATGTTTCTTTTAAACTTTGATTTCCCCAAACTAAATCAGCAGCCAAACACTCCACACATGTCGGGGATACTCAGCGAATATGATCTAAAATGCAAACAAAGTATTTATTTTGATTTTCTGCAAAAAATAATCTGGAGGTTTCTATCAGATATATGCACTGAGCTGTTGCTTGACAGGCAAGCTGAAGCCATATCAGGTTTGGTTGCAAACCAGGGAAATTCAGGGACAAAAGAGGCAAGCCCTTGATTGGAATGACCATGGCATTGAATACTGAAATTGCAAGTCTGAACCTGATTGGTCGGAACTCCAACTCCTCATCTCACCCTGAAGTTGGTTTGTAAAAGTGGAGATGCAACCAATCAGATTATAGTTATCATTTAATTAGTGCATTCTACAAAATGACAGCTAGAATCTGATTGGTTGCTATAGGCAACAACTCCACTTTTTCAAAACCGCAGCTTGATAAATTTACCCCCTGGTTTTGACAGTGATCAACCATAAGAGCAACCAGCCAGATGCAGCCCTGGACACTACCGCTCTTCAGAGGGGTTGGGTAGGTGTTTGCGACGACGATAATCCCGACACCACTGACATCGGCAGTAAAATTCCGAATGCTGTAAAGCAGACCTGCACTCAAATCTGACTTCCTAAACAATGACTGTGATCAATTCCAGCGTGATAACATATCGCCAGTGACATTCACGTCACTTGAAAGCTCGACTGTTAGATTTATGCTATTAAGGGGTCAATGCAAGGACCCAATGAGTGTCTACAATCCAGCCATCCTAAAAAAAAAAATACACACCCGTTGGTTCCTCGCATTGTAGGGAAGTCACGTGGATACACAGAGAAGGAGTGGGTGCACTGTGCTCTCCTTCCTTCCTCTGTGACAGGGCATGCAGCCCTACAGCTATTTGACCTTGCCCCTCACTGCACTAAAACAGTGCTCCCTCTCCACTCCTTGAATCTCCTTTAAATACCTCTTCCCACAAACATAGACCTTGTATTAGAATTTAGGTGCAAGATAAGAGTGGACAATTTTCAGACACTGCCAATAAAGAGGTAGGTTGGAAAAACAAATCAGAAGAATTAAGACAATCCCATTGTGCATATCTCTGTGAGGCTACTGATAATACTATTGCAAATAAATTGTGGTGCATTGCACATTCATTTTCTATTGTTTCTATTCTAGAGCTGCTTAACAGCTGCAGAATTCTCTAGTCATCCTCTACAACAGTCATGTACTGCAGGTGAGACCAGGCTCCTGCAGCCTGTGAGAGGCTCAGCGGTTGCGACCAGCTTATCATGTGAAAATATTCTACTCACATTTACTTCCTTCTTAACATCAAAGTGTGAGCATTGTGCAATCACATAGCAGAGCTTTAACCCGAATTGAGTGATGATTCCGTCTAAGGCAGAAACCTGCATAATCATCCAAACTTGCTGCTTGTCTGTGCACTGATTACACAATGATATAATTATGAGGGTAACAGTGCACAGTATTGAGCGTGATGTACAACTGGGTCTTTGCATTCCAACACTCCTCTGTAAATATGTTTATATTATCACCTTTACTGGAATATCCATATGAGATACCCATGTACTATACAACACCAGCTGCTACTGCCATGGAAGATTCCCAAACTATGCAACAAAGCATTTTCTATAGCCAAAGGTACCTAAGTAAAAGTAACAATATAATCATACTATATAATTCTACACTAGATAAAAAAAATAACAATAATTTATAGTTTCCTACTCTCCCGGAATATCCGGGAGACTCCCGAATTTCTGGGGGACTCCTGGGAGAGCAGAGCAATTCTCCCGGATCCCGGCCAGCTTTGTTGAATCAAATGGAGGGGACGGGGCTAAGTGATGTCATGCATGCATCATCGCGCCCCCGCTCCGTTTACATTTTTCAAAATACTGATGACAGTTCGGGGTGGGGCTAATGACACGATTCTTCGAGCCCCGCCCCCACACACACCCACCTGCCTCCCGGGAAACAACTTGCCAATGTTGTCAAGTATGCAATAATTATAAGAACAAAGTTAGTATTGCAATTCACTAATATAAAACAGCCTCTGTTCATTCCTTATCAGGACAAGGAGTCTAAATAACATTTACTCAGGAATTTTCTTTCATCTTTTCCAATATCTGTTTGTTTCTCTGTCTGTCCTTATCTTATCGTCTTCATCAAAACAAAACACTTCAAATACGGTTGTGTATGAGTTTAAAAGTAGAAAGTTTTCTCTTTTAACATAAGAACTTTCCTCTGTTATCAGATTTGGAAACATTTTCTTGGAGTCTGTCGTTGTAGAATGTGAGCTTATCTCACCAGTAGCGTTGAGATATACTGGTGTACTAAATAGCAATATGGTCTGTTCTGACCTGTCCTTACATTAGCATTTGCAGATGTCTTCCTATTTCCAATTCTATGTCCTCTAAAACTTTCATTCAGAGCTGCCCAGACAAAGTAGCCATTTTTAAGACCCAGCATGCACTGTGGCTATTAATACTTTCAAACAAGGGTTTTACTAAACAGTTCTATAATGTCAGTCAGGGTAGAGAGTTAGCTGTTGTTTTTATGGCATTTCATTCTATTAATAATATATCTGTATCGATCAGGGTCAGATTAACAAAAGAGTTGCAGAACCCCCTTTTAACAATATAAACCTACAGCCAAACTATACTGAACTGTATATGTTCTTGGAAGGAAAGGAAAGAAAACACTAAGGGCTAGATTTACTAAACTGCGGGTTTGGAAAAGTGGAGATGTTGCCTATAGCAACCAATCAGATTCTAGCTGTCATTTTGTAAAATGTACTAAATAAATGATAACTAGAATCTGATTGGTTGCTATAGGCAACATCTCCACTTTTCCAAACCCGCAGTTTGGTAAATATACCCCTAAGGGCCTGATTCAGAGTGTAGGTGTAGCATTGCGATTGAAAAGGTTGCACACAAGTGTATGTGTATGTACTGCGTAGCAGAAGAGGTTCCTTGACAACAAGCGCATCCTCTCAGACACTTACATCCAACTTGCGAACATGTACAAAAACCTTTTATATTATATGTGATGAACGCAATTACTAAGAAGAATCATATAAACTTGAATAATCTAATACAGCAGGAACAACTTCCCCACACCCGTGCACAAAAATTCTGTCCTTTATCTTTGCTACAACTTGCACATCAAATACTAATCTACGAGCGACTACTAAAGTCTCAATAAGCATCTGCGAATCATTCGCAAACCACTAATTACAAGCAGTTCGCGACTTTCGATATTTGTTATCATCATCATCCGCTACTAACAGCTGCCCCTGGACACCCACAGATAAAAATGCATTTCAGCCGTATCTACCACTAGTGATCCCCATATGCAACTGCTCAACACTGCCTAAGTTACAGCACCTCTTCCCTCGTCGTAAGGTCTGAATAGTCACCGTTGTGTATAGTCACATACTGAGCAAAAAATGCAAAAGATATGCTACGCAAACAGGTGTACATCTCAATCTGATTCAGGCCATTAGATCACAATGTCAAAGAAAACATCATCGATTTAGAAGAAAACTGTATTCAGAAACAGGTTAGTGGAAACTTTCACCAAGAATGCCGGGACTGTCCTGGGAAAAGTAGAATACCTGGGAGCCGTTTCAAAGTCCTTCTGGCACTGGTCTCTGACTCCCTTACATGTGTTTGTAAAGCATGAACTAGTCCATCACACTAACTGTGTTACTGTTACAGACACTGATGCAAACACGACAAGTTACCAGTATAAAAGCTCCTGCAAGTATCAGTAAGTAGACCTCTCCACAGGAGTATGGTAGATTTGTAACCAAGAGTAATTCACCTAGGGCAGGGGTCGGGGAACTTTTTTACCTTTTACCCCAAAATATATTTTGATACGCCAACGTTACCCCCTTGATTTGAAAGGAAGGAAATCATATATTATTAATTATTGGAATTCAAAATTTTATTGAATTTATTCAAAACTTCTTTGAAAGCTTCAACTTCAAAACTTCAGGTTTTGGAGAAATGATGTTACTTCATTTTTGATACGAGAGCATCAATATTTGGGCATTTTGATGTCAGAGCAATTTGGATACAGTCATCAGCGTCCAATCGATTTCTCTGCTTTGTTTTTATGTTCGTTAGAGTGGAAAATCCTTGTTCGCAAAGGTAGGTTGTTGCAAAAGGCAGCAACTTTTTGACTGCCTCCTCATGTGCAATTTTGAATGTCTTTGCAGCTGTTGACATTCAAAAATATGACAGATCTGCTTTGTTTTCAAATGCAATACGTGCTTCATTATCGCATCGAAGCTCAAGAAGTGCCTCTGTCAACCCTTGAGGCTCTTCTGGTACAACAGCGATTTCACATTTAAAGGGGTCTACAATCCAACTGACAGCATGTGAATCGGCAGCATTAACCCCAGGAATTTCATTTTTACCCCATTTGGGGTAATTTACCCCTGTTCCCTGACCACTATCCTAGGGCTTATTTACAGGGGAACTATAGGACGTGAACCTCTAAGTGTAGAGTAGCTTCTATTTCAGTATGTTTGACTTTTTATTCCTTATTGGGATGTCTCCTGGGTTTTTCTGTGTTTTCCAACTAGGCACACTGTCCCTGTTCTTGGCACCTTTCTAGATGGTCTCTCTGTTCCTAACATTAACAAATGTCACCACTGGAGACGATTACATAAAGAGTTGCCAATCCCTTGAGTATTCTAGTGGTTACATTCAAATTTCAAGCCACATTCTGCATGCTTGCCTGAACAAAAACAACAGATGCAAATATTTTCTTTGGTGACCACAAAGCTGTCTGCAACATATCAACTGAACCTAAGCTAAAAATATGCCAATTTTGTGTTATTTTGCAAATAACATATCTCATCTTCCATCGCAGGAATGATTGTATATATATATATATATATATATATATATATATATATATATATATAAATATATATATATATATATATATATATATATATATATATATATATAAAAACATAGATAGATAGATACATAGACATAAAACAAAATGCCTACCTGGGTTCTAAATTAAACAGCATTTACAGAGCTTCTCAAATCATGCTTGTGCACGCACCCAAATTTCTGTGAATTCTCCCAGAACAGTGTGCCGCCCTCCTGGGTCCCACCTGATCTTCTGTGGGCAGCAATTCTGCCATTAACTGCAAACTGTGCAAACATGTCCCCACCTCCTTTGTGCAATGACAATAACTGCGCTATTACGCAGTAGGGGCGGGGCCATGATGATACATATCACATTGTCACGCACACCAGAGGTTGGCAAGTATGTCTCAACTCGGCTTTTGGCAGCCAGCCTGCCCCAGCAGTAACAAATTGTTTTTTTTAGGGGAACTTGTGTGACTCGGCACCTGTGCTGCAGAAAACCTCTTCTCCTTCAGTTTAATTCAGGGATAACCGACCCATGACATCTGTGGCTAACATACCTGCCCTTGTTTAGAACAATAAATATTAAAGTGATTGGAAATCACAGCCCCCATTGGTAATATCCATCAGGATTGGCCGATGAGGAGGTCTTTTCAGTATTGGATGTGAGCATCCTGTGATCATTGATGTCCTCTGGCTTCCTCCTCCTATTGTGCAGAGCCAATAGAAAGTCATACTGTTGAGACACTGTTACCCCAAAGTCAAATGGAGCAAATTTTTAGCTTCATAAAATCTGCAGCTGTGATTATACCATCACAAGACTCAGTCATGGTCCTGCAGCATCGCAGTTAAACTCCCCACTACAATAGGCACAAGCATTTCAACCTGGTTAAACTTGCATAGTAAGCTTACAAGCTGAATAGGAGCTCACAGTTACTAAAGGGTAACAGTGTTTCCCATGCAGAGATTTCAGTTATCTCTGCTTTAAGTGGGAAAAGAAGATAAAATATAATGTATTATATGAAATATTAGCGACACGCTGAAATTTGGACATACTATATGATTATTCTGTTTAATTTAAAAATACACAGATGTAATCAATCTATTGGCTTATCTGAGCTAGCTGACATTGTATTATCTGACTCTGGAGAATTGATATAATCTGTCTGGCTATCAGTCCTTATTGCTAATAAAGAAAAGCACTTCCTGTTATAACTAAGAATATCACTGAGATTCTTTGGCAGGTTCATTGGCATAGATATTGCTCTATATCTCTGGTTCCATCTTTAACATGTCACTTGTAAAAATAATTGTTATACATTATAATAGAAGAACAGGATTTAATCTGCTCCAATGTTGAAAATACAAAATGTTACTTAAGTTACGGAGAAAATAAACCCATGTGATATCTTTGACATATGAAATTATCCATGAATTTACTCTTTATAATCAAGTACTCTAAAATAAAATATAAGCAACGGAATAAGTGCTAATCGCTGTTTAGCAGAAATAGAACAGATCTCATATTAGAGCAAAGACTCTACTGCAAGCAATTCTGTGCTCCCTCAGTGTGACAGTTGCCAATTAACTATCATAGGGGGAAGGATTATTTCCTGACTTAAAAAATGATTAGTTACCTATCTCATTTATAATAATGTCCTGTACTAATTAGAGCTACATGTATCATTTGTTGTAGGAAAGACAATTTTTTTTAAATTCTGTTACTGAATTTGCCATCACCACCTTGAATGGTAAGAAGCTTAAACAGCTTAACCACACTTACAGTAAAGAACCCTTTCCTATGCTGATGGTGAAACTTTGTTTTCCATTATTATTAGCCTAGATTAACAATTGCACCTGTGAGTGAGGAAACTGTGTGTGGCTACTGTAATGCAGTAAGATTATAAGCCGCCAAGAGACATGAAAGATGAACTAGTCATTGTAGAAATCTTAAGACAGTCAGCCGCTGACAGCCATCATCATCATCATCATCATTTATTTATATAGCGCCAGCAAATTCCGTAGCGCTTTACAATTGGGAACCAACATTAATAAGATAATACTGGGTAATACATACAGACAGAGAGGTAAGAGAACCCTGCTCGCAAGCTTACAATCTATAGGACAATGGGAGTTTGAAACACAAGGGCATGTGCTACATCATATTGCACAATGAACCAGCTAGAATGCAAAGGTAAAAGTATTGAGTGGGCTGTGTGTGTTGCAATGTTGGTCAGAGGGTTGTTGTCTTGCGTTAGCTGTGTAGAGGATGGTAATCGGGTAATCTAGGGAAATTAAGATGGTGGTTGAGGAATATCATAACCTTGTCTGAAGAGGTGGGTTTTCAGTGAACGCTTGAAGGTTTGAAGACTAAAGGAAAGTCTTACTGTGTGTGGGAGCGAATTCCACAAAGTGGGTGCAGCCTGGAAAAAATCCTGTAACCGAGAATGGGAGGATGTGATGAGAATGGAAGAGAGACGTAGATCATGTGCAGAACGGAGGTGTAGAGTTGGGAGATAGTTTGAGACAAGTGAGGAGAAGTATGTCGGTGCATTTTTGTTGATGGGCTTGTATGTTAGTAGAAGAATTTTATATTGGATTCGTTGAAATACAGGCAGCCAATGTAGAGACAGCCATGGCACTCTGTCAACATATTACTTGAATATCCTTCCTGTTTTTTGCTTATTTTCTTCCATTACCAACTGATCTTTGCCTCCTGTATGGTCCTTAGTATGAGAAGATAATTAAAACATTTTCAACTTCAAATACATTTAAACATATATATTTAACCTCTAAATTGCCTTTTCTCATAGTAAACAAGTCTAGTTTATTTAACTCATCTTTATTATTAAACCCCTCCATTTCCTTTATTAATGAGTGTCCCCACCTTGAAATACACTTGAGTTCTCCTAGGTCCTTTTTACAATGAAGGTCCTAAAACTATACCTGATAGTTAAGATGTGGTCTAACGCGTAACTTATACAATGCTAATACTATATTTGCACCACATATATTTATCCCTTTTTACATCCCAGGATTTTGTTTGCCTTTGCAGCTGCTGCCTGGCACTTGTGCTGCTATTCAGCCTTCTGTTAACTAGTATTCCCAATTCCTGTTCCATCTCCCTTCTGCCAAATTCCATTTAATGTGTAAGTAGCAAAGTTATTACAATGGCTAAGATACACAACCTTACATTTGTCCTATTTAAATTTCATTTGCCATTTCACCACCCAACATACATCTCTTCTCTTGTCTCAAAATATCTTTCAATTGGCGCCCTCTGATCTACATATCTCATCCATACTTATTACCTGCTCCCATTCCTGGTTACATGACTTTTCTCACACTTCATCCACTCTGTGGAATTCACTACCTTGTACAACAAGACTTTCCTCTAGCCTCCAAACCTTTAAAACTCATCTGTTTAGGCAGGCGTATCAAAATCCAAAGCCATTTTCTTAACCTCCCTAGGCTACCTGATTACCACTCTTCTATACGGTTCACTAAAACTTACATTTATTCATCTTCCATATTGAAAAAGACTCTGACCCCTTATTAGATCACATATCTCGAGGAATTCCTTGTTACCATTGCTATCTGGCAGCACCAATCTCCAATAAGTGGCGCTTAACTTCCTGTATCGAACTCCTATATCATCATCATCATCATCATCAATAACATTTATTTATATAGCACCAGAAAATTCCGTAGCGCTTTACAATTGGGAACAAAAATTAATAAGACAATACTGGGTAATACATACAGACAGAGAGGTAAGAGAACCCTGCTCGCAAGTTTACAATCTATGGCACAATGGGAGTTTGAAACACAAGGATATGTGCTACATCATATTGTACACTGGACCAGCTTGAATGCAAAGGTAAAAGTATTGAGTGGGCTGTGTTTACCAATGTCGGTCAGAGGGTTGTTGTCTTGTGTTAGCTGTGTAGAGGGTGGTAATAGGGTAATCTAGGGAGATTAAGAGGGTGGTTGAGGAATATCATAACCTTGTCTGAAGAGGTGGGTTTTCAGAGAACGCATGAAGGTTTGAAGACTAGAGGAAAGTCTTAGTGTGCGAGGGAGAGAATTCCACAAAGTGGGTGCAGCCCGAAAAAAGTCCTTATATATCCTTATAGATTGTAAGCTTGTCAGCAGGGCCCTCTAAACTTTTTTTTTTATGTATGGTAATATCCAGTCCAGCGCTCAAACTGGGGTGTATAGGGTGGTATGCCATACCGCCACTTTTCAAATGATCAAATTCCATTTACTTACATTCCCATTATATTTTTCATACTGCCACTTCTAAATTTGCACTTCGACCACTGATCCAATCTTGTTTTATTACTGTGTATGTTCCCAATTGTAAAGATCTATAGCACTATATAAATATATTTTTAAAGCAATAAAATGAATAATAATAATAATAATAATAATAATAACAATACTAGTCTCAATACTAGACTATAAATAATTGTGTCTAAATGTTTCTGTAGCAATCTAATATTCTGTTCCATGTTACGGTACATAGTCTAGTAATCTCAGAAAAAATAGACATCTTGCTGTATATGCCATCTACAAGGTCGTTAATAAAACCATAGAAATGGACAGAGTCCAATACTGGTCCCTTTTAACACCACTTATATCTTTAGCGCAGTCTGAATATGCTTAGTTTATAGCTATTCTTAGTCTTCTATCTTTTAACTAGGTCTCCCCCAGGGGAGGGCTGGCAAATTTTAGCCCGGGGGTCAAGACTCGACTCAGCAACTTATTAGGGACATTTTAAAGTAAAAAAATGCAGGTGATCCGGTGACCCAGCCCAAGGTCGCCCACTATGGGATCGGCACGGTGGGCAAATGTTCCCTTGCCCCCCTACCCCAGCCCAGTCTGATCCTTGTCTCCCTCATGTTAATACTTTTCCTCTACATACAGACGTGGACAAATTTGTTGGCACTCTTCCGCGAAAATAGAAGAACCCATATTTTTCTCTGAAATAACTTGAAACTAACAAAAGTCATTGCCATCCATCATTATGTGCTCCATATTTAATGGAAATCAGACTTAGCATTTGAACTTTGATTCAACAGAATATATTAAACACTAAAACATATGAAAATGGCGTATACAAAAATGATGGGACCTTTAATCAAATATTTTGTTGCACAACTTTTAGCGTCAATCGCAGCAATCAAGTAATTTCCATAGCTCTCAATGAGACTTCTACACCTGTCAACAGGTAGTTTTGACCCCCTCTTCCTGAGCAAACTGCTCCAGCTGCCCCAGTATGATGGGTGCCTTCTCCAGACTGCATGTTTCAGCCCTTTCCATAGATGTTCAATAGGATTCAGATCAAAGGTCATAGAAGGTCACCAGAATAATGAAATGGTTTGCTCTTATCCATTCTTGGGGCTTTACGCTGTGTATTTTGAATGATTGTGCTGTTGGACCTGCGACTGAGACAGTGATGACACTGGGTAGAGTGTTTCACTCCAGAATGCCTTAATAGGCTTAAGATTTCATTGTGTCCTTCACAGTTTCAAGGCACCCAGTGCAAGATTCAGCAAAGCAGCCCCAAAACATAACTGAGCATCCTCCATGTTTCACTGTAAATATGGTGATCTTTTCTTTGAAAGCTTAATTTTTTCGCCTGTTGACATAGAGTTGATGTGACTATGTATATGGTGTTTGGACAACTGTGGTCAACAATATTCTGTAATGCCCTTTTGAAATATTATTTTTGGAAGGAGACGGTATACTGTAAATGGGGAAAAGTTTGATTTTATAAAGATAATTTTAAAAGTAGATTGTATAGTGAATTTTTTAGAGGAGTCACAGATTAAAAGATGGATTCACAAAATGGTGTGAACCACTGTATTGTATACATAACCAATTAGGCTCAGTAAAACCATACGTGATTGTTCAAAATGTGGGCAGATTTGCATTTCCAATATCACGTTACTTTTTGTATCACATGTTAGATTTACAAGTATACAGACATTGTAACCAGTCAAATAAATTAGAACAGAGATGCCCAAAACTTCTGTTTATAATTTGTACAGAAATTGGCTAGATCTTCAGTATTTTTTTAACAAACATTGCACACCATGGTAACTCTTTTATTACACGCTACTAAACTCTACCAGACTGTCACCTAATATGCACAAATATATATTTTTTATTATCCAAGATATACAATTGCACCATCTTTTTGGCAATGTAGGTCCTTTATTCCATGTCCAATTTTTTCATTGCCAATCTTTTTTAATTGTTAATCAAACATGTTTTTTTTATTTTATTTCAATCCTACTTTTGTAGAAAACCTGCTTGGTTTAGAACTTACTGTGCCAAATTCCAAAATGTATTTTTGTGATTGAGAGAAAATCTTATTCCTGGGTTACTTCTGAGTACTTTGAATATGTTCATATGCTTTCATTAAGTGTGAACAACGATGGTAAACAAGTAGATTCTGTTTTACCGTTTACACACACAACTGTTCAAAACAAGGCAAACCCCTTTATCTAATGCCAAAAATCTCGCTGCGTAAACTGAAATCTTGTTTCTGTACTGCTCTTTCTCTGTACTTCACATTACTCTGCTCAGTTCTTCACCTCTATCTGTAGCTGTTAGTCTGTAAACGCATCTATCTTACTCAGCAAGCCTATGCTATTTAGCGGCAATCTTAGAACACTTGTGAAAATTGAGGCAGAACCCCAGAATGTTTGGTTTTTTAAATGTGCTATTTTAAAGAACCATTATACAACTAAATATGTTAATATTATGTTGTGATTTCTTGGGAACTATGTACAGCATACTTGCCTACTCTCCTAGAATTCCTAGGGACTTCCAAAGTTCAAATCGGCCTTCTGGACACCTGGGAGAGCAGGCATTTCTCCCATGTCAAAGTCATATAATTGGATGAAAGAAAGTATATTGATTAATATTGTTTTACCGTGCGATTGCGGTCAGTACGCCACGTGTTATGTGTCATGCAGCGATCGCACGATAAAACACGCACCCATACACTCACACTTTCACATTCATTTATTTATATATTTCATATTCATAATGGTTCCATTCCACAGTCATTTATGAGCAGATGGTATTTGGTTTATAGTTACATATATTATAAGGTTATATGTACACTTTAGGGATATTTAAGGTTCAGGATACAGGAAATATGTCATGTTTAGTATCATTTTAATCCCCTATTTATCCGCAGTTATCCGGATCATTCGCCGAAGGGATCGCACTTTGCTTACTCTAGTTAGCGATGTTAGGGAATACATTATTAAAATGATACTGTTTGTGTAAGGTAAATAGACTAGTTTAAACTGGATTGTTGACGGGAAAATCAGAGTACATCCCCTGGAGAGCTGACCCCCACCTTTGGATATTTTCGTTTGAACTGGCCTATGACCTGCATTACACTGGACCTTCCTGAAGTCAGAACCTATAGAAACAAGCCACATCATCTACATTGTTTTCTCTGTATCACTGAGTGTATATATACAGCTCCCTGGGACCAGCTAAGACGGTCATCACTGACCATAGTCTTCTGGACTGAAGGACTGTCTAGCTGGATCCAGTTGAGGGCGCAGCGTGTGTATGTATGTATTTATTTGGTATCGGCTGTATTGTACTTGTTTATTGAACTGCTAAACCTTTTTTTGCTTTTTGCTAAATTGCTTGTGCTTTGGAACCACATAAATTGCTTAGGCAATGCTTATTGAAAAACGATGAAATTGCTTTAATACCCACATCCTGACAACTTCTTAGTGAAGTGGCAAGACGGTAGCCTTATCGAAGGGATTCCCCATGATTGCTTTATTTTGGCCCTGCCCCCCACAGCGCAATAAAGTTATCGTGGCATTGCGTTGTGGTGTTGGTGTTAGAGTGATGCGATTTCGTGGCAACCACGTCCCTCTGCACTTACCTCCTGGCCTCCCCTCCGAGATCTCCAGGAGGGTTACAAAGTTGGCAAGTGTGATGTACAGATCATACCAGCCCAGCCACAATAAATAAGTTTCTATGGGCAAACTGTAAACTTAATAGAGCTCCAATGAACTAAGCTATGTCCCGATTTGCAGAAGAAAATCAAACTCACATTAGCAAAAATAGCCTTGATGCATCTTTCCCTGGAAAACAGAACTGTTCTTACAGTGAAGCGATGCCCCATTTTAAGGTCACTGCACAGCAATAGAATACCAGTGTTATTCCCAGGCTGCCTGCATGGAGAGGTGCCAATTAGAGAATATGATGCCTCTGCAGCAATACTAATACAGACATGAATTGCTATCTAACTATGCTTTAATGCTAAACGTTTCCAAGCATGACAAATTGGAACTGTTACAACTGAATGGATCATCTACTTAAACTCTTAAACTCTACTTGATTCCTTCTATTTTAGTGTAAAGAGTTTTGTAAAGAAGATACACTGTATAGTGTGGGTAAGAAGTGTTTTCTCAGAAACATTACTGGTAGAACTTCCTGCTGTATGAACTTATCTCTGTTCACTCTATATTGGTAGACATGACATGTATCTCTTACGTCTTTTCTTTTATTACAGAAAAAAAATAATCTTTTACTTGGAATACTGTGTTTTACAAAATATATACTGCACATGTATTACAGAGAAGGTAGCAGTAAGTTCTCTGGGGAGCCACGTAGACCTTTCATCCTCCATCCATGGCCCTTTTATCAATCATCATCATTATCTTCATTGTTTAGTTATATGGTGCTACAGGTTCCGTAGCAGCTGACATATCTGATATAAAAACAGTGCAATTGAGCAGAAAAATTAATGCATGGATAAAAATTGAGCATCAGACATGACATGGGACATACCAGGTAGATGGATAGAGGGTGGACATAAGACATAAGGTAAAGAGGAATTATAAGCAAAATAGGCATAAATAGCGTCACTGTCTTTAAAGACCCCTAAGGGTGAAAGGCTAATCTGCTTTTGAGGTGAACTTGTTGATAATCTATGTTGTGATGGAGGATACACACACAGACCCCGGGGAATACAGAAGCACCTCAGAGTGCTATAAAACTGATTATTCGATCACTCTTTATTACTCGGCCTTGCAGCATCCCAGGAGGGGATGAGAGCCGGAGAAATAAGAGCTTTTTCCTGCCTTATTCTGTACAACACTGGTCACTGTAGTCCCCAAAGACTTCTATGGGGACTGCCTTGTGATCCAATTTGACAAGCAATGAAAAGCTTTGGGGTATTGGTGATAGAGCAGCATGGAGAGACATGGAAAGCAATAGGCAATGTAGAAGTACATAGTGGTGAAGCACTATGGGCCTGATTCATTAAGGATCTTAAATGAAGATGATCCTTATTTCTGTCTCCTGGACAAAACCATGTTACAATGGAAGGGGTGCAAATTAGTATTCTGTTTTGCACATAAGTTAAATACTGACTGTTTTTCATGTAACACACAAATACTAGATAGCTTATTTGTACACTGACATTTAAAGTTGAAATGTGTGTGCTACCTGAAAAAACAGTCAGTATTTAAGTTATGTGCAAAACACAATACTAATTTGCACCCCTTGCATTGTAACATGGTTTTGTCCAGGAGACAGAAATAAGGATCCTCTTCATTTAAGATCCTTAATAAATCAGGCCCCAAGTCACCAAGCTAAAGGTCCATGACTGCATTTCAGCAGGTGATTTTTTATTCTTAAACTGCCTTTTGTCCTATCTCCTCTTCTCCACTTAGTTGCTTTTTGCAATTTCTTTGTTATTCACCAACATCCACTAGACTGGAACAGGCAAGAGGGTCATCCAAGTGGGAAAAGAACAATGTGACAGCACGGTGGCTCAGAGGTTAGCACTTCTGCCTTACAGCACTGGGGTCATGAGTTCAATTCCCGACCATGGCCTTATCTGTGTGGAGTTTGTATGTTCTCCCCGTGTTTTGCGTGGGTTTCCTCCGGGTGCTCCGGGTTTCCCCCACATTCCAAAAAAACATACTGGTTGGTTAATTGGCTGCTAACAAAATTGACCCTAGTGTGTATGTGTGTGTATGTTAGGGAATGTAGACTGCCCCAATGGGGCAGGGACTGGTGTGAGTGAGTTCTCTGTACAGCGCTGGGGAATTGGTGGCGCTATATAAATAAATGATGATGATGATGTGGCATTGGAAAAAAACCTGCGCATCACCTGTGATGTTTATGCCAGATGTGCTGTTGTTTCAGTGTAGAAATAAAGGAAGTGCCATTCAGTGTTACCCGGAGCCTCCAGCCCATTCATATAAGCCTGTTTTCTTTTGCAATTCCTGCTTACATGCTGCTTTGCCTACATTACTTCCTGAACTTACACCATACTCATGATGTACAATGTGCTATGAAAAGAGACCTGCAAATAATTATCTCTAATACACAAAAAAGGCATTAGGGAAGATAACTATAGAAAATAGAAAAAGCGGGCGCTTGTTCTCCATCTAATATAAATATATGACCAACCAACCAATTACAATAAACAACAATTAGCTTACTACATATAACACATATAAAAAGATTAAAATCAAAAGAGCATATAATAGTACACTCTTTCCTTCTGGAACACACTTGACACTTTAAGAATCAAACTCTTATTAACTGAAATCCGGAGGTGCACACACCGGATAAGTAAATAAATTGCTCCACGATTCTAAAACAAATATCAAATAGAAAATGAAGAACCAAAAGTCAAGACTGTATGCCACAATTTGTGGAAAAACTTTGATTTACAACAAATAAATTGTGGCTATTTAGGGGAGAATCAATTAGGAGTGAGGTGCCTCAATGTTCGAACGCGCACGTTTCCTCGCACCTCTATGGGGCGCGAGAAAAAAAGAGCAGATATTCTATCCTCTACATTGCATCGTTCCGGAGACACATCCCGCTGTATTGATTCTCCTCCATTGAGTCAATAAAGTTGAAAGGTCCAAGGCAGCGTGGATTTGCTGCTGGTGGATCATGTCATGGTTTAGACTCCGTAACTACAGTGATAGATCAGGGCGGATTAATCAATACAGCTATAACTATTAATGGACTCGAGTCAAGGCTAGTGGAATGTACAAAGGTTTGGCTAAAGGACAGGAGACAGATTTTTGTAGTCAGTGGTTTAACCAGTAGAGTACTTCAGACAACACTCTTGGGTCCTGTTCTGTTTACTGCATTTATGATGATACTCAGGAGGGAAATGAGTGTTCCCGGATCTTACTTGGGAAATATCCACCCAATGAATCACTAATCGACTGCTCAACCCAGCTGGAACACTTTTAGGGGCAAGATAACTTGGACCGTAAGTAACTTGACGTGTTTAGGACACTACACTCAGACAGGTAATCCGTACAAAATAAATTAATAGCTTATTCTTAAACAAGTCACTGCAAAGCATCTTAAGATAAGTGTTAAATTGGGCTAATCACTAGGGGTCTCTGCAGAAAACAAAGTGAATACACACATGCAGTAAGTGTGGCCAGTACTTCTGGCTGCTGTCCTCCTTCTCCCTGAGCCCTACTTCCAGACAGGGCAGCAGCTAAGCCCTGGTGCCTCCCTGTTTTTGGAGGGCCAACAAGGATCAATGATTTGATCATTGAAAAATAAGCTAAGGCTCCTGACTGCCACTGCTTGGGCCTTTGCAGCTGTATTCGTGTAATTCCTCCTTCTGCTCCCAGAGCCGTGGTCCAGAGGGAAGTGTAATCACCAGACATTTTTACATCAAATCAAACAGCTCACCTCAGGTGTGGAAGAGTGTATTTCTGGTCCAAATAGCTATATTTGGGTAAGGGCCCGGTGATGTTATTCTTGTCTACCATGTCCCCTTTTCTCAATAAAGCAGGTTAGGAAGCCAATGCTCCAGCGCCACTCAAAAGTGGTCTCTGCTCTGCTTTTTTGAGAGCAGATAGTTGGCCTTATGGTTTGGGGGCCTCAGAGGAAGAGGGTGACCTGACCCTCACCTCTTGGCCCCATAGTCACCGCATCCCCTGCACCTCCTATTGCTGCATCACCTGTCCTGGTTTGGATTTTTACACCACAGCATTTTCCCACCAAGTCTCTGGTGTACTGGGATCAGGTTCCTTTGGCAAGGAGCACCAATGGTTGAGCTTATTCAAGTGGGATTGTCTGGATGTATATGACCACCTTATCTCTGCTTCACTTTCCACTTGGGCCAGAGAAAACAATACATGGTAATCACAGAAATCTCCATGCATGTACACAAGGAGACAAGGAAAAATATGGATCAGCACTACAACAACCAGTAATATAATAAGCAGTGAAACACATGTATAGTGCATAAACAGAACATACAATAAAGCACAGAATAATAAAAAGGGGAATTTGTCCACAATTTAGCAAGCAAGCATTGAACAACAACTTAGGATCACAGGCAACAATATTAATTTGCATCATCCAGATACTGCATTCACCATCTCACTGCCATGGACAATGTAACTTGCAGATTCTAAGTCTCATTACCACCTACCTTTTGCTAATTCGCCTTGGTCTCTTTTCATGCATTCTCAAACCCCTGTCAAATACAACAATATTTAACAAGTTGTCCATCTCCCATGGTATTGTCTTTGGAATATAGTATCCTTTGCCCCTCGGCATTACACCCCTTTATCCATATTAACTCTCATGAACTTCTTTCTTGTCTTCATTGCTCTTCCATCAACTTTTGTTCCTGCACAGAGATGGAAACTGAATTGTATGGTCAATGATTTGAGCACTGATAAATCAAAAGGCCACTTCTTGATTCTAATCCTAATTGACCTTGCTACTATATTTGTCACTGGCAAACGCTCACTTCTCATACAAATGCTTATTTTGCTAGTCTTCAGGACACAGCCCTATCGAAGTTCTCATCCTACCTACCAAACAACTCCTACAGTGTTCCACTTCCGCTTTGCTTCCTCTATCAGTCGGAGCAGCACAAGGTTCAGTCCTAGGCCCTCTGCTCTTCTTTCCCCATTTATTTTCTTTTGTGAAACCAATAGCCCCTTTGGATTTCAGTGTCACGTCTATGTGAATGGCACCCAAATGCAGGGGCGGATCTAGGAAATTGCTATATTGCTATACCCGGGGCGATGTAGGGGGGGATTTAGGCCCCGCCCCCTCTCTGACTTCTAAGGTTGTCGGCGGCTGCACAGTATGTGCAGGTCCGCTCGGCAGTGACAGTGTGCTGCCCCGCTGCTCTGATTGTGTTTAAAACACAATCAGAGCAGCCGGGCAGCACACTGTCACTGCTGAACAGACCTGAACAGTGTGAAGCTGTCGGCAGCAAGCCCCTGGTAGGGGGGGCGGTCGCCCCCCCTGGATCCGCCACTGCCCAAATGTATCACTAGCCAACCATGGGACCTCTGACAGACAGGTCTGTTTATTTTTAAATGAATCCATTTAGATTGCATGAAATAAGAAAATAAAATGTCAAAAATATCAAAATGGATTATTGCTTTTTATAGCCACTGTACTGACATACATCAGTTCTAACCATGGTCTGGGCCTTAGGACACGGGATGAACTTTGCAGACAAAAATAACAAACAAATTAAATTGTGTGGCTCTATTTCACCAGTACACAATGCTCCTGTACAGGCATCCCCATATCTACTATTTGCTATTAATTAGCCTTAATTCTAAAAAAGGAACACTGTGTGATCACACTGCCAGGTCATGTTTGTACTCTATCATTTGTAGACCTTTAACATGCCATATCATGTAACCTTTCACTCTTATCCACAATTAAACACATTAATCAAGATAAGTGCCTACTAGCTTCTCTGAAAAACTGTTTTCAATTATATCATGGTTTCAGGAACAAAGAATGTATCAATGATTGTAAAACTGCTGGCACTTAAGAAGTGATTATCTTACTGCTGTATGTGTAAACTCAGATTTTTTTTTGGTACTTATTGGAAAACCAAAACCTCCTAAATTCCCCTGCCATGATAAACTAACTTGGCAAAGCACATCCAATACGTTCAGAAATTTAAATCATTATACTGTACACAAAACAAAGACATTAAAACTCCTATGTATTGGGGAACTCTGTGACAAATAATGTTTCTCCTTAACTCCCTTCCCCCCAAGGAATATCCGAATATCCTCCTCGACCCCTCTGGTTAGGGCGATACTCAACCTCGCCAATAAGAATGGATTTTTCTCCAGGATGGACAACCTGGAGTAGTTTGAATGACAACAGCCCTGTCTACGGTTGTCAGTCTTAAGCTGATTGGACAGTTCAAGTAGGTGCCAATCAGCTTGTCTGACAACCTCAGATTGCATCCAAGCATCTGCAGGCTGTCAGGCTTCAAGAAGCAAACATTGCACTTACTGGTGTAAATGAGTATCTAGAATCCCGGACACTAGATTGAGGAGGGTGCGTCAGGAGAATGAACCAAATTTGAATAGTGTTTACCTGTAATGGCATTAATAAGAAATGAAATTCTGGCAAAAATGTCTGTCCCGGCGAAGACTTTCTCTAGCTTAACGCTGCCGCTAAGCTAATGATGCTTAATTAGACATCTGCTGGCAAACGATCTGTGTGTTTAAATTATATATGTTCTGTTTGAGATATTTGAGCGATGGTTCATTGCCAATTGCTATGTTTATTTTCTGTTAAGGAAGCTGGGGACATGAAGAAGGAGAGGAGGCTACATCCTACCGGCGAGGAATGAGGAAGAGAAGACTCTTCACATATTCACCTGTTCAGGTGTTAAGAGCACAGGTAGCATTTTTCACCTCTTCTTAAATAGGCTCTTTTCACCAACAACATGGAACTCTGTGGGGGTGGAGATAATCGTCAATAACTAGGTTAATGTTGGAGAAATCTGTGATAACATAATTAATAGAGCTTTCTCTGGTGAAAAGAGCCATTTTCACTGGAGTTGAGAATTACCCGAGCTTCAGAAATAGACCCACAAGTTGTAACGTATATATTTATATCTATGGAAAAATTGCATACAAACGCAGAACAATTTCCTACAGAAGAATGGAAAACCACGTATCCTGTTTAACTCCATCATTGGTGTATTTGTGAGGTAATTTGATGACAGAAGGATCATGAGGCAATTTTTCATTCTGACCAATGTCTTACCACGTGTCTCCAAATTTTTTACAGATACGGTCATTTGGCAATTACGAGGAATGCGTCTAAACACTCATTCCTTTGTGCCATTAAGCTGGGTTATGTTCACCGCATGTTTGTCTAGCCCTGCTTCATGGAATTTGTTAGTCTAGGAGATCACCCGCTAGTTGGAAAGTAGTCAGCTATGTTTGTTTATAGACATATTGGGTGAGTTACCTGAAATTATATGACATCATTTATAGTTTGTAACAAACAGGGTCACTATTAGGATAAGTTAGCGCAAACATGGAATTAACAACTATGTATCCCAGATTTTTGATGACAGTTAACTCATCATGGTTATTTACCCATAAATCAAACTGCTAGTGCACGCAAACGTTATCAAAAGAACCATGGATTGTTTCCTATGATGGTTCTACCATATTTGGCACTCAAAAGTGGTCTGAGCAAACTATTGGCCACACAGTTGGCCTAGGTGTATAATGATGGGAGCTCTACCCAAACACTCATTTTTGTAGATGTCATCTGGAATAAGATTTACCTTGGTACCTCTATACATTTCATCCCACTGTTAATATAAATTTATAATAGATATTATTCTGGTCATTTGACTTTCAAATTATGCCACCTTAACATCTTTGGTGCTAAATTAAATACTGTCTAATATGAATCTAATTATTGAATCCAAGCAACCTAAGAGCATTCAAATACAATCTTACTGAACACTTATATTTCTAGATTACTCCATATTTGTCTTCTATGATTATCATTGATATTATATTTAGACATTTTGGTTTATCAGAATGTCTAAATTAGTTTAGATTTTGATCTTGCATTGTATATGTTTTGAAAAATATTTATAATTAATTGATTTTTGCAATCTGCAAGTATGCATGAGATTCAATTGAGAGACATCAAGATATGTTAGGTAATAAACAACAGCAAGTACCATATTTCAAGGTGGGTGATCTTATCAGAAGTTGCAGTAATGGGTAATACAATAATACAACAACACAATGGAGGTTGGTTTATTCTTACAGTCAAACTGATTCTACATTAGAATTTAAAGAATAATTGACTTGATAATTAATATATGGTTACATCTTTCCTTGTCAGATATCATATACTTGTTAATTATGTTTCAAGACATTTATAAAAAAAATTTTGATTGGAATCTAATTTTTTAATAAATAAACTATGCTTACTGTATATGCCATTATCCATTTAAATTGAAATAAAATGTATTATAGTACATATTTATTTCTTAAATAATGAGAGAGGAAATGAATGTAACTGCTTGAAGGTGACCCTTGAATTTATAATCGCTAAAGTGGCTTTTGCCTTGTCAATAATATTAAACAGTATAAGAAGATATATCTTGGATTTCCCATTGAGATCAACTCCAGTGGACAGGATACTAATTGAAAGAGACACATTGTTTCTCCAGACAGCTTTCTTCATCATCGTTAAATGCCATGTCAAAGGACGTCCATTATCACTTTCCTTGAGTGTGAGATAATAGAAAGATGCTGAGAAAACATACAAGCAAAGTCTCCCGAACTACATTAATTACTAGCCTCTTGATATCATTACCGATCCATTCTTGTTTAAATGGAAAATACGAACACAAAACCACAAGTGTTTTATTGAAACACAATTGTAAGTTGTATTTAAGTCCTCAGACCTGTTTGATGCAGGGTCTGCTGTTTCCAGCGATGAACTATAGAAGACCTCTATGAAATCGTTAGATGGGACCTGGGGTCGTCTTCAATAGTGGGAAAGGCTCTTCATTGAACTTTTACTATTCATGACAGTGGATACAATGGAAGGCTCATACGTAAATAGACTCGATTATAATGAAGAACACAGGAGATACAGACTATTGAGACAAAGTTCTCTTAAGCTAGAAATGTAAGTGGTCAATTGTCCATTCCCTAAAAAAGGAGCCATTAAATAATATAAATGTTTTTGTAAATGTTGATCAATGAGAACCTATCAATCTAAACTGGAGAAGACAGTGACTTTTTAATGTATATAA